>NW_021703776.1:2604749-2681205 GCF_005190385.1 Monodon monoceros | reverse complement strand
CGGCGGGAAAAAAACAAGATAAAGGATGCGGGGGGAAGAGGGAGGAGAGGAGGGGGAGGAGAGGAAGAAGGAGGGGAGGAGGGGAGGAGAGGAGAGGAGGGGGAGAGGAGGGGGAGGAGATGACAATGCAGTAGAAGATAATGAAGCACTAACCTAAAAGGAGAGGTGGCAGAGAAAGTGTTGCCTGGAGGGGCTCTTTGTCGGGCTTCTAATGTCTAGAAGCCAGCAGATTTGTACAGTCTCTGGAGGTGGTGGGTGTGAGATGGTGGCAGGTGTGGATGTGGCCTCACTGCAGTGCGGAAGCTCGGCGGACACTGGCGTCTCACTGGGGGGCTCCTGGGGGCGGCACACTCCTTGCTTCCTTGGGGCTGTGCTGCACTGGCTGTGCCTCCCCTTGCGGGGAAGGAAGTCGACGAGAACAATGGGGGCTGCTGGCTGCAGGCAGGAAGCTCAGTTGACTTTGCAGCTCAGGCAGAGCTGACTGTGGGGTCCCGAAGCGGGAGGGTGTTGTCCTGGCAGCCAGATCCCTCCATCCAAGCCCACTGCCCCCTCACTGGGACCCTTGGGCGCTGCGGCCTCGTGGCGCGTCTGCCACCTTATCTGTTTGGCAGCTCGTTTGTGATCCTGGGACAGTGATATTTGGTAGAAACTGAATATGGCCTTCAAGCCTGAGAAGCCTCACTACCACATGGAGTATGGCTGCAGGAACACAGCGAGCTTCTGATGACATAGCTTTTGGGGGGAAGAAAAGAAAAAGAAAGACTCTTCATCCAAAGAAGGTGCTGAATCGTGCCTGGGACATGGCAAGGCTTGCTTTAGGCAGAGTCAACAAATGCTTGGTTGCACAAGGTTGGTGAGCCACGGTGAAGGTCTGACTTGCGTCTCAAAGAATAATTACACTTCTCCCCGAAGTGGACACCTGCGATGTCCATGCCGGCAACTCCGAGAAGGTGGTGGGCGTGCTTTGTCAGAAAGAAGCGGGTAGCTGCCAGGCATCCTTGCTGAAGACACAGCTCTGCTCTTCCTCCCAGATCGTTCAGTCCTTTTCAGTTTGTTTTCTGGATTAGAAGGTTCAAGCCTTGGACCAGGTGAGCCAAGGCAAATTGATTTTGCTCCTGGCGGGGGACTCAGGAGCACCGTTTTAGCTGGCAGGCGTGGCACCGCGGGCTTACTTGGGAGGAAGCCCTGCATTGGGTGGCACCTTTATGAATAAGTCACAGGCTGGTTGGATCAGAGGCCTCTGCATGTCCTCACAGCTCTGCTTCTCCTCTGCGCTCCCATCCGGGGAAGCTCCAGGGACGGGCTCTTGCCTTGAGCTGTTGGGACCGCGCTGGCCGTGAGATAAGGTGCCCCCTGCTCCTTGTAAAGGGGCAAAGCAAAGCCTCCAGGAGGGGCCAGCACAGCTTGGGATGTGTGCACACATCGCCAGGTGGTTTGGGAACCGGTAAGTTTTCTCCTCGGATCTGTTTCCTTTCATTTGATAAGAATGTTCAAACCTCAGTAAACTGGTACAGACTATTTTCTGGAAGGAGAGATCCTTTTTCTATAACATTTAGCAATGCAGTAACTCTTGGTTTTATCTGATTCTTGGGGTGTGAGTTGCTCTGCGCAGCTTCATCGTGGAGTCCTGGCCGCCGGCTAAGTGATCCACACCCACGGGCTCTTTCTTAACTTACTGGGGGTTGGGTAACCGCTGTGGGATTCAGCTCTCAAATGCTGCTCTTTGAATATGTACTTGATGTGCACTGAGATAGCCATGTTCCCATGTACACGGGCCCGCGTGTCAAGTTTGCTGAGTGTTATGGATAGCTTTTGCTATTGTGTCTTTGAGAACCCCATCAAGAAAGCTAATCGTTTCATTCTGGGTTACTGAAAGCTTCTCCCAACCCCAGGTCACGACGGTGAAAGTCTCTTGTGAGTAGGGGTTCTTGGTTGGTTTTGAATGTGTTTGCTGCACAAATGAGCTTTCATTGGGCACCTAGAGAGTCAGCTTCTCCTCTGCCCTTGTTAGAGGCAAGAGGCTTGTTTTTTTGTCCCAAAGAGTAAACCTGCTAATAACAGTAAAAGCCGTTTTAACAGCGATAGTCACTGAGTGCCCTGCAAGAAACTTCCTGAGTCATCTTGCCTAATCCTCACGTGAACCCCATAATAAACACTGAAATCATTCTCCGTTTGGCTCCTGGGGAAACTGAGGCTGACAAGTGGCAGTACTTGCCCAGACAGAGTCGTCTGCTGTAGGACACACAACTGGCAGTATGTTCGCCAGATCCGCATACAGCAGAGTGTATCACGGGGCTGGCAGGTGCTTTGCAGCTATGAAAGGGTGTTCTGGGGCAGAATTCCAAAGGACGGTGTCTCTCCGTTGCCCTGAAAAGCAGTGTTTTTATGGGAAGCCCATTTCCCCCTGGTTTCCTGGGACTCTGGTGTTCCTCTCTTGATGCAGTGTTTCTCCTTCAGGCTGCCGCTTGAAGATGGCCTCTTAATTTGAGAATTCCACGGGTACATGTATCTGGATCTGTCGTTGACTGTTTCCCTTGTCCTAAGTTTTGTTTTTAAAGGCAAACATGGTAGGGAAAGCATCAGAGGGACTGGCCTCATTCCTCCTTTATTAGAAGGGATTCTTGTCTAGGAAGGAATAGTACCCTGATGATGCGAGGTACTTACTGAACCCTGAGAGAAGGCATCACCGGGGTTCGAACCTGGGGTCCCCATGACTCACAGTGGTCTGCAGAAATCGCGTGCACATACGTGAAGGTGTCTTGGTGCATCGTGCCCTCATCAGATCCTGATCCTAAAGGCTCGGAGAGCCCTGAGGATTGACCTGGAACCTTCCTGCCGTGAGCCAGTCTGCCCATCTCTCCGGGACTCTGCCTCATCCTCTGTTCCATGAGGATGTTGAACACAGCCTGTGATTCGTGTGTCCTCAGCACTGAAGGACATCCTCGGGGGCTCTATTAGACAAGGCTGGTCCGGACCCCACATCACAGCAGACTGTGCCAGGAACCTTTCCCAGCGGGGGCCTCCCGACCCACCCCCTCAACTCAGTGGCCCCTGCAGGATGCCCACCCTCTAGCACATGGCACAGAGCCTGGACGGTTCAGCGTTGGCTGCTGGATACCCTGGGGTTTTTTGTTTTCAGGAAATAACTAGGGAGAGGGCCGGGGGCGCGTAGTGGCTCAGGAGGACCCGTGGCAGTGTGAACCCGAGAGAGTCCCTTGCCTGTCGGATCCTCAGTCTTCCCGTCTGTACAGTGGGGAGAGTAACCCTGCATGTGCCCTTGTTGTGAGGACTGAACGTATGTATGCCAAGTGCTTGGGACTTGGCTGGCTTGTACGTCCAGAAACTGAGAGCTAAAAACCCCGGTTACTGCTGGGCTCAGAGGCGTGGGAGCTGTTACTGGAGGTTGGGGAGGGCTCACTACCCCCTCGCACCCATCCTGCCCACCCTCCGCAGTGCCGTGCTGTCCCCGGGTGTTGGCCTGTGTTTTGGGACGTCCACCTTCTCTTAGATGCTCGCATAACTGGGCAGTGACACGCAGCTGAATCACAGCAGAGGGGAGCTGACTCACGTGTACAGCAAGTAGTCTCTGAGTTGCCTTCTCTGCTGGGACCAAGAGAGTCGTGGGGTTAGAGTCTAGAGTCGTGGCTGGTCCTACATGGTCTGGTCCAAGTCCTGTGAGTGCCGACTGGGAGAAGCGCTGTGAGAGACACTGGCCGGATGCTCCGCTGGAGAACATTCTACGGGGTCGCAGTAGAGATGGGGGAGAGAACTTTCTGAGGAGCGTGCCTTCCAGGGTGAGTCAGGAGGAGAGGCGACAGCATTTCCGGCAGGGAACAGAGTGTGTGAAGCCCTCGACGAGGGAGAGCTTGCTGATTCAAGGTAGCAAAGGAGGAGGCGTGGGGGGACCGAGGAGACTGGGACAGACAAGTTTGGGTGTGCTTGCGCCGCAGCGCTGGGGGGATGTAAGCGAGGACGTGGTAGCTACTGCGATCTGTGATTTAAATGATGGCTTGAGTGTAGAATCTAGCAGAGGGAGAAAGGGTGAGGGGTGGGAAGGGGCCCATGGGAATCACGTGGAGGGGGATTTTGTCCAATTGGGATTCTATCCCAGACCACCCCAAACTTTCTGGAACTGCTCTCTTTGTGTCCCAGCCAGAAGGCGGGTCTTGTTAGCAGTGGTGTCTCTGTCCCTTGCCCCTGGCCGGGGTGGCAGGGGGGACACGCCCTTGCTCTGTGCCCTGTTGCTTCAGGTATTGAGGACCATTGTGAAGACCACTCTTTCCTGCCCTTGTTGCCTCCACGGTATGTTTTCCCCTCATTTCTAACGACCCTATTAGCCTATCTTTGGGGTCTGATGTCTTTGTTCCACTTTCTCCTGGAATCTCCTGACCCGTGAAAGGATAAACAGAAGGATGTTGTCGGTAGCAGCGGAAGGCCCTTCTTCTTGCTGCTGCCCAGAGCTCACCTGGGCTCCGCCAACACAGGCACTTGATGTGTTTAAACTTTCACTGAATTTCCTGAGAAAACTGTAGAATATACCTTGCAGAAGGGAAACTCCACCTACTGGGTGAATACGTTTACAAAAGAGAAGCAGTCCATCGCTTCCCTCATGCTGACCCCCTTCAAGGCTCTTTCCCGGGTGTGACCCAGGTCCCTCCCCTAAATCCGGTTCCTGAGTGGGTGAGGCTGACAGGGGTCACGCAGAGGAAGGAGCAGCGCCAGGGACACCCCCGGGACAGGGACAGGCGCTGCGGGACATGGGATGCTGAGGAGACAGGCTTGGAACCAGGCTTCTTGCCCTGTAGCCCTCGCTCTGAATCACGGCTCTCACTCCCATTCTGTGGCTGAAATCCAGCTGAAACCGCCAACATTCCATTTAAATGTGAAAAGTTAAACCTTTGTATTTCGGCTTCTTATCGTGCACATCAGTCTTCTGACTTTAAGAGGATGACCATCCTTTACATAGACACCATCTTCATGATTGCTTTCATTTATTTATTTATTTAAAATTTTCCTTGGAGTATGGTTGATTTACAATGCTGTGTTAGTTTCAGGTGTACAGCAAAGTGAATCAGTTACACATATGCATATATCCAGTCTTTTTTCAGATTCTTTTCCCATATAGGCCATTACGGAGTATTGAGTAGAGTTCCCTGGGCTGTACAGTAGGTCCTTGCTGTTTATCTACTTTATATATAGTGGTGTGTATATGTCAATCCCAGTCTCCCAATTTATCCCTCCCCCCTCCTGCACCCTGGTAACCATAAGTTTGTTTTCTACATCTGTAACTCTGTTTCTATTTTGTAGATAAGTTCATTTGTAGCCTTTTTTTAGATTCCACGTATAAGTGATATCACATGGTATTTGCCTTTGTCTGACTCATTGCTTTTATTTTTAATGCAAATAACTTAAACAGATGCCATTAATCTGATGGGTACATTTCATAATGCATCCAAACATGAAACTAAAAAGCGGTTACATGAAATCGTCCTCATTGCCTGTTGAACAGTGCACACAGCTAATTAAAAGGCCAGGGTCTTCATGTCGTTCTCAGACAACAAAGAAAAAGCTAGTTTGTACTTAAGCGATGCAGGGCTTGGTCCCTTACCCCTCATGGTACAGGGGACAGAAGTCCTTCATTCTCTGTTGCTGGCATGTCCCCAGCCCCACCCGGCCCTGGTGGGGAGCAGTGTGGCAGTGAGTAGAATGCAGATGACCTCATGTAGGCTACTACTAATTTTAAAACAATTGAAATGATTGCACGTGTCAAAAAAAAATATTCTGCACTTTGGGCTGCCAGTGAATCCCTTTGTAGATCTTCAGGGATTGGTATACTTTAGTTTTTTTAAAAAAGTGTTATAGAGACAAATTTTCTTGCACAAAAGTTTTACTTAAAAATTCAATAATTATCTCAAAAATCTGTGAAGGGTCTGTTTAAGAAGAAATAAACAGGCATCCTCAAGCACATTCTGCCCTCGTCTCGTTTCTGTGCAGCCGTTGTATGCCTTCCGGCTAGAAATGAACTTAGCACAGTACTAAGTCCGTTGCAGATTTCTTCATCAGTCAGATACCCTCTTTGGGGCGTGAGAGCCTGTACGGACACGTGACCTCTTGGGGGCACCTGCCCCTCACCGGGTCCTGGGCCAGTCATCTTATGTGTGTTACCTAGTTCAAGCCTCACAACAGCGAGACCACAAAATCCCGGCCTCCTGGGCAGATCCCGGAGTGTTTGCTAGGCCCGTCCCTTGTGAGTGTTTAGTGCCTTCATTGGAAAAGCCTTGGCTTATGCGTTCACACTTCCTAGGCTGCTGTGTACGCGAGCGGGCAGCTCTGAAACCAGCACTGTCAGTGCCACGAAATCAGGTTTCTTCTGCCAGAAAGCCGGGCAGAAGCACTTGACTCGGTTCCCTTTCATGCTGAGCAGGTGCTGAGTCCTCGCTGCGTGGGTAGCTAGCTGCAGGTGTAGACCCTGAGGTCCTCGCGATCACGGATGCACAGGCTGCCCCTGCCCACACCTGCCTGCATGTCCTCACCTTCACCCCCCGCCAGCCCGGCTCACAGACATATGGGCTCAAAGGGAAATAAAGTGTCCACCCTCAGACCCCACCGGAGACCGCTGGGGACGGGACGGCCTTCCCTTTAGGGTGGGATGTAGGGGAGTGTGTGTCCCCTGGGGCTGTCTGCACACCTCACCCTTTAGGTGCGTTTCCACCAGGGAGGCCAGCACCCTAGTCTTCATCTCGGCCAGGGTGCTGACGCCAGGCACACGGAATCCTCGCCCAGGTGGAGCCGTTCTCAGAACGTCTCCGAACTTCCCGCAGTCCTGCTTGCGTAGATCTTTCTGCCCCGGATTCTGTCTAACCCCTGCCCCTCTCTTGTTTCTCATGAGGGTGGGATTTCTCCTTTGGGTCTGATGGTCAGCTGCCTTAAATTTGCACTTGTTTGTGAACTTGCCTTCCAGAGCTGTGTATGTGTGTGTGTACATGTGTGCACGTGTGGGTGCGTGTGCACGTGTGAATCATGTGCCTTGCGAGAAGAGCCTGTTTTGTTCTTCAGCGTTCATAGGAAATGCCCGAAGTCTCCCCCTCCGCACGCCCAGCGTCCCTCCCTAACCCAGTCTGTGCTCATCCCCCTGCCTCACCACATGCCAGCCTTCCTGAAATGTGCCCACATCCCAAGCCCCTTCCCACCTTGGTGCCGCCAGAATGACCATCCTTGCTGGGGACAGCCTCAGGCCCACGCTTGTCCTTACCACACCTCCATCTGATTGTTCATGTCACCACTCACACATCATCTCCTGCAACTTTGTGAACTCAGCCTAAATCAAGAGCCCTTACCAGTCCCTGCGGAGCACTCTTGCCTTCCGTGCCCTCGTGGCTGTACCATCCTTCTTCCTGTGTCACGTGAGCTGTTGCCCAGCCTTGGGGACCATGATCCCGTGGAGGGTGACTTACAGCTGTGATCATCAATCTTAGGATGGTCCTGGGATGTGATGGGGCCACCACATATTTGTTTAGTGGATGACTGTCTTCCTAGACACGCGTGGCATTGCTCATAGGAGAAGTTAAGTCTTTAGGTGTGAAAGATAATGTTTGTGATGGTATGATTAAAAGCCTGTCATTCCTGCCCGCCTTTCTCTGATGCTTCCTCCAAACCAGTGATTCCCAGATCACTGAATTCTTTGCTGCACCCACGACTCCCAAGGAGGTGACTCAATTCAGAGTCAGATTCGGGAGGCTGGCGGGCCGGCCGGGGCCACTTGCCCAGAACCCCAGGCCTCCTGCACTGCCTCTCAGCGGAAGTGCCTGGCAGCCTTGGGGCTGCTCCCTCCCTGGGGATGAGCAGAGACCTCGCGTCCAAGAGCTGGAGGAGAATCCAGGTGACCCTGGAAGTGACCTGACCCTGAGAACCAGGGCAGCTCGTGTCCAATTTTCTGACTCTTCGGAGAGGAAGCAAACTTCTGCTCGGGAAGACTCTTAGAAGAGAACGGTGACCCCTTCCGCTTGCAGCGCCAACAGACCCACCGAGCCAGAGCTTGCTTCACCGGCGGATCAGAACCACGAGTAGCCTGGTCTGGTTTTTCTTTGGAATTTGGGCGGGCTTCAAATTTCTTTGAACTTTGAAATTCCCTTTCAGGAGACGCTGTTCACCCCGCTTCCTGCCCGGGCTGCCAGCATGGTAAATGGGCGGGGATCCTGCAATCTTCTCATTCGGCGGAATGGGCACCAGCCTCGGCATCCATGGATAGTCACACTAGAGAGCAGAGCGCCGTTTGGACTGTGCTCAGGGAAGTAGAGAGCTGTGTGGACATTCTCTTCTCAGGCTGCAGCCTTGCCTGCCCGGGCCCCTCCAGCTTGGCTGGGTGTCAGCCATGGCCTGGAGGTCGGTTTTCATTCAGCCGCCTGGACTCGGCCCTGGGATTTGCACTCGCTGAGCCCAGACGGTGTCAGACGCACAGCCCACACCGTCTTGGATCGGCTGCCTTTCGTTGGGGCAGCGTCTCCGCCTCCTGATTCACACCGAAGGGCTCTGGGCGGAAAAAGCCGTCTGGCAGTGCCCCCGCTGATGTGGTAACTAGCAGACATGGCCCTGACATTTGGGTCAGAACTATGTGATGGTTTTAAGATAAAACCGTTTGGAGCTCTGACTGATGCTGTTTGAAATGCCAGAAATGTTTTTACGTGATGGTTTTAAGATGGATTACCTTTGAGATGCCAGGAATGTTTTTATTTTTATTGTTTTCATCTGCTAAGTCCTTCCTGCCCGGGCACTCCCAGCTGCTTTCCTGGAGGGAGCAGAGGGCAGGTGAGTGGCTTGCTCAGCAGCTCATGCCCTGAAGAGCCTCCCGGGGTGTGCCCAGGAGGGGCCAGGCCCTGGGTCCCTGCCCGGTGGGTCCTCAGGCTGGGGCAGAAACCTGGTCCTTTGACAGCCACGCGCTCCCAGACTCAGGTGACCCCAAACGCCCAACACCCGCACAGACCTTCCAAGGTCAGCACCTCGGCTGCCCTGGACCGAGTGAAGGTGGTCCGAAGTGGTCCCTCCGGGCAAAGGAGGCCAGTGCCGCTGCGACCATGTCATGTGGAGATGCTGCTCATAAGCGGAGGGGCCTGGGGGCTCCGTGCACCTGGGCATCTTCTGCTCTTGAACTGGCCCACGGTTACACCCTTGAACACACAGCCTGAGGTGTTGTGATGCTCCTGGGGTGCAGGAGGATGGGGGGCGCAGCAGAGATGCCTCGCTGCCCTCGGGCCCTGCTCCCTTCAGGGCTCCCTGCCCTGGGCGGATGCAGCCTCACGCCTTCCTTCCCTTTCCTCTAAGGGGCCCATGAGCCTCCACCCCCGTCAGGTCCTGCACCTTCCGCCTTGCCCCCCAGCCAGAGAAGCTTCTCGTGGGTGGTGGGACAGAGGCTGAGGGGCCCCAAAGAAGGAGCGAGCCCTGGCAGGAAGACTCACAGTACCAGCTGATCCCATTACTAGGATGAAACGATTTCATTAGGATGAAGTCTAATTTTATTAGGATGAAAACTTAATTTTATTGGGAGGCAATGATTAAATAGTGATAAAATCACATGACGTAAAATGTACCATTTCTGAGCCATGTTGAAGCATACAATTCGGTGATGTTAAGCGCATTCACATTGTTGTGCCACCATCTCCAGAACTTTTCTTCATCTGGAACCATTCAGCGAACCGGAACTCTGTTAAACAAAAACTCTGTTAAACCCATCAAACAAAACTACCCGTCTCCCCCCTCCCCCAGCCGCCGGTAACCACCCTTCTATATCCTGCCCCCGTATGAACTTGGCTGCCCTCCGAAACTCCTATAAGTGGAATCAGGCAATAGGGGTCCTTCTGTGACTGGCTTGTTCACTTGGCTTAATGTCCTCAAGGTTCATCCATCTTGTGGCAGGTGTCTGAACTTGCTTCCTTTCTAAGGCTGAAAAATATTCCACAGTGTGTATGGGGCCATATTTTGTTTATCCTTTCATCTGTTGATAGACTCTGGTTGTTTCCACCTTTTGTCTATTGTGAATAATGCTGCTCTGGACGTGGGTGTACAAGTATCTTTTTGAGTCTTTACTTTCAATTCTTTGGGTATATACCCAGGAGTGGAATTGCTGGGTCGCATGGTGGTTCTATTTTTAATTTTTTGAGGCCCCTCCGTACTGTTTTCCGTAGTGGCTGCACCAATTCACATTCCCCCCAGCAGTGCGCAAGGGTGCTAATTTCTCCATGTCTTCGCCATCATTTGTCATTTTCTGATTTTTTTGATCGTGGCCACCCCAGTCCTGACTGCAGCTTAATTTAATCTGATATAATGGTGGTAGTTTGGGTTTATATTTTTCTGTGACTTAGTCTATTAGAACTGGAAGCCCCCAGTTTCACCGACCTGGAAACTGAGGTCCAGGAAGGAAACTCCCCTGAGACAACACAGGTGAACACACAGGACCACCTAAGAGATGCTCTTTTCTGCTGTGGCCAGGTGTGGCCTCAGAGCCAAGTCAGCCCCTTGTCCAGGTGTGAGGGCCAGTCACACTGGACTGAGGGGAAACGGAGGATGGGGATTGGCCTGTCCACCTGAGACCAGGAGGCACCCAGGTTCAGGCCACAACTGAGTTCTCAGTGCCCTTGTCCCTCCTGGGAGCCCCATCCTAAATCTACAGACCTGTCACCCTGCAGATTGCACGTACTAACACTGCTTCCCGGGCTTTTCAGTGCCTGGGACCACAGAGGTGCCTGGTCTGAGCGTGAGGACCCCAGAGTGTTCTGAGAGAGGTCTTCAGTCGCTCCTTTCCCTCTGCCCGTACTCACTCCACTTACACTGGGAGTGTCACTATCATCTTGAACTCCATCCATGGGAAGCCGATTGCTGGCCGACCCCCAGGATGCATCCTCTGTGGGGCTTTGTGGAGCCTCCTGCAGGAGTCTGGGTGACGTGCAGTGGCCTCCCCACGACCCCAGCCCATCCTCTCCCTCACGGCGTCTGTGTCCGGGCATCCTCTCTCCACCCCACCTGTCCTCCACTTCAGCCCTCATGCTGTGGACCTGGGGCTGTACCTGCTGCCTCTCCAGGCTTGCTTCTCCAACTGTTTCCCCGGACGCTGCCTCCCTCACCTAACTCCTGACTTCCCCTCCCAAGGCCTCAGGGACCCCACTGGCTACAGGGTCAGCCAGGTCCTCAGCGGCGTCCCACCTGGGAACTTCTTCCCGCAGTAGCTGGGCCCCTCCTCCAGACAAAACAGACACAAAACCATCCTCTGGTCCCGACCTCTTTCTTGGTGACCTTGAAAAAAGTAATTTAGGCACTCCCCAAGTATCTGTGGGATACCTGTTTATTTAGAACCCACCTGTGCACAGTTCCCCCAACTGTAAAATGAGAGCTGGAGATCTTATCCTTTAGACTATGAGGGTCAGATGAGACAAAGTATTTATTTATTTATTTATTTATTGCTGTTGAAGTATAGTTGATATACAATATCATGTTAGTTTCCGGTGTACAGTATAGTGATTCAGTTTCATATATATATATACACACACAAACACACATATATATATATTCTTTTTCAGATTCTTTTCCCTTATAGATAGGTTATTACAAAATATTAAGTTTAGTTCTCTGTGCTATACAGTAGGTCCTTGTCGGTTATCTATTTTATATATAGCAGTGTGTGTATGTTAATCCCAAACTCCTAGTTTATCCCTCTCACCCTTTCTTCATTGGTAACCATAAGTTTGTTTTCTATGTCTGTGAGTCTCTTTCTGTTTTGGAAATAAGTTCATTTGTATCTTTTTTCTTTTTTCGGATTCCACATGTAAGTGATATGACGTTTGTCTTTCTCTGTCTGACTTACTTCACTTAGCATGATCATCTTTAGGTCCATCCATGTAGCTGCAAATGGCATGATTTCATTCTTTTTTAAGGTTGAGTAAGAGACAAAGCATATTTGGAAAAACCACAGCACTCTGGTACACTGTCTGGCAGTATAGTCAGCCCATCGATGCTGTTTGACATCTCCTTCTATGATATGCGTTACAGTATTTTTTCCTCCCCCGCCCATACACGTTTTTCGCTCCCTCATCTCCAAAGTCTGCACATCCTCAGGGTTGCTCACAGCCTCCTCTGTTGGTGGACACCCCACCACTGCGGTCCATGCAGAGTTCTTCAATTTCATTGTTGTCTCAAGATTTTATAAGTCTGCTGAGTTCCTTGTAGGCTGAAACTGATATAATGTCACTGTTGCCAACATCAATATCAATGAGCATTTTTAAGAACCTACAAATATGAAGAGCAGTGTGCTAAATATTGAGCGTACAGACAGCCCTAGTACAGCACCTGCTGCCTTCTGGAGATATTAACTAATAGTGGAAGAAATGAGGTTCTTGTTTGCCTCATAAAGAGATTAATCACAGTGGGGGTGGGACCTCTGCGTCCAGGATCTTAGGCTGGCAACAGGCAGCTTTCCCACCCTGGGGTCTGTACATTCGCGGACACACACGAAGCTTCTGAAGCAGGTCTGATGCTGAAAATTCAGCCTCTATGGACTGGTGCCGAATCAAATCTTAGAGACAGAGTTTTGGGTGAAGTAGAAAAGAATAGATTTATTGCTTTGCCAGGCACAGAGGGACACAGCAGGCTGGTACCCCTCAGAACTGTGTGTCCCAACCCGAGGGGATTTGGTGAGGAGTTTTATAGTGACAGTTCAAGGGCGGGGGTTGCTGATCAAGATCAGGGTGTGTGTGGGGCCTGCATTCCTTAAACTGGCCTCAGGCCGGCTCTTCCTAATGGGCTTCTCTGGTTACTTTAATCTGGTCTCAGGTGGTCTCTTGATGAGATCTTCTCTGGAATGAAGAATGCTAATATCTTCCATTTTGGGGGGGGGGGTTAGTTCTATAAAGAGCTTAAAGATATTGTTCTGTGTATCCCTTGAGGGGGACCCAGGACCCTGCCCCAAGCCTACACTGTTGTTTCTTGACTGCTGTCCCTCGTCTCTGCATCCCCTCCCTTCCCTGATTAGCAACTGTTTGAACCTGCCCTTTGGAACTCAGGGAAGGGCATGGAGGCTGGAGTCTGTCCCCTAAAAACAAGGCTTCCGTGCCCAGGAGCCCCACAGGGTCCTGCTTGGTTTCAGGTCCACAAATCCATCTGCACCCCAGGCAGTCACTTTTGGTGTGAAATTTTCCACGTGCACTTCTGAAAATCTGCAAATGTTATTCTGTGAAATAAAAACAGATTCATGAAGTTATGAACATATATATTAACTGTATGTTTTTCTATCAGTTGCTTTTATCAAATGATACAAAATCACAGCTAAAACCATATGCCATTTCCATGTTAAGACAGGAGCCTCTGTTCTAAAGAGATGTGATCGTTAACATAAACCAGCTCTCAGGGACTCAGATTTGATTGGTTCGTGGTGGCAGGTAAACACTTTTTAAGTTTCCCAGGTGCTTCTGCATGCAGGTAGAGACCCCTGAGCTCAGCCGTGTGTATCTGGAGGCCAGAAGCACCTGGAGCATTCTCAGGAGACATGGTTTCGAGCTGTGTCTTCAAGGGATCAAAACCTCCAAGGCAGATGGTGAGGCAAAGGCAAGGGGGGACTTTCGTGCTTCCAGGATCAGGGACCAGTGTCCTGTTACCAGCCAAGTGGGGGAGATCCAAGAGGGGCCAGGACTGAGGGTCCGTGGAGAGCCCTGATTTTCAAGCACTGCTGTGGTTTGGATGTTGTGACAGATGCACAGGGGACAGGTGTGTGATGGCCCGGAGTCTACGGGTCCAGATGGCCACACACAGCTGGGTTTTGCTGTGAAGGTGTTCAGAGCCCAATTAGATCTTTGATTTTTAATTATTTCAAAAAAAGCCAGAAATTCATTGTGTTCTTGTGAAACATTCTAGTTTTTTCAATGTTGGCCAACTGACACATGCACGCATATGCACTCACACATGTGCACATGACACCGCACTGGACCCACAGAAGCCTTCCTGGGCATCCGTGCAGCCCGCAGGGAGCACCTTGGTTTCTGTGTGGCTGCAGGGAGGGTCTTGGTCTCAGACGTTAGTGATGAGGGCTTGGGGGTGCAGCAGTAGACATGCAGAGGAGGTGGGGATGGAAACAGTGTCCTAAAGCTGACTCTGGGTGGTGGGGACAGCATTTATTTGGAAAAATCTGGGGCAGTAGACATTTCTTCTGCTTCTTTTGCCCCCATCGCAGTGCTGGCTGAATGAACAAATGCCTCCTTTTCTATTCAGCGTGTTCTGAAGGAGTTCAAGCCTTCAAGCCAGCTTTTTTTCTTTTTTTATTGGGATATAGTTGATTTACAATCTTGTGTTAGTTTCAGGTGTACAGCAAAGTGATTCAGTTATATATATACATATATCTATTCTTTTTCAGATTCTTTTCTCATTTAGGTTATTGCAGAGTACTGAGTATAGTTCCCTGTGCTATACAGTAAATCCTTGTTGTTTATTTATATATATTAGTGTGTATATGTTAATCCCAACCTCCTAATTTACCCCTCCCCCTCACCTTTCCCCTTTGGTAACCACAAGACTGTTCTCTGTCTGTCAGTCTGTTTCTGTTTCATAGATAAGTTCATTTGCATCATATTTTAGATTCCACATAGAAGTGATATCATATGGTATTTGTCTCTGTCTGACTTACTTCACTCAGTATGATAATCTCTAGGTTCATCCATGTTGCTGCAAATGGCATTATTTCATTCTTTTTATGGCTGAGTAATATTCCATTGTAAAGCCAGCTTTATTAGTACCCAGAAATCAAATGTAGTTTACTTGGAAAGTATATTTATTTCCTAAAAATGATTTTTTCCTGAAAGTGCTTCTGGGAGGTAATGCTAATGGCAGGTGGACTGCTCAGAGACTGGGCTTCTAGCCGAGACCTATGGTTGATCAATGAAGGAACACATAACCAATCTCTCTGCCTTGACTTTTCCATCTGTATAATGGGCCGATATCTGGTCTTCCTAATAGAGGTTGAAGGATGCACTGGTTAAAACTTCAGCCTCTGGAAACAAATTGTCTGTAATCTGAGAAAGGTGTGCCCAGACTCCTTATCTATAAAACAGGAATGGCAGTACCTCCTCACAGTGTTATTGTGAGGAATAAATGAATTAATACTACACAGTCCTTAGACCAGTGCAATATATGTTTCCTACTTCATCTTTATTTCTATAAGTTTAAAGGAAAAATATATAATGAATAATAATAAAGCATAAAAATTATAAAAAATATGATGTAGGTATAAGGTTTTTAATAAGAGAAAAAGAGAATTAATTTATGTCTACTTATCGGGGTAGAGGATGAAACCCAGGTGTCATTCCTAAGTCTTGTTTTGGCCAGTGAAGTGAACAGTGATGGTTTGAGGCCTCATCTTAACCCTATTTGCTGTTTTTCCCCACTTTAAATGACCTCTTTCATTTTACAACTAATGCATAGAGAGGTGATATTATAGAAAAAATTAGGAAGTGCATAGAATTGAAAATAGCAAAACAAATGTCATGGTACCCATCACCCAGAGATCGTTGTTACTAATTCTTTGCCTTGTCTTTCTAGACTATTTTGTGATCTATTGCTATAATGCATGCTTCTCTTATCAATGGTATTTCTCAAAACAAATAATATTTCAAAGTTTGTTTTCTTAAAATGTCTGTATTGAGCATTTTGGAACATCAGCTTATATACATTTAAAATATATTCATTCTTTTACATGTAGCTGTCCAGTTTTGCCAGCACCATTTATTGAAGAGACTGTCTTTTCTCCATTGTATAGTCTTGCCTCCTTTGTTGTAGATTAATTGACCATAGGTGTGTGGGTTTATTTCTGGGCTTTCTATCCTGATCCATTGGTCTATATTTCTGTTTTTTTGTGCCAATACCATACTGTTTTGATTACTGAGCTTTGTAGTATAGTCTGAGGTCAGAGAACCTGATTCCTCCAGCTCTGTTTTTCTTTCTCAAGATTGCTTTGGCTATTTGGGGTCTTTTGTGTCTCCATACAAATTTTAAAATTATTTGTTCTAGTTCTGTGAAAAATGCCATTAGTAATTTGTTAGGGATTGCATTGAATCTGTAGGTTGCCTTGGGTAGTATAATCATTTTGACAATATTGATTCTTCTTAATAACCTAAATGGGAAAAGAATTTGAAAAATAATATATATATATATATATGTATAACTGAAACACTTTGCTGTATACCTGAAACCAATACAGCATTGTAAATCAACTATAGTCAAATATAAAATAAAAATTGCTTTTAAAAAGTATATTTAACCAGTACTGGTATAACATTGTTTTAGTACCATCATTTATTGAAATTCTCTCTTTTTGACCTGTGGTTAGAATATCTTACATACGTTTGCCATTATAAATTGCGTTGTACTGAGTATCTTTGAACCTCCCACAATGCACTCCTGTGGGATTGTTTCTTTAGGATAAATTCCTAGAAATGGAATTCTGATGTCTGATGCTTTGGGCCAGAGTGCCCCAGCACATTGCTCTGCAGGAGAAGTTCAACGTTGAGGGCTCACGTGGCCTCTCTGTGGCTCCTCGCTCTGGAAGAGGGCAGGCCGGAGCACAGCGAGGTGGGGAGGGGCAAGGCCCTGGGAGCCAGACACACCTGTTCCGCATCCCTGCTCTGGGCTTCCGGGGAGCTAGGATCTTACTGACACTCAGTGTTCTCAACTGCAAAATATGTTCAATGAAGTGAACTTCCTAAGCGTATTATTAGCATAGGTCCTGATGCTGAGTAAATGCCAGTTCTTGTTATATAATGCCCAGGGCCTCTGTAAAATAAGATTCTTATATATAAGTAAGAAGCATATAAATAAACGTGTGCATGTATATACATACACATAAACATACACATCATATGCACATGCACATACATATACATATATGTACTTGTACATAAAACACCTATGTACCTAAATATAAAATAAAACACCTACACAAAGTAAGGTCCGTTGCCTCCCCTGAATAATGTGGAGGAGACAAGAATTTCTAAAAATGTTTGTCAGAGTGGGTGATTTATTGACAGGTGTTTAGAAATCTACAAGGTGAATTGAGAATTCAAAGCACAGTCAGAAATAAGGTGAAAACAGAGGGGGAGCAGGTGTCGTGTTAAAATACCATCACTTGTAGCCCCTGCCGCTAAACTGCCACCTCTGTCCACAGCGCCCGTGTCTGTGGGTGTTGGTCTGGTGGATTTTCTGGCTAATTTAGTACCTCCTGATGTAGTCCTGTCACATCCTCAATACCGTGGACCCATGGATGCCAGATCCTCAGCTGGTTGTGGATCCAGCGCTTTCAGCTAGAGCAATGCAGACCCCTTAATTAGCTGGGATTTGTAACCCAGTCAATGGTTCAGAAAGGACTGGTCCAAGCAAACTCTGCTGCCCCAGCCCACTCCCAGGAGGGGAACACATTTTAGGCTGTTTCTTTCCAGGAACACTTACTTTCAAAAATGCGTCCTCCATAGGCCATAGACTGGCGGTTGCCGAGGGGGAGGGGGTGGGGGAGGGATGGAGTGGGAGTTTGGGATTAGCAGATGCAAGCTTTTATATATAGAATAGATCAACAGCAAGGTCCTACTGCATAGCACAGGGAACGATATTCAATATCTTGTGATAAACCATAATGGAAAGAATATAAAAAAGGAATGTATATATACATATCACTGAATCACTTTGCTGTACAGCAGAAATTAACACAACATTGTAAATCAACTCTACTTCAATTTAAAAAAATGATGCATCCTCTACTTTTCTTAGTTGTCCATTTTCTCTATGTTGAAGAGTGCTAATATATTGATTTTTTAAATTGAAGTAGAGTTGATTTACAATGTTTCAGGTGTACAGCAAAGTGATTCAGTTATACACACACATACACGTATATGTGTATATATGTATATATATATATATATGTATATATATATATATATATATATTCTTTTTCAGATTCTTTTCCATTTTAGGTTATTACAAGATACTGAATATAGTTCCCAGTGCTATGCAGTAGGTCCTTGTTGTAATATATTGATTTTTAAAAGTTTGTGCAACTCAGAAGGCCTTAAGCACTTATAAGACTGGACAATTAGGAGGAAAGGTCCTCAGGAGCTGCTGGCCATCGACAAGTGATTTGCTAACTTTGGGTTGGAAGCTGCCACCTCATTCAGTCCTTCCTGTTCTCACCTTTCAAGGAGGAAGATGAAGGCTCGTGCTCCGCCCCCTCCCGGGAGGCCCACCACCCCCAACGTGCACAGAGGACAGAGACCTTCCCGCGATGCGTCCCCCAGCCCCCCGCAGAACCTGCTCAGCAGGAAGGAGACGCTGGACGGCAGGGTGGTGGCCATGACCGTGGTGCTGCCTAGCGGGCTGGAGAAGAAGAGTGTGGTCAACGGGAGGTAAGGGCCTGGGTGCGGCGAGGAGGGCTCTGTCGTCCAGTTTGCAGATCCACCGAGACCTGAGGAGTGGGCGCATCCTCCCGCGTTGGGCTGCACCAGGGCCTCGGGGTGTAAATCTGGGCCTAGAGACAACCTGCAGTGTCGCAGGCGGCCCGGCTGCGTGCCAGCTGGGCCACCACGCGCACCCTCATCCTTAGGACTGCAGCTCACTCCTGTTAGAGGTGGGCTCAGAAGGAAGGGGGCTCTCAGGCCCATAAGCACCTCCAAGTAGGTGACCACCACCACAGGTGGGGCCGGCATCCTTGGCCCTGAAGTTGCACAGCCCGGGGGCAGCCCCCCGAGTGACCATCCTCGGGTCCACTTACGGACTGACTCTCGGAAGTATGAGTACCGTCAGTTATCCATCTTCCGAATGGAAACAATGCAGGTTTAGATTAAGGAATAAAATCCGACCCGTGGAGTTGACACTGATAGGAATCAATTTCCAGACCCTCGATTCCCACCCGCACCCTCATTTGGAGCTGATCTGCCTGCGAAGGTACCTGTGGCCGAGCTCACATGCTGGTTCTTCTTCCCGTCCCTTCCCAGCCGTAAGAGGCAGGACAGAAGCATTGGTAATACTCCACTAAAAGTATGAAGGGTGTTATTACCGGTAGAATTTCTAACTTGATGTTTGATACTTATCAAAATAGATCGTAATTATACTGTTTGAGCAATTCCGCACTACGGTTAGTAACTCAATCCATAATAAAAAGTTTTAACAACATCACAGAAAACAATTCCATTTACATGTTTAGACATTTTATTGTGCAGAATATGATACAGTGATCAATTATAAAAACATTCAAGCATAAAAGTAGTTTTGTATAATTCTGAGGCAGGAGTGAATGGGAGTCGTATTTCTAGGAAGCCAAGGAAGGTAAGAAATGATATGAAATATTTAAATCTTAAAAAACCGTTTGCCCGAGTCTTTTAAAAATGGATAATGGTGGAAATCACATCACTCTGGGTGTTTTTATTCTTGTGGGTACATTGAAAATAGTGATACAACAGTTTTATGTTAAAATCTTAGTATTCTGATTCTACCTGATATTACATCCTTTGCAACTATTAAATTTTATAAGGAAAATTCCAGGTGACAATTTACTGGCAAAGGGCTACATAAGTTTTTAAAATTATTTTATGGGCTGTGTGTACAAAAAGTTAAGGAATGTTTCTCCAGGCATTGATAGGTACCTAGGATACAACGTCTTCAACTCTAAAAGGGGTGCCAAGCAGCTTTCCAGAGTGTTACCAGCAGGGTGCACCAGGGTGTGCTCCTCTGTGGGGCTTCTCCCTGTGGCCACCACCCCACCAGCAGAAGGCTCTGGACCCCAAAGTTAGGACTTACCTTGATCCCTGTGGCCTAGCACCCACAGAAGGCAGTAGCTCCTGTGGGCAGGGTTCACGCAAGAGATATTCAGGTTTCTAAAGTGTCTGTGTTTCTTGTTTTACAGAGGGATCTTTGTTCTAAATACGCTTTTCCCACTTAACTTTAACTTGAGAAGCAGGCCATGTTAGCATAGGTTTACAAACTACTTTAATAGACGAGTGTAATTTTATTAGTGACTGTATTACAGTTGACTCACCATTCTCATATTTTTGGCCCAATTTCTAGTTACATTTATAAAAAAACACTTTAGTGAAGTGTGATTAACATATAAAAACTGTCCATATTTCATGTGTACAGCTTGAGTTTGTGGCTAAGTATACACCTGTGAAACCGTGGCTTCTTTGTCTAGTTACATATCTTTTAAGAAAATGGACTCATGGGTCATGTCTTAAATAATACACAGGTCCGATCTTACAAGTGCATGAGGAGAGATAGAATGCCCACTTGTAAATTAAAAATATTATTTCGAAAAATGTTTTCAAACTGAACACATTCTTCCAATTTTATCTTTAATTTTCTTTTTCCTTCAGAGTAGAAGTTATCACTGTGCCATTTTGCAATGCGGCTGTGAGAATAGGTTCAGGTGTAGAGATTAAGTATTAAAATACTTTTCTCTTTTCTAAGTAGTAAATACTCATCCCTTCCCCAAGGGTTTCCTGCAGCAACCTGGGGGCTCCCTTAGCGGCTTGCAACTTGCTGACGCTGCAGCTTCTTGCTTTGGGAATTGGTTTTATGTGTCCTACTCTTTAATAATACAAGAGTGGGCCCAAGTCACATTCCTGACCCTTGCTGAAACCAGATCTACTAACCGTTTATCAGTGTGGTTTCTCTCTTCCATTTTATCAGAGAACATGTCCACCTTTCCGCAGGATAAGCAAGTCGTTTATAATTTACAGTCAGCACCGTAACTACCTTTCCAAACATGAAAGATTCTCACAGGGAAAACACATTAGTACTTGGAGTGTGATGATTCCATTCTGCATATGACAGTGATTTTTCTTTCTCTCTTTTTTTAAAGTTTCCTTTGGATTTAGAAACATAAGTAAAAGTCTCAGTATGTTCTTAGATGAGACATGGGAACGGGTGTTCTGGAACTTTCTTAAGGAAGATGCTCCGGTGCCCTTTTAGGAAGGGTGCTACCAGCCCTGCTCAGGGCCACTGCAAGGAGGCCGCTGGTCCCATCACTCTAACTGGGGGACAAGTAAAGAGAAGGTCTTTGAAGAGAAAATGCCCTTTGCCAAAAGGGAGCTTCATAAATGGCGTCAAGCAATCGAGATTTGGGTCCGTGTCATTCTGATGTGGTAAATTAACTCACGTCCAGTTGGCATGCAAGCCCGAGCGGCCCAGGACAGGAGAAGGCAAGCATTTCCCTCACAGGATAGAGGAAATCTCTCTCAATGTTCAGTCCTGCCTCTGTGGGCTGTCAGACCCCATTTATAATAGCCAAGTTTACAACCGTGCATGGATTTGCAGGTTCCCGGCCTTGTAAAACAACACAGGACTCCCATGGCACAGGTATTGTCCTCCGAATCCCTTCTGGAGAGAGTTCACCTGTTCCGAGATGAAGGGGAGGGGAGGGGTGAGCGAGCCCAACCCTGGTCTGTCCTCCATCACCTGCCCATCAAGGTGCTGGCCACGCTCCCTACAGAGAAAGCAGGTGTGTGGTTGGCTTGCAGCTTCAGCAAGGCCCCGTGGCCTGAACCCTGCTCCCTGTGAGCTCGTGGCTCCAGGGCCTGAAGGAAGCTGGTTCTTCTCCAGCACCAGTGTGTGAAGGGGGTGAAGCTGGAAAGGGCGGTTTTGATGCTGGGGTTGCTGCCAGAAGAGGACCATTCTCCAAATAATAGGCTTGGTTTAACTTGATTTACATTTTCACTTAAAGGATACTGTTTTTTTAAAGACTTTATTTTTCAGAGCAGTTTTAAGTTCCCAGCAAAATTGAGAGGAAAGCAGCAATATTTCCCATATATCCCCTGCCCCTATATACAGCCAACCTGCCCCGTTATCCACATCCCCCGCCAGAGTGGTACCTCTGTTCTAATTGATGAACCTACACTGACACGTCATCATCACCCAAAGTCCATGGCTTACATCAGGGTTCAGTCACGGTGTTTTACATTCTCTGGGTCTGGACAGATGTATCATGACATGTATCCACCATTATAGTATCATGCAGAGTATTTTCACTGCCTTAAAAATCCCTTAATTTTCATCAACAGCCTCCAGTTACTAAGTTTCTTTATAAGAGTCTTTCCTGCGAGGAAATAGCCTGGTTAAGGGGCAGACCATAGATTATCAACTCCTTGCTTATCCTGTGAAAAGGTGCTGTTATGGTTTTGGATTTGGTGCTAAACCCATCCTCCCGAGAGGCAGTCTCCTTTTGTGGGATCCCGATAGACTAAAAAAATGAAAATGATCATTTATTCATTGAGCAAAATACATATTGAACACTTAGCTTTCATGAGACACTGGGAGGAGGACATCCCAGCAAATAGAAGGAAATAAATAGCATTTGCAAAAGGACCAGTTTGTGCGAGAAGGCGGAGGTGTACTGCTGCTGGAACCCGGATTGAGAAGGGGAGATGCGCGGCCTGGACACGAGGGCTGGCCAGGTCCCAGCGTGTATCCTGGAAGCCATCCTACGGCTCCACTTGCCGCTAACAAGACTGCACGTGCCTCTGGGGATGCAAGGTTCCACCCCAGCGCTAGGCAAGTCAGGAGAAAGCTGGTGCATCTGAACGTTCATTTAACTTACACATAGTGAACAATAGTTCTACATTAAAGGTAGCATGCAAATTTCACGTGCGTTTTAAAAATAAGCACTGACAGGGAACTTTAAAGATATCCAGGCTGTGTTCCAGGTCCCCCAGGGGGCTGGTTGACTTACCTGCCAAGTGAGAAGCACACAGAAAAACCTGCTCCCGTATGACCTGGATGCAGGAGGCTCTAGATTCTCAAGTCAGATGACCTCCAAGATAGAGGTCAAAGATGCTGAGGTTGGAGTTAAGAAAAACACAAGTTTCTGTGGTCAGAACCTAACCAGAAGGCACCGCTTTTTGAGATGGCCCGTCCACACCTGTCCAGATAGCCGCTCACGACATCCCATGCAGCGAGGATAACTGTCAAGCTCCAGCCTCTGAAATCCCTCTCTCCAGGTCAAGGTGTTCCAAGTAGCAGTGTGTTTTAAACAGTTTTCCAAGTTGAACGCCTTTGGAGAAGGCATGTCCCTCCAATCGGCATAGCTCCCTCTCTCCCCCTGGTCACATACTCAGACCCCCTGCAGGCTGGGGCAGCTGCCTGGCCCCGGTGACATTTAGGTTTTGTGAGGACGTGACCAACTCTCTAATTTGGTGCCGTCGTCCCGATGACCGGGCTTCTGACGTGTGCCTGAGACACAGGCACCCCTGGTCATTTTGCTGCGGCCTGTTCCCCTGTGCCTCGTTGATGGGCTCAGGACCTAAGCGGCCATGAGACTGGATTTTTGCCAGTGACCCTGGCCTCAAACCCAGAGCCCAGCCTCTGGGCAATAGACCCACTCTGGGCAGGCCCTGCTAGCCTCTTGCCATGTCCCGCTTCTGTGTTGCCAGGTGAAGCTGCCAGACTGGACTTGCTCTGACTCTGTAACACCAGAGTCTGCCTTACCCAGGGCTCGGGCCACCTGCTGGCCTCGATCCCGCACAAGAAACTAGGCCCATTCAACCAGTCTATGATTTGACAGTGCACGCAGATTGTTTTAACGTTATATCTGGAAGTAGCGACCTTAACGTGATTTGTACACTTGACACTGTGGCACCTTTTAATCCAGTCATTGCTAGGTACTCGATGCTCATTTCATGAGTACCGAGGATGCAGTAGTTTTTCAGTGTGGCCCCAGACCAAGAGCTGCTGCATCACCTGGGAACTTCTGAGAAATGCAAATTTCCTGCCCAGACCTAGTGAATCAGAAACCCCGGGGTGGGACCAGCGATCTGGGCTTTAACACGCTTGAACTTTTGGAACACATGTTAGACTTTGAGAACCCCTGCTGCCGTGCATGCCATGGCTCTGCCAGACGTCAGCGTATCTGGGTGAGCTCGGGATCCCCGAGAGCGAGCCCGGGGTCTCGCCGGCATGATGGCAGCAAGAGGGAGTTGTAGGTTCGTGTAAGCATCTCAGTGATCCCCAGCAGCCTGCCCAAGGCAAGCTTTGTGATTTAGATGGAAGCGCCCTCCCTTGGAGAAGGAAGAGGTCCATCCATCAGCCCAGCCGGACGGAAATGGGACTTGGCCTCTCTGACTCCCACGTGGTTCCCAAACAGCCTGGTCCCCACGCGCCCTCTGCATTTAGGGAGCGCAGGATTGGCATGGGCTGTTCCTTGACCTGTCCAGCTCTCTGCCAGGATTTCAAAAAGAACCACACCTGAAAGAAGACCAGGTTCTTCTTATTGAAACCACCGACTCATGCAAACCATTTTTTGGAAATCTCAACATATTTGTAAAGTAATATTTTTTAAAGAAAGAACTAGAAAAATTTTACTCACTTTCTAAATTTAAAAATAAATTTAATAACTTAAAAATAACTTAATAGAGGAGGGAAATCCCTTTTTCTGCTGTAAGAATAGTGTTTTGTTTAGATTTAAACCCAAGTTATCTTTCTCTTTAAGTTTGAAGTATCATTATAACGTAATCGATAAATATCCAAAGTGAAGGATAAAATTTGAAATTATTCCCATCTGTTTTCTTTGTGCTATTGATGTCAAGTACTGCAGAAGTAGTACCGAAGTTGCTCAGGATGGATAGAAATTACCTGTAGATATGTTCAGTATTGAATTTTTGAATGTGTAATGCTCAACGAAGGCTGCAATCTGCATGTTCTTTTAATCACCCTTAAAAATGTGAAATCTTTCTGATAGACCAAATGAAAATTAGAGCTGTATTTTATTTTCTTTGCATCCCCACAGATGGGCACACAGTAGGACCTAATGTCTAAGCGAATGGGTGAATGAGTGAGCAAAAGAAGCTTAGATACTGTATAAAAGACTTTTTTGCGCCAAAAAAACAAACAAATGCCGAAAAATAAATTTCATCTTTACATTGGGAGCACTTAAGATTCATTCGGGGAACAGAGATTAAAAAGTTGGAACGAGGGCTTCCCTGGTGGCACAGTGGTTGAGAGTCCACCTGCCGATGCAGGGGACGCGGGTTCGTGCCCCAGTCCAGGAAGATCCCACATGCCGCGGAGCGGCTGGTCCCGTGAGCCATGGCCGCTGAGCCTGCGCGTCCGGAGCCTGCGCTCGGCAACGGGAGAGGCCACAGCAGTGAGAGGCCCGCGTACTGCAGGAAAAAAAAAAAAAAAGTTGGAACGAAAAGGATATTTGAGGAGCAATGGAGAGAAACCCCAAAGATCAGTGTCATTACCCACCCACCACCCCTGTTACTGTGGTTTGGGGTAACCAGTCCTTTGTTACTACCTATTGCTCTTCCCTTGAACTTGGGATTACAGAGAGGGAGGCAGAGACCCTGATAATGGTGTCGGTCTTTGTCTTAGTTCAGGCGGTCTTACAAGTGCCACAGGCGGGGCAGCCTGAACACAGACATTTACTCCCCACAATCTGGAGGCTGGAAGCCCAAGGTCAAGGTGACGGCAGGTGATTTCATGCTGAGACTTCTTCCTGGTCCTACGCGGCCACTGTCCTGCTCTGTGCTCACATGACCTCCTCTTGGTGGGGTTACAGGGAGAGCGAGCTCTCTGTGTCCCTTCTTCTGAGGACACAAATCTGATCAGATTAGCGCCCACCCTTATGACCTCATTTAACCCTAATTGTGTCCTTAGAGGCCCCATGTCCAGATACGGTCACACTGGGAGTTGGGGGATCAATGTGAATGTGGGGGGAGATGATTTTGTCCATAGCATCATTCATACAGGGGGACCACTGAGACCAGAGGGTGTGCCTGGGGTCCTTAGCGATGATGGTGTAGTCAGTTTCTTTAATTCACCTGAGTCTTTCTTGACCCTCTGAGAGTGTCTGATTGCCTAGTGTTCTTCTTTGTAAGACTGCAGAAACTTTATGGGGCAATCCCCTGAGGGTACTGCTTTAAACGAGTATATCTTGCTACCTGCTGAGAGCCGGATGGAGTCCAGCCACATCCCGGCAGAGACGCTCTGCCCTGAGCCAGGGAAAACGTCTCACCACACACAACCGCAAACGGCAAAGACAGGATCCAATTCACTCGTTTATTCAGCAAACACTTCTCACTCACCATGTGCCTGGCGCTGTGCTCAGTGACTTAGGGGTGACTTAAGACTCACTGGTGGATGGACAATCCTTTTGCCCTCACCGAGGAGGAAACCGGGGCAGAGAGGCAGGTCTGAGCAGTGGTGAGGGTGGCCCTAGGATGCTTCTGGAGTCCCTTCATTAAACCAGCTTCCGGGGGAAAGATGCCCAAGCCCTCATCAAAGGGCCAGCAGATCAGAGGCGGTGCTGGTCCTTCTGTGGGCAGGTGGGAGTCACCTGGAGAGTCCGTCTCAGGAGGTAATGAGAGTGTGCAGGGATAACCAGGCAGCCACCTTCAGTCTCCGGAAAGTCCTCTCCTGTGTGGCCCCGGGACCTGCTGAGGCCCTGTGGAGGGCGTGCAGGGATGCCTGGCTAGAAATTCTTATCCTCTGCAGGCTGAGGTCCGGTGAATCCAGACCCCCGGGGACCAGACAGCAGCTCGGTTCCTCCATGACTGCCATCGGGTGCTGCCATGGCGCTGTGGTTTCCTCTTCCTTCCGGGTGACTTTTTCCAGTAGTATCAAAGACAGAACTGGCTGGCTGTTTTGGAGTTTGGTGACTTAAAATGCCAGCCGATAGCCACTTCCATAGTGCGACGGAAGTGGCAGAGAAGCCGGCCAACTCTCACCCCATTTTCTGAGGACACCGTCCAGAAACGCTTGTGCTGGAAAGTAGTTCCTCAGATCATGCTTTAAATGGGCCCGGGGAGGAATCACTCGAGTGGGAGGCCCTGCAGGAAACGCGAGACGAGCTCATGCTTCTGGACCCAGGTCCTCACATTAGGCCTTGTGCTGTGTATCCAGCTTCTTAGATGCGGCCCAGGTCAGTCTGCATTAGGATACGGTGTCTGTCACTCTCTGTAGCCACAGAGAGAGGCCTGCAGAACAGACAGCTCTCAAAGCCTGAGTTCCCCTCATGTCCTAAACCTCCTTGCTCTCCTGCAGAAACCCTCTGTCCTGGCTTGGGTTCCAGCCCCGGGAAGAGATGCTGTCCCCTTGTCTGAAGCGGTAATGGCCTCTGTGCCCTTTGGACAATTTACGCACATACCATGACGGGTATGGTGTTGAGTTTTATTATCATGGTTTTACAGTGGTTTTGTTTTGTTTGTGCTTCCCCCTTCCCCAAATGGTAAATTTGAGGAAATAGGCCTCCAGCATCATAGAATTTTCTGCTTGGGAATCCCTTCCCTTCCCTACTTCCACCAAACATTTTGTTGAGAAACGCTTCCACCCTCAAGTGTTGAAAACGTCACTGCAGCTTCATCATTAAAGAGCTTTCGCTGGGCAGAGCCGAGTCCTATGTTAGGGTCACAGAAGAGTGAGGGCAGCAGGGTGGGTGCCGATCGGCCAGTTGTGGAGGAGGTCCACTCGATACACAGGGTAGAGGTTTGGGCACCCAGTTCTTTATCCGGACGGGAACCAAGTACTACGTCACTCCTCGGCGAGTCCACGCGAGAATAAGTCCCAGCTTCTGCTAATGGCAAGGAGAGTTTATTCTCTGTGATGCAGGAAAACCCCTCCAGCCCCAGAGCTGGCCTGCTCCCTTGCAGAAGGTCAAATGTGATGTTTCAAACGTGTTACCAAGGGCTTCCCTGGTGGCGCAGTGGTTGAGAGTCCGCCTGCCGATGCAGGGGACACGGGTTCGTGCCCCGGTCCGGGAAGCTCCCACATGCCGCGGAGCGGCTGGGCCCGTGAGCCATGGCTGCTGAGCCTGCGCGTCCGGAGCCTGTGCTCCGCAGCGGGAGAGGCCATGACAGTGAGAGGCCCACATACCGCAAAAAACAACAATAACAAAAAAAAAAACATGTTACCAATTATTGAATTAGAAGAACGGAAGGTTACATCAGTAGCTTTGGTGTCCTTCGTGGTTTACATTCTAAGATTAATTCAAATCTTTGTTGGAGAATTTATCCTTTTTGGTTTACTTGGTGGCAGTAGACTGTGGGTGGAGATAAGAGAGGGGAAGTGACAGTCAACATCGTATGGGAGCAGGGTCCCAAGCCCAGCTCCACCCCCTCATGGGAACTGGGGGATAGTGGTCCCCACCCCCCAGGCTTGGTGAGGGTAAGTGGGAACAGTGTGACCTGCACAGAATGGCTCTGGGCCATGGAGGAAACATAGTACGTGGTAACAAGTAATAGGTCGTTATTTTAGCATCGTTAGAAGTCTATTTTCTGTGCTGAGGATTTTCCATGGTGTTTCATGTCTTGGAGTCTTTGGTGATGTTGCTGCCTGTTCTGACGCATTATGCTTGTCGTTGAGAGAAAGATGATTTTTATCCCGGAGCCGAGGGAATCAGAGTTGACAGCGTCATTAGCCAGCACGCCCGCCAGCGTGGCTCATGTGAGGGTTAGCGCTGCCCTGTCCCCGCCGTGTGTCCTTTCAGAGTCCCCAGGAGCCAGGGGGGTGATGAGCCTCCTACACGTCCCAGGTGATTCCAGGGTCCCCTGGTTAAGACATAGGCTGTTACCTAATTACTTCCTGAATATCGGGTGGGAGGAAGTATTGTCATGGAGATGGCTGGGAAATGTTCTGTATCCATTAGAATATTATTGATATTTTTAACGAGTGAATGGGAAATAGGGTACTTTGCACCTTTGCCTGTGGTTTCACTGTTCAGTGTCAGGGCCCCCGCAGCTCACAGCCCCCAAGGTGAGTGATGACCGAATGGTGGGCAGAAGCTGGCACCTGTGCCTTTACAGGTGCACCACGAGTCCCAGGTCTACACACCCCTGAGCGCCAGACACCTGGAAAGCATCACTATGACCTGAAATTATTGCCGTGCCAGTTCCTGATTAAGAAATAGATCACAGGAGAGGACCTACGCTTTCATGAGGTGTTTATGCCGCACTGCTCAGGAAATGTGTAGGAAAAGAGAGGTCAGCTTGAAATATACAAACATTCTGCCAGGTGAATATAAATGATAGAAATGAGATTATTTCATTCTTTGGGACAAGCTGAGTTGTTATTTGGCTCCCTTAGTAAATAATGATCTGTGATGGGAGACATTATAAAAATTATTAAAAATTTTAAAATTTAGAAATTATAAAAATTCAAATAAGGTAATTTTCTTCATTTTTGGTCTTTAAAGACCATACTTTTTAGGTAAAAAGAAAGCTATTGTCTTCAACTTAAAATTTCAGTGTTTAAGATACACTATATTTGTGAATAACTGAAAATTTAATGCCTTATGCCCATATGTTAATATCATTTGTGCTGACCTTATAGGATTCAGGTCAACATATCCATGGGTTTAACTAGAAATGTAACTATTTTCCCAGCTATTCTGATTCTGATGGTGCTTTCAGTAGTGTTGTTTATTAGTATTGAAAGTGTTAAGATATCACTGTGCAGTCATGCTTGAGGAATTAACGAGAAGCTGTTTTCTTTCTTCCTACGGACGGCCAATTTGCTTATTCACCCACTGGTTCATTTGTCGTAACCCACTCAGCTAGCAGAAGGGAGAGTGCAGACATTCCCCATGACCGTGATTTGTTTCTCTCTTTCAGCCACGCGATGATGGACCTACTGGTTGAACTTTGCCTTCAGAACCACCTGAACCCGTCCAACCATGCCTTGGAGATCCTGTCTTCAGAAACTCAACAGCCTTTGAATTTTAAGCCAAATACTTTGGTTGGGACCCTGAATGCGCATACCGTATTTCTGAAAGAAAAAGTTCCTGAAGCGAAGGTTAAGGCTGGCCCCGCTAAGGTGCCTGAGGTCAGTAGCACGAGGGACCCTTTGTCATATGAGGCCATATGCAGTTCCCTGTGACCCAGGGTGCTGGAGCTGCTGAGGAGAGGCCGGCGGAGCCCCTGCTGTATAAGTAACGCACGCTGTGGTTGAGGTTTCCACTTGCGTGGTGGGCTGTTAGACCCTAAACTGAGTTTACTTTAGGAGACCAAAGTTCACGCATTGAATGATGTTTGTTGTGTAGCATTTCTCCTTTCCATACCAGAGGAGAGGAGCCAGTCTAGAGCAGAGCTATCCACCAGAACTTTCTGCAAAGATGGAAATGGTCTATAATTCCGCCCCCGGCAAGGAGGCAGCCACTGACGACATGCAGCTGCGGCACATGCGAGATGCAGCTACTGTGATCGAAAAACAGCTTTTCATTTCTAATTTTCATTGAAATAACCACAGGTAGCCAATGTCTACCCTCTTGGCCTAGTCCTAAAGGTTCTAGCTGAGTTCTGGAGGCCTTCCTGTCCACGGCAGAGGTTGGAATATGTAGACGATGGAAACAGCTTCCCAGAGAGAGGAAACAGAAAGGGGTTCCCTTTTGAAATACTAATGTCAGAAATACTCATTGCAATTTGGATAATATTTTATGCATAGATTGCAGGCTTTTGAGTATTGATTAAAGGTAACTCCAGCTGCTTATTGTAATTTTTTTTTTTTTTTTTTTTTTTTTTTTTTGCGGTACGCAGGCCTCTCACTGTTGTGGCCTCTCCCGTTGCGGAGCACAGGCTCCGGACGCGCAGGCCCAGCGGCCATGGCTTACGGGCCCAGCCGCTCCGCAGCATGCGGGATCCTCCCGGACCGGGGCACGAACCTGCGTCCCCTGCATCGGCAGGCAGACTCCCAACCACTGCGCCACCAGGGAAGCCCTAAATTTCCCTATTTTTAAACATGGTAATTTGGCCAACAGGTCATGTCCTCTAGGTTTGGGTGGTTAATAACTTTTAATTGGTGGTATCTATACTTTGAATTTTCCCTAATTCTTCAATTAAAATCACTGTTTAAGGAAATAAACCCTTTTTATATTTATATTCTGTGGCTTTTCTTGCCGTCTTGAACCCCAGCTGCAAATCCCAGGGGCAGGTGAGCCCAAGTTTATATATGACTCCAGTTTAAGAAGCATGGAAAAGATCCATGATTCCATTTTTCCTCCTAAAATTCATCAAACCCTGGCACTCAAGACTGGAAAGGGGTGAGATAAATCTCAGTCCGTTTTTTTTTATTCAATACACATTTACTGTGTCCACTCCCCAGGATCTTAGAACAATGTGGGTGATCAGTAAAGACCAAACAGAAGTTGACTGCATGAAACTTCAGCCTATTACATTTTTGATGGGTCACTTTATCTGTAGACATGTATAATCAGCTTTAGTCAAATTGATTTTTTTTTTCTCATTATGATGTCTACTATTATATGCCTATTATATTTGTATGTCTAGTGTATGTTATATTTTTCTAGCTTAAAATACATACGTGTGTAGTGTATATGTGTCAATATTCATATAAATATATGATACTAGATATTAATATATTTATGCGGGTATTTTGTCTTCTTAAACAAAAATTTGATGTCTTGTTTTCTGAGGGTTTTTTTTTTTCCTTTAAATTGGATTGTTCACAAGAATTCCAAACCACTTCCCTTTAAAAAACGTACTAGTGCCTTGCATTCAGGTCTGTTTAGAATCCTTGAAAGACAGTGTGTATATTAGATTCCAAATTGAGACCCTCACTGCTGTCCATTTCCCCATGTTGGTAGCAGTTTCTTCATTAGCAAAAGAGATTGGAAGGTAAATTCATTTTTCCAGGCATTTGCTATTCCTATTCAGTGTGCCCTTTCCCCCACGACCCACTGAATTTTGGAAGAAAGACCCAGTCCACACAAAATCATGCCCTGCTCCATTCTAGTATAAACACAGCTGTGCAAAGATGCGCTCACGGAATTCTGCCTGCCGTGTTTTCCAGAAGACGGTGCGCCTGGTGGTGAACTACCTGCGCACACAGAAGGCGGTGGTGCGCGTGAGCCCCGAGGTTCCCCTGCAGAGCATCCTCCCAGTCATCTGCGCCAAGTGCGACGTCAGTCCGGAGCACGTGGTGCTCCTCAGGGACAACGTGGCCGGCGAGGAGCTGGAGCTCTCCAAGTCCCTGAACGAGCTGGGGATAAAGGAGCTCTACGCCTGGGACAACAAGAGAGGTGAGGCCACCCAGCGTCTCAGACGCGGCGCCGCTGGCTCTCCGCGCATGCGTCGTAGCACAGAGCGATGGGGATGGGCGTTTGCAGGCCTCTCCAATTTTGTCCAAACCAGAACGGGAATGGGCGGGAAATACAATACATGGATTGTAGTTATACCTCTTTCCCCCAGTCGTGAGCATGCTCGTTACCCCTTGTCTCCCGTGAGCTTCCATGAGATACGTAAAAAGGGGAAAGGTGAGAATACTGGAGCTTCTGCTCTAAAAGAACTTCTCAGGAGCCACGTGTGAACCGTATTCTCCTGGATTTCCTTTTCAGTTGCCATTAAATACTCCCAGGTCTCGAACGTTGCTCCTAATCGAAACCAGTGGCAGAATGCAGTTAGCTGTTCCCTAAACCTGCCCAAATGCAGTTCAGTCCCTGGAGACAACACGTGATGCTTCCCCTCTATCCTTCTCCTCCCGTGAAGGTGGTACCAGCCTGAGATCACAGTTAGTAAGAGGCTCTGGCTTGAGTGACACCTTGAGGCCAATGTTGGTACAAAGACTGTTGTGTAAGCAGATTTCCCTGATTGACACAGGGGCTGACTGTATTTGAACAACTGTGAGACCAAAAAAAAATACATATATATATATATATATATATATATATATATATAGTTAATATTCCTTGACTTTAGAATTATTAAAATGGACTTCACAAAAGTGTCTATTTTAATGAGCTCATTTGATATCCGTTGGCTTTTATTTCACAAGTATTGACCAGGTTGGGCTTTTAAAATACACACGTATTCAAGTTTTCATGTTTTTCTACAGTTTTAAAAAAATTTTTCCCAATTAAAAAAATCTATATTTTCTTATTACCAAACTGTAATGGTCATAGTGGAACCTCCCCTTCCCCCAGATCTCCTCCTGAAGGTTCTGGACCCTGGGTCTCATTTGACATTCGAGAAAGGGTTTTAGCTCAGTCATGTACAAGAACATAGACTATTTATTCCTTCAAAAAAAAGCGTTCTGGCATTTGAGAGTAATGCATCTTGTGTTTTATCCGGTGTGTTTTTAAAACACAGAGAAGATGGTTCTCAGCACCTGCTGCACGGGCCTGGCTGTTGCCGGTGTGTCCGTCTCGTTATATCAGCCCTATTTAAATTTGGTTTCTGGGAATCTTTGGAAACAGAGCTTTCATTTGGAAAGACAGAAAAAGAGAAGGAAAGACAAGAAAAGAAAAATTGCCCCACATTTAAGCATGTGAAGGGAAAAGTCTTCTGCAAACGAGTATTTCTGTTATGTGCTAGTCAATCGGAATATCTTGAAAGGTAGCTGTAGAATCTAATACCTGGGAAAAGCGTATGAAACCAGTCTCTGCATTAAGGAGTGGGCCCAGCAAGCCCGTGGGTGGTCTTCTGGGCACACGGGTGAGGCGGAGAGAGCAGAAACTGCCCGAAGTCTGGACCTCCCTCTTCTGACCCCGGCGCAGGGCAGGGCACGCTGTTGCACGCGGAGAAATAGCTGTCCCCCAGCCCCTGAGTCCTCCTCTGCACTGCCTCGGGCACCCTCCTGGGGACCCTCGTCCTGGGACCCCGGCAGCCTCCCCAGACAAATAAAGGAGCATCACCTGGCATGGCGAGGATGTGCCCTGCCTGTGGCCAACATCCTTTTCGTCTGGACCGTAATGTGCCATGTGGGCTGTGAAATATTTGATTATCATCCTTGCCGAACGCCTCCACCCATCCTACTGACAGTCAGACATTTGAGTAGAGAAGAGAACATTTCTGTCCGTGAGGAGCTCTCTTCTTTGCCCCTCTTGGGTTGCGCCCCCTCCCAGCTGGCAGCTGGGGAAGGGTAAAGGCCACGGGCAGGAGATGTGTTGTAGGCAGAGGCCCGCCCTGTTCTGGAATTCCTGGCGGCGGCAGCCTGAGAAAGCAGAAGGCTTTGCTGCCACCTGCTTCCAGGCTGGTGCTTAGCAGCCAGACAGCTGCGGGATTCTAGGGGATCCAGGCCAGGGCTGCAGGCCTGCTTTGCACTTGGCCTTCTCCTGCGGGGCACAGCAGCCTCAGTCCAGGCTGACACAGGGGCCAAGGCCTCGTCAGGTGCTGCCGTGGGTCAAGAAGCCTGTCTTCACTCTCTGTTGCCTGCCTTTTCCAGTTCTTCTGACCAAAACACAGTCGGAGCCTTCCCTGAGCCGCCGAGGTACAGTGAGCCCAGCGCTGCTCCGCCAGCTGCACCTTGCATGGCTCTGGGCTAGGACAATGCACGGGGTGACCTGAGGGGATGCAGGGCAGCACCTCTGGGGGCGCCTGGCCAGGCTGAACTGAGGCCGTGGCTTGGTTTCTTGACTCCCTGGTTGACTAAGAGAAGAACGTCCCTTGGGCAAGGGTTCGTTGTGTGGTTCTGATTGGTGAGCAGTGAGGGAGCTGTTTGTAGAAAACGGCCCTTTCTGAACACAGAACTTCAGAGCAGAGCAGAAGTGGTCCATGCAGGAGAGGCCCCGTGCCCTTCTCACCTGTGCTTACCTGCCCTCAGGGTCCATCCTGCCTGCTGCAGAATCTGGGGCAGTGTGGATTGTGAAATCTGACCTTTTCTGTCATAGACAAGTATGTAAATGACTGGTCCAAATTTTGCATTCATTTCTTATAAATTATTTTTTTATATATATGTATGTATTATGTATAATACATACATACATATGCATGCACATATGTACATAGGCATGTATGCACACACATTTGTATTGGGACTTATATAAATCTTTTGGACTACACACACACACATAACACACACACACACTCCAAGAGAGTCATTAAAATCCCAATGAGTGTTTGGATTTTATAGAAATTTCTGTCCATGTTTGGTAAAGTGTTTAACATTAGACTTTGTTTCAAAAAGAAAAATAATGCAGAAAATCTGGGCTTTGTTCTGGAGCCACAGACCAGGTGTCGTGTCTGACAGTGGTCTCCCTTCATATTCCTCACCTGTTACCTCCTCCGTCATACAGGGCAGATGGATGCTACAAAGAGAGGGACTCTCTTTTAAGAAGCACCACAGACACTTCTCCAAAGAAGACATACAGATGGCCAACAGGCACATGAAAAGATGCTCAGTATCACTAATTAGTAGAGAGAGGCCAATCAAAACTATGATGAGGTATCACCTCACACCAGTCAGAATGGTCATCATTAAAAAGTCTGCAAATAAAAACAAATGCTGGAGAGGATGTGGAGAAAAGGGAGCCCTCTTACACTATTGGTGGGATTGGTGCAGCCACTATGGAGAACAGTATGGGGGGGTCCTTTAAAAAGCTAAAAATAGAATTACCATATGATCCAGCAATCCCACTCCTAGGCATATATCTGGAGAAAACTCTAATTTGAGAAGATACATGCACCCCTATGTTCATAGCAGCACTATTTACAACATCTAAGACACAGAAGCAACCTAAGTGTCCATTGACAGACGAATGGGTAAAGATGAGGTACATATATACGAAGGAATATTACTCAGCCATAAAAGAGAATGAAATAGTGCCATTTGTAGGAACATGGATGGACCTAGAGATTGTCATACTAAGTGAAGTAAGTCAAAGACAAACACCATGTGATATATCACTTATATGTGGAATCTAAAAAAAAAATGATACAAATGAACTTATTTACAAAACAGAAACAGACTCGCAGACATAGAAGACAAACTCAAGGTTACCAAAGGGAAAGGCTGGAGGGGATAAATTAGGAGTCTGGGACTAACAGATACACGTACTACTATATATAAAATAGATGACCTGTTGTAGAGCACAGGGAACTATACTCAATATCTTGTAATAACCTATAATGGAAAAGAATCTGAGAGAGAATATATCACTCTATCTATATATCTATCAATCTAGCTAGCTAACTGAAACTAACACAACGTTTTAAATCAGAAATACTTCAATTAAAAAAAGAAGCACCGTGAATAGATAGTTGGTTTGAGCAGAAAACTCATATATATGAAGGCTTGATCAGTTCTGAGTGGTCTGATCTGGGGATATTGTAAGGCTGAGGGCAGCGGGGAAGGTGAATCAGAGCTCTTTTGACTGTTCTTTTACAACCCCCATGATGGGGATGGTCACTTACAAACGTGCACATTTCCCTGCGATGCAGACCCAGTTTCCCCTCTTGCATTTACAAGCTTGGTGACCCTGATCTGGCCCCCGACAGCTTGCTCCATTTCTGCATCCGGAAAAGTGGACGTTTTCAATGAGCCAGTCCTCAAGGGCCCCTGCAGCATCCTCCATCCATCCACACCCCTCAGCTCATCCGTATCACCTTCCAGATCACTCTGAAACTTCCAAACGGATGAGACACAACCTCCCCTGTGTTTTTATTCATATCTAAGTCATAGTAAATGAGAGTAAATTGAAACAAAATAAACTCCACACTCAAATTGCCATCCACTTAGAACCACGGCTTCTAGGTCTTAACTGGCATATTTTCTCCAGGCCTGGCTGCGACCCAGACGGGGCACCTTGGGGGTCTTGGCTGATGGGAACACGGTCAGGGAAACCAAGTGATCTTGCCCTGCCCTGCAGCCCATCCTTCCGCAGTGCCTGCCAGTCTCAAACCTCACAGGAGGCCCCATCAGTCCAGAATCTCCGAGCCTCACCTTTGAGATTAGACCGTCTGGTTGGGGCCCAGCTCAGAGCCGGGCAGCTGTGGGCTGTGGCCTCTCGGTCCCCTTGGGGCGGCTCTGTGCCCCAAGCCCAAGCCTCAGTCCTGGGGCTGGTGACCAGCCACTCCCCCTGTCCAGGAAGAGAAATGAGAGGCTGAATTTCTGATCCAGTCTCACCGTTGTGTGGCTGGCACAACAACCTGTGTGCCAGTGATGTGTTCTCTCTCCCTCATCTCTCAGGCACTGTCATCTCCTGCACTTGCTACATCTGTGTCACATAGCAGTCAATTCTAGAAACATCAGAGGTACAAACATACACGTTGGTGCATACTTTCGTCCACATATAGCTTTACTCTGCGGTACAGAATATTTTGCTACAGGCTCTGGGCCTAACAGAGGGTTTTGTTGCAATTAACTGTGAACCCTACGTGCACGCGTGTTTCCGGGGGGATGCATGTCTCACCACTGAAGCCGGTCCCCTCGCTGGTTTGGATGTCATGTGATGTGGGGACGGCTGATTGGCCTGGCTGGAGCCACCTGCATGAAGGTGAGAGACCTGGTTCCTGGGACTAAAACCGGAGCCTTTGCCACTGACAGAACGCAGGGATTCAGGGGCTTGGTTTTTGCTTCATTGGGAGGACAGTATTATGTTAATGCATGTCACAAAGGCTCCGACTTCCGCGTCTGCCTTCTCGAGTTGGAATATGAAATTCTTGGTTAGCAGATGAGAAGTCCACCGATATTTACCTGGTTTGGGTTGGTATCTTGGTGGCAGAGTTTGTAAAATCCAGTCCACATTTTTCCACCAGTGGTTTGGTGGTCCAGCAATCGGCAGTGGTGTGGGGAAATTAATTTTTCAGTCCTTCAGCAACACCTCAACATCTTTTCTTCTGGCCGTATCTGTGTGCCTTGGAAGACAAGAACAGGATGAGCGGATGACAAAGGCCTGGAGTGGCCTTCGGAGTGTCATCGATCAATGAATAATGGTCACAATGGCTGTGGTGGCACTGAGGGTGCCAGGCTTGGTCATCTGAGTCATCTTCAATCTGCAGATGGGGAAACTGAGGCCCAGTACGCCCACACGACGGTGTCCTTAAGCTCTACTCTGCTGGCTCTCAAGTGTGGTCCCCACAGCTGAAGCATCCCAGGGTGGGGGGTGCTTGTTGAGTGGGGAGTGCTGGGCCCATGCCCAGAGTCTCCCATATGGGCATCTGGTGTGGCCCGAGGTCCCAGGGATGCTGCTGCCACCGGTTCTGCCTTGCCCTGGAGACCATGGCCCTTGGCTGAGTCGTCACCATCCTGACTGGCCTGGGCTTTAGTGCCCCATCTGGAACTCCAGAGCATCCATTCTAGCTCGAAAATCCCGCTGAAGAAAACTCCAGGAAATGGAGAAGATTGAGGATTTGGAAGTCAAGAATAAAAAAAAAAAACAATAGAAGAAAAAACAGGTCCCCTAGAGAATGTAATGAAAAAGGAAAACATACTGTTTGAGGTAGAGGAAGAAAAATCTGGGGGAGTGGGTCATGGAGGAGCTGACTTGGTTATTTCAGATGTCCCCTGGGTAAACCGTCACTGTTACTCCACGTTCTGGAAAGGAGTGGGCTCCTCAAGCCGGGAAGCTGTTGACGTAGTTTATTTAGTTTGCGTTTTTACCGCCACCCTCATAATTCTCAAAGCAGTTGTTTAGCACAGATGTCGCAGTCCCGAGAGCTGTGCTGTCCGCTCTGATGGTCACAAACCAGGCATGGCCGTCAGGCACGAGGCATGTGGCCAGTGCAAGCTGAGATGTGCCGTGATGTGCACAGTGCATTTTGAAGGCTTAGTACCAAAACGAATGTAAAACACCTCATTAATAATTTTATATGGATTATGTGATGGAATACTAATATTTTAGATCTATTGGGTTAAATAAATCATTATTAAAATCAATTTCACCTGGTTCTTTTTGGTGCAGCTGTTGGAAAATGCAAAATTACGTATATAGTCCCTTTATTTTTTGTTGCACAATACTGCCCTAGAACTTCTGGATTTATTTGGGGTTTTTTTCTTCTGTTTTGTTTTGTTTTTACAATACTAAAGATTATAAGAACCTTTAGAGATTTCCTAAACCCAGCTGGAGGCTTTGGGTGGCTCAGAACGCTTTGAGAGAAATAGTTGATGGTTTTGCTCTCTTATAAGAACTAAAGTTTAAGACTAGAGTAAAAAAAAATCATTTGTTGATATTTTTAAAGTACTTAATCTAATGTTTCATATGCTGAAAAATAACTTAGTACTTTTTTTTTTCCCCAGAAACCTTTAGAAAGTCATCACTTGGCAACGGTGAGACAGAAAAAGAGAAGAAAAAAATTCTGGGATTTTTCAAAGTTAATAAAAGAAGCGATAGTAAGGTAATTGATTCAGTATCAAATATCAATCAGATTGACATATGATTCTGCATTCTGTACAGACAGTTTCTTGAGATGTTTGTCCTCAGCCTCTCTTGGAATTTGTCTAAATACACGTAGGAGTCCTCACTCCTTCAGGGTGTAGGGTGCGTGTCGTGTCAGTATGCACAAATGCCTCTCATATCCCACACTTGGTTCCTAAAACAGTGGTCTTGGGTGATGGTGTTTAATTCACCAGCAGAACACAAAGCTATGCACCCTCTCTGCTGGTACCTGCACAGTCCTGGAAGGAGGTTGAAGCTCAGTAAACAACCTCCGGATAGATGGATAAGTGACTGCATGGTACGGTTAAGTTTATATAAATACCCAATATCCCGACAAATGAACCAAATCTTCAGAACTTGTACAACCTGGTGCAGCCTCAAGGAGATGCCCAGGGGCCGCTTTGTGGAGAAGAACATGAGTTGTTGAGCGGATCCATTTGCCAGTAAATTTTAGATGTTCCCTGCTCCTCCCCATATGATTTGGGAACATGCTGAATAAGTTAATTTTATTGATCTGGTTGGTCTTAGTTAATAAATCCTAAAACCATAATTTGGGTACAGTGTTATAAAGTCATAGTACAGAGAGTAAAAATGAACACATTTAAAATCATCTTTGAAACTCTCAAGCTATGCAGGCCTTCTAACTACCAAGAAAGGAAAATGCTTGTGATCTCTATTGTGTTGGTTTAAAAAGGTTTATTTTGCTGGGTCAAGTATTTTCTCTTAACTAGTAGATGGCACTAAAAAAGACAGAACCATTGTGGGGAACGTTAGCCTTTAATCCGCCAGCTGGGTTTGGAAGCGTCCGCCGTCCACGGAGCGGTAGAAGAGGCGTGAGTAGGGTGGACGCACGTTGGTCCAGAGCCCTCTCTGCCCATCGCATGGCCCTTGCATCTGTGCACCAGCCTGCACGTGTCCTGACCTTCCGGAGCCCATGGGGTCAGAATTACCATCCACCCCTTGTTCCTGATGAGGACGCTGGGGCCCAAAGAAATAAACTTGCTCAGGGTCCTGGGGTTAGATCCCGGGTCAGCTTGCGGTTCGGAGGTGAGAGGTCAGTCAGCACGCTGGCTGGAAGCTGGCAGCCCAGAGAGAAGTCGCCACCTGAACTAGTGAGGGGTCCCTGTCCTCAGGAGTTTCTGCCAAACGCCAGTGCATTGCTCTTGACCACCTGACGCTTTGATTGTGGATTCCTGATTCTCTGTCTTAGTACTGATTGTGTGTGTTTCCCCCTGCTTCCATGTGTCCTTTGAAAATCTCTGCTCCGTGTGTGTCTCTACTTAAGATCTTCTGTGCCCTCACCCCACCATCCTGCCCCCCTCCTCTTCCCTCCTCCCCCATCCTTTCCTTTCCTGCCAGAATTACTTGAAATTACAGATTCAGTTTCACATTTGAATTTCCCTTCACTCTATTAATGTTGGGTTTCTGGTTCCTGTCATCTTTTTAAAAATATTTTATTGAAGTATAGTTGATTTACAGTGTTGTGCTAATTTCTGCTGTACAGCAAAGTGACTCAGTTATACATACATATATTCTGTTTCATAGTCTTTTCCATTATGGTTTATCACAGGATATTGAATATAGTTCCCTGTGCTGTTACAGTAGGACCTTGTTATTTATCCATCCTATATAATATAGTTTGCATCTGCTAATCCCAAACTCCCACTGCATCCTTCCCTCACCCCTTGGCAACCACAAGTCTGTTCTCTATGTCTGTGAGTCTGTTTCTGTTTCATAGATAGGTTGGTTTGTATCATACTTTAGATGCCACGTATAAGCGATATCATATGACATTTGTCTCTGTCTGACTTACTTCACTTAGCATGATCATCTCTAGGTCCATCCGTGTTGCTGCAAATGGCATGCTTTTATTCTCTTTGATGGCTGGGTAATATGCTTCCTGACATTTGAGGTCAGTTTGCTGGGACTGCAGGCACCGCTGGCCTCTTTGGTTCTCACTATTCTAATTCACAGAAAATCTACCCTTTCCTCACGCCAAGACCTCAAGAGCCCTTCTTCTTGTATCTTCCTGCTTTTGAGACATGAAACTGCCAGCGAAGTCAGTAGGAAATCTAGAAATGCCTTTGCTTCAAGCAGAATAAGAACCGAGTGCATGTGATGGTTTGGCAGCATTCTCCATGAGAGTCTGAAACACCTGTGAAAATGCCACAGATGGTGAGGAAGCCTGGTCTGTGGGTCCCAGGGGCTTTCCCTCCACCCTACCCCATCTTTCTTCGGTCTTAGACTGGCTAGAAGTGTTTTTCCTTTCTCATACACCTCATCTTTCCCTCTCATTTATTTTATTTTATTTTGCCCTCAACTGCCCTTATACAGTCGTAACCTTACTGGATTATTTGTTGTTTCGGCATTAACCTTTTCCTTCCTTGTTTCTCTCTGTTTTTATTGTTTGAGGTGCTGTGCTAAATGTACCCTCCTTTAATCTTCTATAAACCTGGTGAGAGAGGCATTATCAACCCCATTTTACAGGTGAAGAAGCCCAGGCTGCACATTCTGAGCAAATCCCAGGGCTAGTGTTGCCAGAATTCGGACCCGCCTGTCTTTCCAGAGCCGTGGCTCTCACCGTCCACACACTGTACACTGCCTGGCGAGCCTGGGTCTCAGGTTTTCTTCATTAATAGCAGGAGGGTTTGGAGTAAATTATTTCTTTTATTTTTAAAATTTTTATAAATTTATTTATTTGTTTTTGGCTGCGTTGGGTCTTTGTTGCTGCGTGCAGGCTTTCTCCAGTTGCGGTGAACGGGGGCTACTCTTCGTTGTGGTGCGCGGGCTTCTCACTGTGGTGGCTTCTCTTGTTGCGGAGCACGGGCTCTAGGCGCACGGGCTTCAGTAGTTGTGACACGCAGACTCAGTAGTTGTGGCTCGCGGGCTTAGTTGCTCCGTGGCATGTGGGATCATCCCAGACCAGGGCTCGAACCCATGTCCCCTGCACTGGCAGGTGGATTCCTTCCCTGGCAGGCCACCAGGGAATTCCTGAGTCAATCATTTTTTAAATGATTTCTAAAGCCCTGTGATGCCAGATAGTCTACACATGTCTGAGAGCAAAATACTAAGAACGGAGACATTTAAAGTTAAAGTGAGTCTTTATTATCTACTTAAAGGAAAAAACATGCATATGTGTGTGTAAAATCTCCATAGAGAATACGCTTAAAAAGATATCATTTTGGCTGAAGTCAATGAGGGAAAGTATCCTTCCTTGTTTTAAAACTTTGGTATTTTAATGTTCTTTCAACGTGATAACTTTGTTTCATTTTGACATTATTTATTCTCCTAACCAAGTAGTTCTGAAAATACCTTAGAATCACCTTAAGATCTAGTGTAACAATTGGATTCTTGGGTCACATCCCCAAAGATCCTCATTTGGGAGGGCAGAGTGTGGCCCAGAGCTGTATTTTCCAGGGCACCTGGTGGTTCTCTGTCTGGAGGTCACCACACCATCAAGGGAAACCTTCTTTTAAACCATGAAGTGAGATGTCATTATCGTTCACCTTTTATGGATAGGGAGTGAGGTACTTGGTGAGTTATTTTGATGTGTATCCAGTCGATCAGCAATGCAGTGGTAAACTGAATTTAAAACGTAGAAATCCTCAAAACCTACTGAATTAATTGGTTTTCGGAGCTAATTGATCAGCTCAGACCCACTGCTGTTTTCATATTGCATCTCTTCTAAGCAAAAGAGATGCTCTGGGGAAAAAGACAAAATGGAAACTCACACTCCATGAGTCATGAATTTCAAAACTGTGGTTGTCAGATCTGTGAGCACTGCTTAGGGACTATTTTAGAACAGCTTTCAGGTTCCTAAGAATCGTGGCCGTGGATTACAGCTGTTTACACAGATGCTGCTGCCCCGAGGGACGGCCAGGCTGGCGTGGTTTGCTTTAATAATTGCTAAGGACAACTGTTCTGTGTGATGCTGCTGTCACCTGCAGATGACGGGGGTCCTGCTTCTATTCCAGGCAGAGCAACTCAGGCAGCCGGGGGCAGACAGCGATGAGGATGCCTCCAAGTCCGCACTGGGAAGGGGCTCGAACGTGAGTACTAACACCGCAGGGGCTTCGTGCTAACCTCGTGGGGCTTCTGGCAGCTTTGCACCACTTTCCGGGAAATGAAATTATAGATTAGTTTAGTTGTTTTTTGTTTTGTGGGTTTTTATAAACTAGATAGTTGCACAAAGCGTCATGTGGCTTCTTTTTTAGTTGCCCGTGGTACATTCAGAAGATGAGGAATGTGTTACTTTCCGAATGTGTTAGTTTCCAGTTCTCCAGCCCCAGCCGGCGTGATCGGGAGGGCCCTTCATTAGAGTAACTGAGTTACACCGTCTGAAACCACTTCCCTGAATTCTCAGGAGCAACTGATGGTTTGGGAGCCACACAGCCTCTTTCCTAAATTCTGCAGCCATACGTTGAAAGAATTTTTAAAAACTTTCTGTGCCCTCGCATTTCAAAGTTGGCATACGAAAAGCTTCTTCATAATTTTAAATACTTGAAGGAAAATATTTCGTAGCATCTTATAAATATTGACATTTTAAATGTGTCTAATAAAGTTTGATACGATCACTTTAAAAATCACATAGATACATAGACAAACCACAGAGACAAACTCTTCTATAACAATAAAACATTTTGCATTATTATTCTTTTTTCTTGATTTCACATTTCCGTACTGGTCCCATGTAAAATTGTATTCTATTCAATATATATTTTGTTTTTAAAAGTCTGTTTTAAATAGTTGAAATGAAATGTGATACAAAACAAGAATATCTATCTAAATTAGATTTTTAAATTTCATGTGATCATAAAACTGTGGGTAGGAAGATACTCTTCTAGATTGAGTTCTTATTACAATTGCAAATAAATATAAACAATATAAATATATTAACAACTGCTGATATATAATTGTTGAGCGTGAAAAGGAAATCTTTCTTGAAAAGATATCTTTTAATAAGATGAAAGGTAATTTATAGTTTCTGAAATTGTATAAATTGTTTCTAGATACTTAAAGTAACTCAAAATGAGCAATTTGACATCATAACTCTTCATTCATGTTATATTTTTCAGAAGTCTCAAGTTAGAATTACATGTGTCCCAGCTACTGATTTTACTAACATGTTTATCTGAGCTAAGGGATAGCAAAGCTGACCATTTTTAAAAATTGAGGTATAATCAACATACAACATTATGTTAGTTTTAGACATACAACATAATGATTTGATGTATGTATATATTGCAAAAGGATTACCACAATTAAGTTTAGTTAACATCCATCCACCCAAAAAAAAAAAATTGTGACTGTGTGTGCTGATGGATGTCACAGGCACTTTCTAAACCTAATATATCATCAGTAAGTTTTGAGGAAAATGACATATTGTCCGTTTTCACTGAGGAAATTGACATATTGTCAGTTTTCACTCACTTTTGCCAAAATAGTGTTTTTTAGTGAATGTTAAAAATCTCATCCCAAACTTTAAGTCTATTTTTGTCAGGATCTTAGGTTTATAGATTTAGCCCATTCGATTTATGGAGAATGTCTGCCATATAAATTAATTAGCAAAATGGGCCCTTATTGTCCAATCAAAAAGCCAAATCACATTTACTTTTGGTTAAAAAAAAAAAGTCAAGTCATATTTTTAATTTGAGTAAGTGTGTTAATATGTATCCTCCTGACAATTATCAATCTCGGTTCTGAATCTAAAGGTAGCAACTATGGATTCTCAGTTTCTCATCCATCACTTTAAAAACATAGGCGTTTAATGCCCTGGACTTGATGCTGTTTTTCCCTTTTGATTCCCATATTTTAATGCTCTTTGAAAATCAGCTCTCAACTTTCCTGACAACCAAATCTTGTTGGTTTCCAATAAGAAGGATTTAACTCGTGGTGGGAACTCAGGCCGGGCTGGAGCCTGGGGTGACCGCAGCTCGTCCATAGAAACGCATGTGACCAGTATTCTCATCTGACCCCAAATTAACCTGAGTACAATTACATAATGAGAAGGTCTCTTCTTCAGCTGTATAATCTTCATCAAGTCTTTCCTTAACGTAACCACGTCAGCAATGGTGCTTCTTTGCTATAAAACAGACTTAAATCCACTGAGAATGGTTTAAAATGTCCGCCGACTCAATTAGTCTGTAAGGCTTATCTTTTGTCAGCCTCGATTTTGGCCACAGATTGTTGGAAAGTGTCTTCTAATACTTCACACACTCTGCCAGCAAACTTTGTGTCTGAGTAGAGGATCTGTTCAACTACCCTGAAGGGCTTGACCCCTCACGCCTCTTTGGTTATTACAACATGCCAGGAGTTATATCTTTTTCTACAGCAATGGATGGTAGCATAAGTTTTGCAGTGGGCATTGCTAATTTGTGTGAGATTTTTTTCTTACAAATGCAGCCTAAGAACACATTCATGACGTGATAGATAGATAGATAGATAGGTAAACCTAGGCCAAAAGTCCATAGGAAACATCCAAAGCATTTATGAGGAAAATCATAAAATTCTACAAACACACACAAAAGTAGAGTTGTGCAAATGGAAAGACGGGCCATATTCTTAGACATGAAGACTCCACATCATTATGTCATGAGGTTTGTTGTAGAGCTAAGTGAACTGATTTCACAGAGCAGTTTAAGGGAAGCAGGAAAATCATTGAATACAGATACGGAGTGGTCTCTAGGAGGTTTGTTTGTTTTTTTCATTTTTTAAAATCACGTGTGACTTTTACTAGAAATCAAAGCCAATCAAGGAATCTGCAGTGTGGTAGATCAACTGTTCACCTGGAAATAAGAGTTTACTGGGTTTGAAGGCCTAGGGCAGGATAGCACTTAATAAAATAATGCTGGCCAAAGAGGACGATGCCCACAGCTGCCACTACCTGCCTGCCTGTGCCAGGCCCGTGCTTAGTTAAATTATCTCATTTCATCCTCCCCACATCGCTGTAAAGTAGGTGCAGCCTTCCTTACACAGATGCAGAAATTCCCAGCTTCCGGAGGCCAAGTGGCTGGTCAAATCCGTTGATGTCTGCTTGTGTTTCCCAGTGTTTTATGTTCATGTTTATATTTCTTCATGTCTGTGATGTCTGATCTATGTTTGAGATTATGCTTTCTTTTATCAAGCAAGTTGGTGATACAACATTGCTTAAGAGCGCTGCTCCTGTTTTTATAAATTTCCCCAAGCCCTTGACTCCTAGCTGAGTGCAGGCGTCTGCCCTTGGGGTGTAGAGCTGAGCTTTTATTCCCAGGCAGCAGAGGGGGCCTCTCTGTCTCCCCTTTCTTCATCTGTATGACGGGCATAACGCCATCCACCCTGCAGCACCCTTGTAAGGATTAGCAATTATAGAGCTCGGCTGATAACTTTAGGAAGCATTCTGAAATGGTGAGTAAACTGGGTCAGAGCTTCATTAGAAACTTTCCAGATAGTATTGTTATTTTTCCTTGAGAAAATGCAACTAGTTTCTTATATTTGTAACCTGAAGGGTCGGAAGAGAATAGATCCGCATTTAAAAAAAAATTATCCTAAGGTATGTAGGTAGTCAGTTAGTAGTCACATCTTTCCTGGAAAGATTAATTTTATGTAAACTAACGTTTAGTCTATTCCAAGATACAGTTTCATTTTCTTAATCAAAGGACCCTTGAACCAAGAGTGAATATAATCACCTCACGAATAGTTTCAAGCAGTTTTCCTGGAATTTGGCATTTTCCGGGAAACTGTCCCTTCTCTGAGCATGCGTGACATCCTACAGATCTGGACCCTGAGACACATGGAGGGAACGTGGTCAGGGTCCACAGGATGTGATTAGCGGCGAGGTGGGAATGGTCCTCAGGCCTCAGTCTCCATCCTCTGCTCTTTTCCTAAGTCACGTAGACAGCAGTATGAACTCTGCACCAGATGCACCAAGACACCTGAGCTCATTTGTAATCCAGCGCACAGAAATGCCACACGCGCAGAATACGGTAGCATCTGGTAAGGTGGTCAGTAATGCTCTGGTGTAGGAAGAGGAGGACCCGAGTTCTTAATCTGCTTCTGTTATTAACTCTGGGATTTTGGGCAAATTGTAAAACGAACTGTAGTGACTGACCTTTTACAGGCCCCTGGCCTTCATTTAAATGCTATAAATTTGACCAATCTAAAAATGTATCAATGTGAGCCATACCAGATACCATTGTGTTGCTTATTACCATTGTGCTAGAATCTTCTGGTGAATGATTTTTAAAAAGCATTGCCTCAATTTAAAACAATCATCTGGGGCCATGTTTCCCCTGTTCAGGCAGTTATGGAAGGTTTCCATCATCCTAGGAGTTGCTCACCACGTTCTGAAGTGATTCTCCACCCAAAGCCTGAATGAGCTTTTGGGGTCCAGGTTGAAATGTCCCCGCAGAGTCATCTGGCCAGGATGGAGGTGGCTGCTGTATTGAAGTCCTGCCCTTAGGAGCCCAAGAAGTTGAGAGGGATGCCCATCAGTAACATGACACTTTCAGAAAAAGTTATTAAAAACTAAGTTGTAAAGCAAGCTCCATAACTTGGTGCCCTGAGTCCCATGCTCCTCAGAGATCCTGTATTTCTCCCCAGCTTGCACGGGCCTGTGAAGAATCCCGTCCCAAGCGGATCATAAAGAGCTGGCCCCCCCAAATGCGTGTCGTCAGATCCGCCACAAGGGGGCAGTGTTTTTCCAGACACAGCGAGTCCTGCTGAAACCCCTGGCCTGACAAAGCTAAAATTTGCTGTTTTTTGAGCTTTCACAAAATCGAGGGATGAGCCGCGTTTGGAATATAGAACTAATTTTTGTTATACATCCATTTTGAAGAGATATTTTAAAAGTCTAACGTATACCTTTCAAAACTGGTTTATATTCAAGATTATAAAATAAGTACCATATGGAAGGTTTTAAATGGGGAGTGAGGGAGTCACGTGGAATGCCAACAGCCCAACACCATTTCTCGTCACTTTGTGTGCTCTCTTGAGCCTTTCTGATGCCTAAGGCCAACTGTGATGTACACAGTGCTGTGCTTTTTTCCTTTAGCATCATGTCATTTACAATTCGCTCTGGTACACCAATGGTCTCTTAACTTTTTAAAGGTTGTATGATCATCCAGGAAGAGGGGAAAGTGTGGCTTTTGTTTCTGTTTGCTTGAATCTGGATTCTGACTTGAGCACGTACAACTCTGTGACCTTTACAGCCTCCCCTCCCCCGTGTGTGCAATGGGTTTGTCATCATCACACCCAGGGCTCCTGGCACTCGCTAAGCTTCACCACTCTGCCCTGTTACTTGTTGCTTTTTTTCTCTGGAACTATAAATAATGAGAGGGCCATCTTCGTCCCCAGAGCCCATATTCATTTGGGGACTTTTCCTTATAATAGAGACTTGCAAAGGTATTAGGGAATCAGAGGGTGAGACCGTTTTATGGCTTTCAAGACAACATATGTTTCCACGTTGCTTCCCCAAAGGGTGGTGCCACCAGTAACAAATAACAGTACTTATAGCCACTCAGTTTTTCATTTCAGATCCAGTGTCTTGGATATGAAACTTCTATCAAAGAGCGGAAAGGACGCAGACCCAAAAATGTAATTTAGAAAAATGATCCTAAACTTCTTTGCATACCTATTTGCCCATTCACAGTAGTTTTTAAAGTTTTCATGTCACATGCTCTCCAACGCAAATCTGGAAACTGTCAGAGGAAGGTTTTGTTTTTAAAGCCTCAAGGAATTTTTATCCAAAACACTGGATTCTTAGAATGGGAATAATATATTCTAACTAGAGCCTAAAAGGTTGATTGAAGGGCCTCATGCCAATACTTAGTTCTCAAAGTGAAAAGAAGAAATGTAGACGTTTAACCTCTTGGCTGAGGACTCAATGTTTGTAGGGAATGAGCGGTAAAAAACGTCCCTTTCAAAATACTGATTTTCCTTATTTCCCTTAAAGCATGAGTATCTACTTTTTCCTAACGTCTGCATTTCTTTTGTGACCTTCTCCTGTGCTTGGATGGACAAGCAGAGATCCGTAGAATTGCAGTTGCCTGCACACGGCTTGGTTGAGTGAATGGCATTCAAGTTGCTTCTCAAACTAGGTAGCAGAGAGAAGCAGACCCCTGGCCCCTCCATGCCCTCTCCACTTGGGGAAAGGCAGCTTGTCACCCCAGTGGCTTAGCCCCAAACCTTGGAGGCCCCCTTTGCTTCCTCCGTTCTCCACGCTCCATCTGCCATCCAGCTCAAAGCCCACCTGCTACCTTCAGAATACATCCCGAATCCCACTGCCTCCCTCTTCCCCATGGTCACTTCTCCTGCTGGCCTCCCCATGACCTCTCTCCCAGCCTCGTCCATGGCCTCCTTTCTGGCCTCACTGCTTTGGGTGCAGCCTTGTGCACTTAGCAGGCAGAGCGAGGCTTTGTGAAGGGGGATCCTGGCCAGACGCCTGATGACCACTGCGGTGATGGCCTCGCCTCACTCAGCCTGAGACCGTCCACCACAACCTGCCGCCCCCAGACACTCTCCCCACCTCCTCTCATCTGGGGAGCATCCCCCAGGATTCCAGACAGGGTATTCTGGAGTCTCAGTCCAGACTGACAAGTGGTGAGCCCGGAGCCTCTCCGGGTGTGTGCGTTCAACTTCTCTCAAATCCTTGCCCACCTGCTTCATTGCATCCGCCCCAGCGCTGTGCTTCGTTTTCTTCCTGAGCATCTCTTGGCCCCTGAGCTCCATGCTTTTCTTTTCCAGCTTCTCGCAGTTCTTACAGGCCATGGCAGTGCAGCTGGGGCTGCCACCTGCCACGCCCCCTCTGTTCCAAACACAGCAGGCCGCTTGCCTCTCTCCATCTGTTCGCCGAGCATCCTCCAACGACTGCACGTGTGTTCAGGGCCCTGCCCCAAGGTGACCTGTATCGGATGCCGCCTGGCCTGGTTTGCCCACCCTGGAGCCTGGGGTCCTCCTGAAGGCCCCACCCCTGGCCTCCTTCTCTCCTGGTGTGGTTTGGGCTGGATTTCTTCTCCCTTCACTGTGGCCTTTGCTGCCTCTTCCCATCTTGTCATATTTTCTTGATGTCTCCATCTGAAATGTGCCCCAGGTTGACCTCGATTCCTTCCTTTACTTCCTGTGGAGCTGATTACAGGTCTGCACTCCTAGTGGTGGTGGGGAGGCCCTAACTTCCCTCTGCTGGACAGGTCAAGGCTCCCCCCTCAGACACAGAGCCCGCTGTCAGGGCCTCTCCCCTTTGCAAAATGTTGGTGTAGTTCCAATTTATAAAAGTTGCAAAATAAAATAAATAGTCATGAGTCAACCACCCACGATTAACAGATGTTCACGTTTAGCCCAATTTGTCTCATGTCTTTTTGAGAATTTCTAAGAAATACGACAAATGGAGACACAACTACCTCTAGAACCATAGCAGACCCCTTTCCCTTTTCCTTCCCCAGGGATAACAGCCCTTTTGAAGCTTTTATATTTTAAAAATACAGTAAATGGTTATATGTTCATAGACAGTGCACACAGTATGTCTGTCTGTTTTAGCGATGTATATAATGATTTATTTTCCCAAGTCTGAATCTTTTTTAAAATTGTATTGAAGTATGGTTGATTCTCAATGTTGTCTTTAATTTCTGCGGTACAGCAAAGTGACTCAGTTACACATATTATCTATTCTTTTTCATATTCTTTTCCATTATGGTTTATCACAGGATGTTGAATATAGTTCCCTGTGCTCTACAGTAGGACCCTGTTGTTTATCCATCCTATATATACTAGTTTGCATCTACTAACTAACCCCAAACTCCCAATCCTTCCCTCTCTCTCCCTCACTCCCCCTTTGGCACCAAAAGTCTGATCTCTGTGTCTGTGAGTCTGTTTCTCTTGTGTAAATAAGTTTATTTGTGTCATATTTAGGATTCCACATATAAGTGATATTATATGCTATTTGTCTGTCTCTGTCTGACTTACTTCACGTAGTGTAATTTCTAGGTCCATCCATGTTGCTGCAAATGGCATGCTTTCATTCTGTTTATGGATGAGTAGTATTCCATTGTCTATATGTACCACACCTTCCCAAAGTCTGAATCTTCACTCATAGAATAAGAAAGGTTAATGTTGAGAAAAAAACAGACAAGGAAGGACAGACGGGGGCGGGGGGTGGGAAGCAAAGGAAGAAGATGCAGGGTGCCTCACACAGTAATCCCTCTCCCCTCTGCCCCTGCCCGAGCCCTTCTCTGGGCAGATTTCACCCAGGCTCTGCGGTAGGAGACCAGGGGGCCACCGGACACTTGGGCTACATCAAGGAGCCAGGCTACTCCCTGCGTTCAGGAGAGACACACACAGGGGTGCCCCCCACCCCGCGCTACTCAGACTCCAAGCGCAAGGGCATCGCGGGGCCCTGGCTCCTGGGTGGAGAGGTGGAGTCGGGCTTAGAGAGAAGCACACAGAGCGGAGGGACAAGTAGGGTCTGCGCTGGGACCAAGTCTGTGAGCTGGTCCACAGGGGACGTGGGGAGGTTGTGCTGCCCGCAGAGGGGAGGGGCCGGGTGCTGCCGGGCGTGTGCGTGTGCAGGTGTGCGCGCATGGAGGGCAGTTTGCAATGGCTCTAGATTGGAAACACACTGAATATATGACTTCCTGCTTCTCAGTGTCTGACCCTCAGTCTGGGGTGAGAAGGACCAGAGCTTTCTTCTCATCTTGCGGTCGGAATGATGCCCATATTTACCTGGTGAAGAACGTTTGCTGCCCCAGATGACACATTGTGCGTCTATAATTACATCGTAAGCGTAACTCTTGAAGGACAGCCTCCAATGAAGCCTAAGGCTTGTTCGTGACGGTTCCTGCTGGGTGACCCTAGTGAGCTTGGCATCTCCTTTTGGAGGAGACGCTGAGATCAGCTTTCAGGAGGCACCGTTCAGGAATGTCGGCACCGAGCTTCAGACTGAGTTAATTTGATAAACTTGGACAGTACCTACTGATTGGATACGGGAGATAGAAAAGGGAGAAAAACTAAGAAAAACAAAAAGGTGAGAAAGGAATGTTTTGCCTCCCTGGCTCACATAAAATATATGACATAGATATTGATAGATATTTGATCAGAGTATTTGGTTAAAGTATAAAAATACATATTTAGTGATATTTCCTAAGTGGTTTGTCTTTGATATTTGTTTCCTTTAGCGTGATGGATTTCTGTCATATATTGTCTGGGTGATTTTCTAGCTTTTTATAACAAAGATACAAGCAGATCATAAATGCAGATGGTTGTGAAGGTTGTTTCTTTGAAAATATCATGATTTAAAGAAAAAAAATGTGATTTTCACCTGCATCTGAATCTCCTTGCCGTCTCTGTCTTGGTGTGAGGTGAATCCCATGTGGTTGAGTGGAGGTTGGCGGAGTGGATGCTAGCATCTTCATTACAGGTGACACAGGCCCTCCTCCATGTAAGTCACCATAATGGGACCTAGAACAGATTCTAAACAACTCATGGAGTAAAACTTAAATAGTACCAAGCAGATGTAATGTTCCTCCATTCAGGCTCCCTAAGTCAGGCGTTTACTGGTCTTAGTTGCCAGTCTGTCCAACACACACTGCGTCTTTGGTATCTGGCTCTGAGTATTAATTTATGGGGAAAGAGGTTGAAATCTGTACAAATGAAGCTGAGAGTACATGAACCGTGCAGTCTTTTCATTACCAAGGAGAGCTGTCTTTAAGCTCTTTGAGGGCAAGAGCCATTTATCATTATTATCATTATTATTATTATTATATTTTCATGACTCTATCCCTAGCAACTAGGGCGGTGCCTGGAACCAAGAGGAAGGACCTCATATGTGCCCACTGAGCGTGTGCATGACGTGTTCAGAGTATAGCCAAAGAAAACTGATTTCTGGTTCATTTTGTTACTAGAGACAAACATTTAGTATAAGCAGAGTCAGGTTACACACAGAAAAAAGCAAGTTATTAATGCTGAAGTTTTTTGTTGTTTTTTTTTTTTCCCTTGTAAATAACTTTCAACAAGTTGGCCAATACAAGAACTTTTGTTTTTTTTAAAACCCCACATTTATTTATTTATTTTTGGCTGTGTTGGGTCTTCGTTTCTGTGTGAGGGCTTTCTCTAGTTGTGGCAAGCGGGGGCCACTCTTCATCGCAGTGCTCGGGACTCTCACTATCGCGGTCTCTCTTGTAGCGGAGCACAGGCTCCAGACGCGCAGGTTCAGTAGTTGTGGCTCACGGGCCCAGCTGCTCCGCGGCACGTGGGATCCTCCCAGACCAGGGCTCGAACCCGTGTCCCCTGCATTAGCAGGCAGATTCTCAACCACTGCGCCACCAGGAAAGCCCAGTGCTGAAGTTTATATCCCAAGTTGCACAGCACTGTAAGTTTTATGCAAAGATTTTGAATGATTCCCTCCCTGGAAAGAGGAGAGTAGAAAGAATTTCAGAGTAAGAGATGATGTTCCACACTTCTCTTGGCAGTTTTGGAGAATTGTTGCTGCCCCCTCCTCTCCTTGACCTGCACGTGTCGGTCAGGGATTGGGAGAACCTGGCAGGCATGCCCATGGCCACCTTTCCAAACACCTGCCAGACACCAGCGCTACCCCCGGCCCAGCCTGTTCTATGACACACTCTGTCGGAGAGGGGGGTGGGTGCTCCACGACCCATGTGAGCCCCTAAGGCAGAGGTGAGAGAGGAACTTCACTTTAATGTTGCAGCTGAGTCACAACAGTATGGATTGTTTGGTTAAACAACGTCGTGCTGAGGTTTTGCTTCCTCCTGTGGAGTAGCGCCTGCCCCACGGGAACTGTGAATGACGTCAGCTGTATGGTACCTGTCATCTGACGCTCTTAAAGCCCCTTCCTATCTTGGCCCCCGTGATGCTACCCTGGGAGCAGCAGTAGCCCCTGCAGGTCCCCAGAGGTGAGGAGAACTTTGCTCTGCCCTCAGGTGCTGTGCCGAGACCGGCATCCCCTGCCGTCTTGAGGATGTCATGCTCTACCCAGGCTGACGTCTGAGGAGCGAGGTAGAAATAGTATTGGGGGGATTTACTTTACTCTTGAGAAACTGAGACTAGAAGTTAGGGTGCCGTGGTTACAGATGAGAAGATGCGGACCATGTGTGTATCGATTTGCTGTCATAACTCTTGGAAATCATCCTCTGGATGATGCAGAGTCAGCAGGACCCATGAGTCAGGTGAGCTGAGGGAGGTTGAGTCTATTGCCTTGTTCCAGAGTAGAATAAAGCTACAGAGCCATTTCTGAGCTGGATGCAGCCAGCTGTGGAAAACAGCATGAAGGTTTCTCAAAAAATTAAAAGTAGAACTACCATATGACCCAAAAATATCACTTCTTGGTATTTATCCAAAGAAAACAAAAATACTAACTTGAAAACATATATGTGCTTCCATGTTCATTGCAGTATTGCTTATAATAGCCAAAATATGGAAACAGCCTAAGTGTCCATCAGTGTATGAATGGATAAAGAAAATGTGGTACATATATTGAATGGAACATTATTCAGCCATGAAAAAGAATGAAATCTTGCCATTTGCAAGAACATGGATGATGGACTTTGAGGGCATTATGCTAAGTGACATAAGTCAGACAAAAAAGACAAATACCATATGATCTCACTTATATGTGGAATCTAAGTAAATAAGTAAACATACAAATGAACTCATAGATTCAGGGAATGGATTGATGGTTACCAGAGCATGGGGTGGGGAGTGGATGAAATGGGTAAAGAGAGTCAAAAGGTACAAACTAACAGTTATAAAAGTTATAAAATTAATGTCATGGGGATGTCACGTACAGCATGGGAACTATAGTTAATAATGCTGTAATGTATATTTGAAATTTGCTAAGAGAGCAGATCTTAAATGTTCTGATCACAAGGAAAACATTCTGTAACTGTGTGTGGCGACAGATGTTAATTAGATTTACTGTGATCATTTTACAATATATACAAATGTTGGATCAATTTTAAAAAAATAAATAAAACAGTAGCATATTTTCCCATCTGTCTGCATGAATTCAGGGCTTTTACTATCTAGGATCAATGGCACGCAAATCTTTTGAGGACAGCCACCAAGTTATAAGGGTAGGCTGAGGTGCTGTAACAAGTGGGTCCCCAGATTCAGAGGCTTGGATCAGAAGTTCTCGATTCTGCCCATGGGCCTTCCAGGACTGGAGTTGTCCAGGGATGGAGACCCTAACCTTTCAAGGACACAAGAGTCCAGATGCCCACCATCATCTCCCTGTCCATCCATTTGAAGGAATGACGGTGAAAAGAGGTTTCCCCTGGCCAGTCTGGAGTTTGCTTGGACATCACGTCCACTCACGTTTTATTCGTGAAAATGTAATGACGAGGCCACGGACAGCGGCAAGGAGCCTGGGAAGTAGGTCTTGGCTGGCTACCATGTGACAGCACTTGGCTTGAAATCAAAGAAGGGAGACTGGGTTTTGCTGGAAGCTGGTTGTTCCTGATGTTACCCCTGAAGTGGGACCAAGAATTGGGCCTTCCTCCCAAGGCTGCCTCGCTCTCTGCTCTTTCCCTTGACAGGACGAAGGGGGAAGCTCTCAGCAAATGGTCTAAGTTCAAATTAACTTGCTGTTTGCAGCACTTTACTCATTTACTTTGTAAGAGAATGTAAGCATCTATATGAGATTTTAGGTAATTGAAAATGCGTAAACCGAAAACAGAAGCAACAGCAGAACCTTTATCAATTTAAATTTGGTGACACATACTAAGTGTGTTCATTTTTAATTAATACAATTTCAGTAATGAAGTTACTGAAGTTAATTATATTTCAGTAATAAGATATTAATATTACTTAAAATATTAATTTTCAATTCAATTTCTGATTTTCATTGATTAAGTGGAAATAATACTTAATTAAATAAAATTCATTCGGTGATGAAATAATACTATACAAGTAAGTTTGGGTGGGGGGATTATGTTTACATTTGTTTTAGCATAAGTTTATGGATGATTCCTTCGTTCTTGTTATTCTAGTTATTTGAAAATGATTTGCTACATTTCTTGTGACTGTATATATTTAAATATCAGCTATAATAGTTGGCAGCAATAAAGCAAAATTAACAGTGAAATGTTATCAAGGAGCGAGAATGGCAACATTTGAAAGCCTAATCCACTTACGTTTAGCCTAAGTGATGTGCTCATAAAAGGGCATCCTGCATCTGTGGGCTTCTCACTGGAGACCGCGTGTGTTTGAGAAGAACTTGACAGTCCCCCGTGGCAGCCAGGACCCACCCAAAAGGACAGAACTGGGACCTAGGGTCAACTGTAGCAATGATGGAGTCTAATCTTTTTTTTTTTTTTTTTTTTTTTTTGTGGTACGCGGGCCTCTCACTGTTTTGGCCTCTCCCATTGTGGAGCACAGGCTCCAGACGTGCAGGCTCAGCGGCCATGGCTCACGGGCCCAGCCGCTCCGTGACACGTGGGATCTTCCCGGACCAGGGCACGAACCCGTGTCCCCTGCATCGGCAGGTGGACTCTCAACCACTGTGCCACCAGGGAAGCCCGGAGTTTAATCTTATAAAACAAAATAGCGGTAACTCCCTGGCAGGCGGGTAGTGGTCCTCAACCAATTGTGTGCCTAAGAGTCTTGGTACCTGAAAACAGGCCTACGGTTCTGATTTCATTCGGTCCATCACCGTGGATCCCTGAGCCTGGTCTGAGTTAGAGGATGCCCACACTGGAGCAGTCAGAGCATCCCCATCTCAGGCCTGAGAAATAGAAATGCCGCAGAGACCTTTACAAATCACCCGAAAAGGATGAGAGGAGATGCTGTTTCCAAGCAGACTTGTACTGCCGATGACTTTGTGTAGGAAACTGCTTTTGATTTTGTAATGATGTCTGCCTTTGCCAACTCAGAAAGTGTAGGTAGGGCCCTGTGAAAACACTCACGGTGATGGATTTCCAAAAAGGGAGGGGCTACCTGGGAACCTTAACCTTAGTATTAATTAGTAGTTAATTCCAAGTTCTTTCTCTTGCATTTGGTCTGATAAATGTGCTAACAAGAGATGCTGGGCCAAGATGGTGTCTATAAAAATGCAGACAGCCCTGCAAGCGTGAATGCTAGAGCGGCTGGTGTGCAGGCTTCCTGCGGCCCTGGAGGTGGGGAGAAGAGTGAGGTGTGGTCCCAGCTCCACAGGACAGGTGCTGGAGTGAGAGTCCATGCTTGGCAACAAGCTACAGGTATAGGACTTTGCCGGCAAGGCCAAGTGATTGCTCTTATTTGACTTACACGTAACTCGGTGCCGTGTTCTTCAATTCTTTCTCAAATCAACATTAAACAGGGATCACTTATGTCTGCTTGGCGTTTGTCTGGGGCTCTGACAGCCCTTCCTGGCATGTTTCTCTTGTAGCCTTTGAGAGCTGTGATATTTCAGCATCCCCTTTAATCCTACTCACATCTTTATGATGTAATATAGTGTGTGCATTAAAAATGACTTGAATTTTTTAAATTGAAGTACTGTTGATTTACAATATCGTGTACATTTCAGGTGTACAGCACAGTGATTCAATTATATAGATATTTTTTTTCAGATTCTTTTCCCTTATAGATTATTACATCATATTGAGTAGAGTTCCCAGTGCTGTTCAGTAGGTCCTTGTTGGTTATCTATTTTATATACAGTAGTATGTATACGTTAATCCCAATCTCCTAATTTATCCCGTCCCCCCACTTTCCCCTCTGGTAATCATAGATTGTTTTCTATGTCTGTGAGTCTATTTCTGTTTTATAAATAAGTTCATTTCTATCTTTTTTTTTTTAGATTCCTCATCGAAGTGACATCATATGTTTTTCTCTGTCTGACTTGCTTCACTTAGTATGACAATCTCTAGGTCCATCCATGTTGCTGCAAATGGCATTTTTTCATTCTTTTTTATGGCTGAGCAATATTCCACGGTATACATCTTTTAAATAAGAATGTATTTTGTCCTGAGATCACGCAATATATGAGTTACAGGTGGCTGTTAAATAGTCAGACCGTTAAGGCCCTTCCACACCTGAGGTAAGGAATGGCCACAGGCTGTTGGGGAGCAAGTGGTGAAGTTACGCTAGGGTGTCTGCTGGGGACCTCCCAGGGTGCTGCTAGGCTTAGCCCTTGGACCCCTTTCCACTCCTGAAGCCACATTTCAGAGCGCTGTGCTGTGCTGACGAGTGAGCTGGGAAATTGCCCCACCATATTTTGCTGGTCTGATGGCCTTTCAGCTTGTTTCCAGGCTTGTGACCCCTCTTGGCTGAGAAATTACCCGTTGCTGCAATACAGTTATTGGCCTTTCTCTCCTGTATCATTTCATAAGCATATCCTAGCATGAACAAGATACTCTGAGTTCTTAAGGCTTAAGTCTCTGTTAAAAAATCAGCACATTTATTTCTCACTTGCTTCTCCTTCCTCAGCCACATCAGTCATTGGTCAGCATCCTATGGAGACTCTGAGAAGGGCAGGCAAGGCCCAGTAGGTGACAGCTGTCCCCATTAGGCATTGGGTTTCTGACCTCTGGTGTCTGTAGGAGAGGCGTCCATGGCATCCCAGGCACAGGAACTTATGTACTTACCTGCCACTCAGAAGAAGACTTTTCAGACTGTAGGTAACACAGAACTGGGTGGCATAGCAGCTGACATGTGAAATTTGTACAGAGCTTGGTTGTCTGTCATGCAGGGCTGCAGAACTTAAACACAAATGAATGAATTTAGGTTGAAAAATTTTGCATGCGTATTGCAGCCTAGGTGAGACCAGATTCTACTATAGTTCATGTGAGAAGGAGCTGAAGATTTTAGTTGGTTGCAAGGTCAACATTCTGAGAGATCTGCATTGTTTTTGTCTACTTCTCTGAGCACTGGTCCTTCCTAGACTCATTCGGTTTTGCTGTGATGTAATCAGGTCAATACTGGGAGGAGTTGTTGGTGGCCACGGTTCAGGGCTGGGGGTGGGTGACTCTCACCCCTAAGGTGGGGGCTTTGTTTCCCACCCAAAAGCTGACTGAGCATCTCTAAGTTTACAGATGGACTCATATCTGGGTGAGAGGTTGCCATCCCAACCCTAAGACCCTGTAATTTTGCATTGGAAAAAATAGAGCACTTTCTCCAAAAAGCCAGAAGGAGACACTTAACCCTTTGAGTTGTGGAGCTTGCTGTCTCTGTCCAGCCTTGAGTAGCCACAGGTGGACTTCATCTGGATAATGACATCAACCAGAATCATCTTCTGCAAGTGGCCATGTGTTCCGTCACCCTCATCTCATCATCCAGGCTGAAAGGAGGCCTGCTTTCTCCTGGAGGATTGGAGAATTACCTGCCCTCGCAGTTTCTCCAGGCAATGTGAACATTTACGCTGAAGACAATCAAAATACAAAAAGAAGGATGCGACCATTTAAAAATAATTTTAATAATCTGTGTCAGCTCTGTGTATTGGGGGTGTTCCCTGGAATGCTGACTCAAGGTTTCTGTGGTTGACCACTGAGGCTGGGCTTTGTGTGGGCTGAGCAGGAGAGACTCGCCATGTGCCTTGCCTGTTCCTGGTTGACCAGAAGTCCGGGTTTCACTGCTGTAGCATCACTGGGCACACGGGCCACTTGGCTGATGCCTGGGCCAAAGCATGACCCTTCTGCACTGTGGCAGGGCTTGGCTCCCCCTCTGTACTTCCAAGCCTGTGGCTTCTGTGGAAGCAATAAGTACTTTGTTCCATGGTTGTGTGTGTGTGTGTGTGTGTGTGTGTGTGCACAGCCGTGCATGGCATGCACACACATGCACAGAAGTGCCTCTCTAGAGAAATGCCAACTGCCGACTTTTTAAATGGAAAGAAAGGAATGTGAGAAGGTCTAAAGTAAATGATGACTTTTGTATCCGTATCCCAGACGTTCCAAGGAAAACAGTGAAACACATTTGTCAGAGACTCACATCTGTGAACCAGCAAATCCACCAAACACCCTAGAAACAAGAAAAATCAGTTGATTCACTCATTTCAGAAAATGGACCAGCCAGTTAAAAATTTACTCATAGGGGAGGCCTTCAAGATGGCAGAGGAGTAAGACAAGGACATCACCTTACTTCGCACAGATACATCAGAAATACATCTACATGCGGAACAACTCCTACAGAACACCTACTGAATGCTGGCAGAAGACCTCAGACCTCCCAAAAGCTGTGAGGCTGACAGGGCCTTGGTGCTCCGGCTGGGTAACAGGCCTGTGCCTCTGAGGTGGGAGAGGCGAGTTCAGTACATTGGTCCACCAGAGACCTCCCAGCTGCATGTAATATCAAACAGCGAAAGCTCTCCTAGAGATCTCCATATCAATGGTAAGATGCAGCTTGACTCAACGACCAGCAAGCTACAGTGCTGGACATCCTATGCCAAACAACTAGCAAGACAGGACCACAACCCCCACCCATTAGCAGAGAGGCTGCCTAAAATCATAATAAGGTCACAGGCACCCCAAAACACACCACCAGACATGGTCCTGCCCACCAGAAAGACAAGATCCAGCCTCATCCACCAGAACACAAGCACCAGTCCCCTCCACGAGGAAGCCTACACAACCCACTGAACCAACCTTAGCCACTGGGGGTAGACACCAAAAAACAATGGGAACTACGAACCTGCAGTCTGTGAAAAGGAGACCCCAAACACAGTAAGTTAAGCAAAATGAGAAGATACAGAAACACACAGCAGATGAAAGAGCAAGGTAAAAACCCACCAGACCAAATAAATGAAGAGGAAATAGGCAGGCTACATGAAAAAGAATTCAGAGTAATGATAGTAAAGATGATCCAAAATCTTGGAAATAGAATGGAGAAAATACAAGACATGTTTAACAAGGACCTAGAAGAACTAAAGATGAAACAAACAATGATGAACAGCACGATAAATGAAATTAAAAATTCTCTAGAAGGAATCAATAGCAGAATAACTGAGGCAGAAGAACGGATAAGTGACCTGGAAGATAAAATAGTGGAAATAACTACCACAGAGCAGCATAAAGAAAAAAAGAATGAAAAGAAGTGAGGACAGTCTCAGAGACCTCTGGGACACCATTAAACACACCAACTTTCGAATTATAGGGGTCCCAGAAGAAGAAAAGAAAAAGAAAGGGACTGAGAAAATATTTGAAGAGATTATAGTTGAAAATTTCCCTAATATGGGAAAGGAAATAGTCAAGTCCAGGAAGCACAGACAGTCCCATACAGGATAAATCCAAGGAGAAACATGCCAAGATACATATTAATCAAACTATCAAAAATAAAATATGAAGAAAAAATATTAAAAGTAGCAGGGGAAAAACAACAAATAACACACAAGGGAATCCCCATAAGGTTAACAGCTGATCTTTCAGCAGAAACCCTGCAAGCCAGAAGGGAGTGGCAGGACATATTTAAAGTGATGAAACAGAAAAACCTACAATGAAGATTACCCAGCAAGGGCCTCATTCAGATTTGACGGAGAAATTAAAACCTTTACAGACAAGCAAAAGCTAAGAGAATGCTTTTACATTTTACAACAAATGCTAAAGGAACTTCTCTCAGCAGGAAAAACAAGAGGAGGAAAAGACCTACAATAACAAACCCAAAACAATTAAGAAAATGGGAATAGGAACATACATATCAATAATTACCTTAAATGTCAACGGATTGAATGCTCCCACCAAAAGACATAGACTGGCTGAATGGATACAAAAACAAGACCCATATATAGGCTGTCTACAAGAGACCCACTTCTGACTTAGGGACACATACAGACTGAAAGTGAGGAGATGGAAAAAGATATTCCATGCAAATGGAAATCAAAAGAAAGCTGGAGTAGCAATTCTCATATCAGACAAAATCGACTTTAAAATAAAGGCTATTACAAGAGACAAAGAAGGACACTACATAATGATCAAGGGATCAACCCAAGAAGAAGGTATAACAATTGTAAATATTTATGTAACCAACATAAGAGCACCTCAATATATAAGGCAAATGCAAACAGCCATAAAAGGGGAAATCAACAGTAACACAATCACAGTAGGGAACTTTAACACCCCACTTTCACCAATGGACAGATCATCCAAAATGAAAATAAATAAGGAAAGACAAGCTTTAAATGATACATTAAACAAGATGGACTTAATTGATATTTATAGAACATTCCATCCAAAAATAATAGACTACACTTTCTTCTCAAGTGCCCATGGAACATTCTCCAGTATAGATCAAATCTGGGGTCACAAATCAAGCCTTGGTAAATTTAAGAAAATTGAAATTGTATCAAGTATCTTTTCCAACCACAATGCTATGAGACTAGATATCAATTACAGGAAAAAATCTGTAAAAATTACAGACACATGGAGGCTAAACAATACACTATTAAATAACCAAGAGATCACTGAAGAAATCAAAGAGGAAATAAAAAATATCTAGAAACAAATGACATTGAAATCACGATGACCCAAACCCTATGGGATTCAGCAAAAGCAGTTCTAAGAGGGAAGTTTATAGCAATACAATCCTACCTCAAGAAACAAGAAACATCTCAAAGAAACAACGTAACCTTACACCTAAAGCAATTAGAGAAAGAAGAACAAAAAAACCCAAAGTTAGCAGAAGGAAAGAAATCATAAAGTACAGATCAGAAATAAATGAAAAAGAAATGAAGGAAACAATAGCAAAGATCAGTAAAACTAAAAGCTGGTTCTTTGAAAAGATAAACAAAATTGATAAACCATTAGCCAGACTCATCAAGAAAAAAGGGAGAACACTCAATTCAATAGAATTAGAAATGAAAAAGGAGAAGTAACAATGGACACTGCAGTAATACAAAGGATCATGAGAGATTACTAAAAGCAACTCTATGCCAATAAAATGGACAACCTGGAAGAAATGGACAAATTCTTAGAAAAGCACAACCTTCTGAGACTGAACTGGGAAGAAATAGAAAATATAAACAAACCAATCACAAGCACTGAAATTGAGACTGTGATTAAAAATCTTCCAACAAACAAAAGCCCGGAACTAGATGGCTTCACAGACAAAGTCTATCAAATATTTAGAGAAAAGTTAAAACCTATCCTTCTCAAACTCTTCCAAAATATAGCAGAAGGAGGAATGCTCCCAAACTCATTCTACAAGGCCACCATCACACTGAGACCAAAACCAGACAAAGATGTCACAAAGAAAGGAAACTACAGGCCAATATCACTGAGGAACATAGATGCAAAAGTCCTTAACAAAATACTAGCAAACAGAATCCAACAGCACGTTAAAAGGTTATACACCATGATCAAGTGTGGTTTATCCCAGGAATGCAAGGATTCTTCAATATATGCAAATCAAACAATGTGATACACCATATTAACAAATTGAAGGAGAAAAATCATATGACAATCTCAATAGATGCAGAAAAAGCTTTTGAAAAAATGCAATGCCGAGTTATGATAAAAACCCTCCAGAAAGTAGGCATAGAGGGAACTTACCTCAACATAATAAAGGCCATATATGACAGACCCACAGCCAACTTTGTTCTCAATGGTGAAAAACTGAAGCCATTTCCACAAAGATCAGGAACAAGACAAGGTTGCTCACTCTCACCACTATTATTCAACATAGTTTCGGAAGTTGTAGCCACAGCAGTCGGAGAAGAAAAAGAAATAAAAAGAATCCAAATCAAAAAAGAAGAAGTAAAGCTGTCACTGTTTGCAGATGACATGATACTATACATAGAGAATCCTAAAGACACTAACAGAAAACTGCTAGAGCTAATCAATGAATTTGGTAAAGTAGCAGGATACAAAATTAATGCACAGAAATCTCTTGCATTCCTATACACTAATGATGAAAAATCTGAAAGAGAAATTAAGGAAACACTCCCATTTACCATTGCAGCAAAAAGAATAAAATACCTAGGAATCAACCTACCTAAGGACAGAAAAGACCTGTATGTGAAAAACTTTAAGACACTGATGAAAGAAATTAAAGATGATACAAACAGATGGAGAGATATACCATGTTCTTGGATTGGAAGAATCAACATTGTGAAAATGATAATACCACCCTAAGTAATTTACAGATTCAATGCAAACCCTATCACACTACCAATGGCATTTTTCACAGAACTATAAGAAAAATTTCACAATTTGTATGGAAACACAAAAGATCCCGTATAGCCAAAGCAATCTTGAGAAATAAAAATGGACCTGGAGGAATCAGGCTCCCTGACTTCAGACTATACTACAGAGCTACAGTAATCAAGACAGTATGGTACTGGCACAAGAACAGAAATATGGATCAATGAAACAGGATAGAAAGCCCAGAGATAAATCTATGCACATATGGTCACCTTATTTTTGATAAAGGAGGCAAGACTATACAATGGAGAAAAGACAGCTTCTTCAATAAGTGGTGCTGGGAAAACTGGACAGCTACATGTAAAAGAATGAAATAAGAACACTCTCTGACACCATACACAGAAATAAATTCAAAATGGATTAAAGACCTAAATGTAAGGCTAGACACTAGAAAACTCTTAGAGGAAAACATAGGCAGAACACTCTATGAAATAAATCACAGCAAGATCCTTTTTGACCCAGATCCTAGACAAATGGAAGTAAAAACAAAAATAAACAAATGGGACCTAATGAAACTTAAAAGCTTCTGCACAGCAAAGGAAACCATAACATAAACAAGACCAAAAGACAACCCTCAGAATGGGAGAAACTATTTTCAAATGAAGCAACTGACAAAGGATTAATCTCCAAAATTTACAAGCAGCTCATGCAGCTCAATATCAAAAAACACAAACAGCCCAATCCAAAAATGGGCAGAAGACCTAAATAGACATTTCTCCAAAGAAGATATACAGATTGCCAACAAACACATAAAAGGATGCTCAACATCACTTATCATTAGAGAAATGCAATCAAAACTACAGTGAGGTATCACCTCACACCAGTCAGAATGGCCATCATCAAAAAATCTACGAACAGTGCTTCCCTGGTGGCACAGTGGTTGAGAGTCTGCCTGCCTATGCAGGGGACACGGGTTCGTGCCCTGGTCCGGGAGGATCCCACATGCCGCAGAGTGGCTGGGCCCGTGAGCCATGGCCGCTGAGCCTGCACGTCTGGAGCCTGTGCTCCGCAACAGGAGAGGCCACAACAGTGAGAGGCCCATGTACCAAAAAAAAAAAAAAAATCTACAAACAATAAATGCTGGAGAGGGTGTGGAGAAGAGGGAACCCTCTTGCACTGTTGGTGGGAATGTTAATTGGTACAGCCACTATGGAGAACAGTATAGAGGTTCCTTAAAAAACTAAAACTAGAGCTATCATATGACCCAGCAATCCCACTACCTGGCATATACCCAGAGAAAACTGTAAATCATAAATAGTCATGTACCACAATATTCACTGCAGCTCTATTTACAACATCCAAGACTTGGAAGCAACCTAAGTGTCCATTGACAGATGAATGGATAAAGAAGACGCGGCACATATATACAATGGAATATTACTCAGCCATAAAAAGAAACAAAATTGAGTTATTTGTAGTGAGGTGGATGGACCTAGAGTCTGTCATACAGAGTGAAGTAAGTCAGAAACAGAAAAACAAATACCATATGCTAACATATATATGGAATCTAAAAAAGAAAAAATGGTTCTGAAAAACCTAGGGGCAGGACAGAAATAAAGACGCAGATGTAGAGAATGGACTTGAGGACACGGGGAGGGGGAAGGGTAAGCTGGGACGAAGTGAGAGAGTGGCATGGACATATATACACTACCAAATGTAAAATCGATAGCTAGTGGGAAGCAGTCGCATAGCACAGGGAGATCAGCTCGGTGCTTTGTGACCGCCTAGAGGGGTGGGATAAGGAGGGTGGGAGGGAGACGCAAGAGGGTGGAGATATGGGGATATATGTATCCGTATAGCTGATTCACCTCGTTATACAGCAGAAACTGACACACCATTGTAAAGCAATTATACTCCAATAATGATGTTAAAAATATATATATTTACTCATAAAGTGAGAGCTAAAACGTAGCCAGAGTGTGTGAGGGGATTGCCTATGGGATGAGATCCTTACTGGAACATGGGACTTTTGAAGGAAGTGGGATTCGGGAAGGAGCACGCAGCCTGGACACACCAGCTTGTGACCCTGAAGAGTGGAAGGTACCAGGGGAGCTGCCTGTGACTGACATTAGTGGGGGGAATTGTCCCCCGCCCATGGTGGAGTTCAGAACCCGGGCACTTGCGATCTTGCCGACAATCTTCCAGAGAGGTGCAGACCGTGGCGTTTCACACTGACTCACAGAGGAGTAAGGAAACAGTGCGCCCCAGGCAGGGAGCCCTCTGGATGACGCCCAGCCCTCAGGCTTGGATACAGGGCATGGGATGCGGGGGCTTGTGGGTGCCTGTTCGATAAGGCGGGATGGCCAGCCGTGCGCAGCCCCGGCCAGGGGACCTGGCACGGGGAAAGTAAGGCTTGTCTCAGGCAGTTGGAGAATAATCCAGAAACAGAGGCTGAGGTTTCTGTGTTAAAATCAGAAATGAGGGCTTGAGTATTTACGTGATAATAAATAGATTTTTAATTATATTATTATATAATATACATTATATAATACATTATTATATATTAGTGTATTATATTAGTATATATTATGTTATATATGTTGATATGTATTATATATTATAGCATATTATATAATATATAATATGCTACTGCATATATTATAATATAATAATACATTATATATCATACATGTGTGTGAGTATGTGTACATATTCACACACACACGCACTCACACCCTGAATGGGGGATGGGGTGCCGTCAGTTGGAGACCCACTGGAGCTATGGTTCCCTGCAGGACGGGGTGCCGCGGGCAGTCCTGGCGGGAGCTCCAGTCACCCAGGGCGTCCTCTGCTGGGTTCTGGAAAGCCCATTCTCCGCACTCACCCCTTGGCCTCCTGTAGGCCTGTTCCTGAGGCATTGCTAGGGGAGCAGAACCCAGGCAGCTGTGGGCCACAACCAAAGAGGGCATCTGGGGAGGACGGCAGGGCTCCCGGGGAGGATGCTCTTTAGAGCCGGGGTGCTGGTGGGGGCCCGAGAGGAGAGAGGCTGAACAGAGCCTCACAGGTGACAGTCTCCGGCCTCAGAAGCAGCTGCATCTGAGAGAGAAGATGAAAGGCAGTGGGGCTCCGGCAGGCAGGTCAGGAGGGTACGTCCACTTGGGAAGAGCACCCATACTTTTGCTTAAAGCTGGTGGAGTTGCCCCTTCGAATCCAGCTGGGGAGACTGATGCTAACAGGGGCCCAAGGCGGGGTCTGAGTCCTGAGAGAAGAAAAGAGAAGGGAAGGGGACTCTCTCCATTCCCTTCTGGGCCCCCCATCACTCCTGCTGCCCTCCCCTCTGCCCCGCCCCACACGGCCCAGGATAGAGAGAGGCAGCCGTGCCCACTGGCCTGTAAGCCCCTAGGTGAGGTGGCCCCAGAGGCAGGGCTGCCGCAGGCTGCGGTTGGGACTCAGCTCTGAGTGGGACGGCCTTTCTCCTCCCCTTCTGAGTACCTCCTGCTGTCAGGCCTGGACAGAAGGCCTACCCTGCTGGTTTATTGAATAGGCATCCCGCTAGCTCCCCACATGCCACCAGAAAGAGGAGAACATTGCACCTCTCCCAGGATTGCAAACATAGCAACAGGGAGATCGGCTTCCCAGTTTCCCGATGCGTTGTAGCAACCGTGTTCAGTAACTGTTGTGGTGGTCCGGTTTTCCTCCTTGCTTGTTCGCCTGGGACTGGAAAGATTGGACGGAATCCCTCGGATGTCCCTTGGTGTCCCCGCTCTGTTACCTGCTTTCGGGTGGGAAAACCTGCATCTCCCTCCCACGGCCCCTCTTCTAACCCTGCTCTTCGCTGGACCTCTGGGCTGGCTCCACCCCTGCAGTTCCCCTGCAGTCACCCTTTTCCTTCCCCTCGTTTTATTTCCAGCAAGTGTTAATGTCTTAAAGGGAGAATGCAGAGTGGGCACAGGCCAGAAGAACTGCAGAATCTTGTCCCTAAAAATCAGGCTCACAGGCAAGCGTGGGGCTCCATGAGCAGGTCACAGGAAAACCTGAAGAAACCTGCAAGGCTTTACATGTGAACATCACAGGTGACCTGGAGCGTGTGTGCCCTGAAGTCCCCTCTCTGGGGCCAGGCTGGCATGCACTGGATCAGCTGTGTGTCTTGTGGGGCAGTAGAGCCTCAGAGAGGGGTCAGGGGTGGGGTGCTTTGTTAGTTAATAGTAAAGTTGCAAAATTTATGAATGATTTACTTAAAACAGAAGGAGGCTGTTCAAGGTTCCCCTGGAAAAACATTGTCCTTCACTTCCTAATACGCTTTTCTGAGGGAAAGTGTGAGGGGCAGAGATCTTGTACAGATGCTCCCTGTGGAGGTTTGTCATGCATGGGAACCCCTGCCACCATGGGGCTGGGGACCAGAAATAAATGTCGGAGGCTGATGCTCTAAGGTCTGTCCTGAGGGAGAAGGAAAAATGAGCCACCTCTGCCCCAGGCAGCGTGAATGGTGTGATGCTTTCGGGGAGGAATCTGCAGCAGTGGCTCTTCACCTTGACTTTCAAAGCAGACGCCTAACAGCCAGCGAGCCCATGAAAGGACGCCCGGGTCATGATGAGCTAGAAATATGCAAACCCAAACCTCAGTGAGGTGCTGCTTCGCACCCGCTAAGATGGCTATCAATTTTATAAAAGGAAAATAACAAATAAGTGTTGGCAAGGACATGGAGAAATTGGAACCTTCCTTCATTGCTAGTGGAAAGGTAAAACGGTGCAGCTTCCGGGGAGAGTGAAGCGTAGACCCGGCAAGTCTGCTCCTAGGTGCCAACAAAACTTGAGGGCAGAGTTGCCAGCCAACACCTCTAGGCAGATGTTCACAGCAGCTCTAGTCACAAAAGCCAAAAGGTGAAAACAACCCGCATGTCCGTCCCCAGATGAATGGGCGAACAGAATGTGGACTCTCCAATGCGAGGAAGGATTATTCAGCCATGAGGAGAAAGGATGCTCTGACACAGGCTGAGTACGGAGGAACCTTGAAATCTTCACGCTGAGTGAAAGAAGCCAGGCTTGGAAACCATGTGTTGTTTGACTCCGTTCATGTGAAGGAACCAGGACAGTCCATCCAGAGTCAGAAAGCAGATGGGTGGTTGCCACGAGAGATGGGATGAGCAGTGGCTACTGAATGGACCGAGGGTTTCCTTTTAGGGGGATGAGAAGTTCCAGAACTAGATGGTGGTGGCTGGACAACACGGGGAAGGTACTTCATGCCTCTGAACTGTACACTTTAAAATGGTTAAAATGGTAAATCATATGTTACACGTATTTTGACACAATAATTTTTCTTTTAAAAGAAAAACAGCAGATGCCTGGTCCCATCCCAGAGTTTCTGCTGAAGTTGGTCTGGGGTGCGGCTGGCCTTTCCCATCTTTAAAAGCTCCGGGGTGCGGGGGAGTCCTGATGTGTGACTAAGTTCTAGAACCTCTGTTCCAGTGCCAGCCTGCCTGGCTCTTCCACTGTCTGGATGTGGCCCCAGGCACCCGCTCTCTCTGCCTCAGTTTCCTTCCCTGTGAAAGGGGGTCCTGCGGTTACCTACCTCAGAGAGCTGTCACATGATCAGATGGGTTGATGTGTGGAGGCTCAAGACCCCCTCACGTATCTGTCGTTCTGCCTGAGTCTGGGGATGAGACCCCCTTCTTCACCAGCAGTGCTGGTTCTCTGCTCTCAGCCAGTGTCCACTCAGACTCCCTTCTGGAAGGGGGGACCACCCTTCTCTGTTTGTCCAGGACAATCTTCAAAATGCTTTTGCCCTGGGCTTCCCTGGTTGTCCAGTGGTTAAAACTTCACCTTCCAATGCACGGGGTGCGGGTTCAATCCCTGGTCAGGGAGCTAATATCCCACATGCCTCGTGGTCAAAACACCAAAACTTACAAAACAGAAGCAGTATTGTAACAAATTCAATAAAGACTTTAAAACTGGTCCACATCAAAAACATCTTTGAAAAACAGAATGCTGTTGCCCCATGTTCTTTCCAGTTGGGCCTTTTTCCTGGGCCACGTGATTAAGGGTCCCACTTTGGATACTGAAATTTCTGATTGCTGTTCTACGGCACGATGCCTGTAGGTAGCAAAGGATGATGGATGTCTTTGCAGGTGAGAGGGGGGCGCTTGGACAGTGGAGGGCTGGACTCCTCAACTGAGAGACGATTGAGTCACACCTACGCTTCCTGCTTCTTAAAAAACCCTCCTCTTTTACTTGAAGATGAATTTGCCGGATTCCTCCACCTAACGACTCGGTTACCTAGAGTTAGGGAGAAGCCTTCCTGATCTGATCCAAGAGTTAGAAATCATCTGGTTTCTGGCCGAGAGATTCGTTCTCAGTTTAGTTTTGTTTCTATATGGGGATGAGGCGTCTTTTCCGTCAGCCCTGAAACCCAGCCAGTACCAACCGGCAGCCAGGTACTGCCTCCCCTCATTGCCTCCCCTCATTGCCTCCCCTCATCCAGCCCAGGTATCAGTGAAATTGCACAGGAGCCACTTGACATGCGAGGCCTGATGTCCTTTGGAGGAATCCATTGATCTCAACTGTGGCTATGTAGGAAATCCTACTCCTGATGAATTTTAGTAAACAACTAATAGATCAATATGCAAAACCTGCTACTGTACAAATTTTGGGAAATTTCGCACATTTTAAAGGGAAACCTTTGTTATTAAGGTTTTATTGTTCGTGTGAATTAGCACCATCTCCCCCCGCCGCCGCCAAAATTGTGCTTAATTGAGTTTTTCTCCTTTGAAATCTCACCTAGAACCACAGCAAGCCAGCACACACACACAGACACACACACACACGTGTGTGGAGCCCTGACCCCCCTCATTCTTCTGCTCCCCATGCGTCACGCTCACCACCCCTGACTCACCGTCACACCACCTCCCTCAGAGTTCTTCCTCTCCTCTCCCCCTCCACACCCCCCGTGGAGCCTGCACACTGACCTCTGGGGCCCCTGCGCCCTCCCCGGCAGGATCACGGCCTTCCTGGGGCTGGGCATCACGTGTTCTACATCTCTGAATTACACCAAGACTTGTTTCCTTTTCATTCACAAGCTTTTCAGAAATGTCTGGCTTTCTAAAATGGTCCTGGTGAAAGTGGCCAATTTTGAATAATCGGTATATCCCAAGCATTCCCATCTTCGCTAACAGGTTTTGGTTTTCAGGAGGTCCTACAGCAGAAGGTTCGGACTAATCCAGCTCACCTTCAGTTTCTCCCCTGAGTTTTGTTACAAGAAAGATACTACCAGTTGGATGCTCTGGCACACTTACATGTTCCTGTAAGTTCAGGAAAAATCCTGCCAGTGGAGAAATGATCTGAAATTGTTCTGATGCTTGTAACCGTCAGAGAGCTTCTATGACACAGTATTTTGTTGGCCAGATAGCTTCTGCAACTTATCTTCTATAGAAATGCGTTTCCTCAGGCATCCTCTCGAGGCACTTGGCACAGAGAATGGCCTTTTCCCACTCACGTCGCAGAGTAGAAACTAGATTCATAAGTTCCGTTTCTCTGCCCATCATGGGGATTTGTTCTCACGAAGCTGGTGGGCTTCAGCCTCTTGGTTTGCCTTTAACTCTGAATTGACGCCAGATTTCCAGGGCGTGGGAAGACTTGGTGTCCTCTGGCCGAGGGATGCAGCCATGGGTGTGTCCATCAGGAAGGCTGTTCTCCTAGGATAAGAAAAAGCAGGCAGAGCACACCCTTGAGGAAGGGAACTTTGCCTGGCCCAGTGTCCAGGATGGTGCCAGCAGCCACGGGATGGGAAGCAATGTTCTCTGGGCTGCTCTGCCCAGCGGATCCCTGTGAGTGTGGGCAGTCCATCCATGCCATCTGGTTTCTGTCGTGTGGTCCTGCCTTAGATCCCTGCCAAAACCTGGGTCCGAAGAAAAGGCGACGTGGGTAACAGGTCTGACTGCAACTTCTCTCCCACTTGATTCTTTGACCAAGAAGAAAGAAAGGAAGGAAGGAAGAAAGGGAAGGAAGGAAGGCAGGAAGGAAGGATGGAAGGAAGGAAAGAGAGAGGGAGGGAGGAAGGAAGGGAGAAAAGGAAGAAAGGGAGGGAGGAGGGAAGGGAGGGAGGGAGAAGGGGAAGAAGAAAGGAAGGAAGGAAGGAAAAAGAAATGAAAGAAAGAAAGGAAAAAGCAAAGCTGTATGAAATCCTTTGGGAGGGGGCCAGTGTGGTGGAAGGAGAGGGGGGATGCAGGTCAGCTTGGGAACTTACTAGTTGAATCCCATCCCCAGGGGCTCAGGCATCCTGAGGAGCTCAGTTCATTTTCTTGGGCCTCAGCTTTTCTCACTGTTAAAACTCTAAAACCATGCCATCCTAAAAGCATCTGGCCTAATTCAGAAGTATCTGATGCTGAAAGGATTGTTGATGGCTATTTTAGACTGTACTTACCGTAACCAATATATTTCCCTCAATATTTAGACCAAAACCTCTACCTGAATTCCTCACCAACCATGTCAAAAGGTCCACTTGATCATGTGATTGGTTCTCACAAGATAGTCTTTTTTTTTGCCAGAATGAACAGTTTTGAGAAATGGGAACAAAATAACTCTTCGTCCTTACGTTTTTTTGGAATCAATGTAAACAGAAAGGTTCCAAGTGCAGCATTGACCCATTTGTCTCCGGAAGCATATTCTAGCCAGAGTTCACAGCTGCCTTACTGTCTATAGGGACAGACGGCTCCCCTTCGGCTGTGACGTGGACGCTGGTAGAGCCGCCTGGTGCAGACAACATCAGAACCTCCAGCAGAGGACACACACGGGGCAATTGGGCTCATGCGGAGAGAGTGATACCCACCTTGGGCACACTCGGCGTCCTGCCTGGTACTGATCTCTGATCGGTTACAAGCCAATGATAAAGGAGAGAAGCTGCTCTTTGCAGTGCCTGTGCACCCCAGAATAATTCTAGGGAGACCCAGGGCTCCCAGAGCTTTCCCTGGGGTTGTAAGGAGCTGTAACAGCTGTGCCCTCTGCCTGTAGTGCTGGCCCCACAGAGGCCACTGTGCCCGCAGTGACGTTCCCCATGGGTTAGAGTCAGAGCTAATTCCAAAGGCCAAGCCCACGGTCACCCGCCCAGCCCACTTCCCAGCTCAGCTCCCTGGGAAGCCCCCGGGGTCTGTGCATCTCCCCACAGAGAAGCTCAGATCGTTTGTGTCAATGAAAGTGGGAGGGAGGGAGACGCAAGAGGGAAGACATATGGGAACATATGTATATGTATAACTGATTCACTATGTTATAAAGCAGAAACTAACACACCATTGTAAAGCAATTATACCCCAATAAAGATGTTTAAAAAAAAAAGAAAACATTGTTGCTGCCATAACAAAGGGCTTGCAGCCATCAAGCCATCACATTACAGCTGCCCTGACCGTGAGCCCTGAGGGAACTCAGGATGGAAGCAGGATGCCTGCCATCACGCCATCAGCCACTGCAGCCACCAACCCCCCCCCCCCTGCACTGAAGGTGCACCCTGAGGGGATTCAGGATGAGAAAGCATAGGACACTGGCCCCAGATAGGTGAGGTGCACATCAAAGGGGTGGTTTCAGTGAGCCCAGACTCTTGCATCTTCCCATACATTGATAAGAGCTAAATTCCTTAACTTGAGATGTCTGGTTTTCTTTCATTAACAGTAATCTTTTGATGTTCTGACTACCTGGTCTTTTTTGCAAAAACTCCTGTACATCCTGGTTCCCCCCTTGCCTCTTCGGAGCAGTCCCTCAGAGCAATCCGAGAGGCTGCGTCCCAGGTTTAAGTCCTCAGTTTTGTCCACTGAATATAACATAATTCTCAACTTTTAGGTTGTACATATTTTTTCAGTCGACATTTGCAAAGTGGCTGCGGTGACAACCAGATAGAAGGAGATCGGGACTTGCTGAGAGAATGAGTGCATTTCAAATGGAAACAATCAATTATACATTTTTTCATTTAAAATTTGAGATCTCTGGCAAAATCAACCGTCGCAGGTGATGTTGGCTTCCTCTCAGGCTGACACCCAGATCCTGAAATTGTTTCCTAGTTCTCCACTCCCAGCTGTGTGTGTGAGATGGGATCAAGTTATCGTTTTATACTGAATGTAATAAGTTCCAGGGCTGTCAGCAGTGATACAGTTACACCGAGTTTAGTACTGTTTCCCATCCCGCTAGCCCTCCAGGGACAGCAGGGGAGGTGTACACCCCGCAGTCTGAAGTCCCACGAGCTCTGGGTGAAAAAGGTTGGGTTTGCTTTTTCCCCTTTTCATTATCCATTGCTTTTTCTTAATGATTTATTGGGCTTCACTCGCAGGAGGAAAACTCCTGAGAAAATCTGGTGTGACTGTGAGAGCCAGAATCTGTGGATTTTGTTGCCAACCTTTGTAGAAAGGCATGACTCACTTCCCTACCAGAAAAGGACTTGATATTTAAAAAATGTTATTGACCAGTTTGGACAGGAGCAGGAAGTGAGATCCCTCCCGCAGGTAAGCCGTGGTCTGTCCCCCATGGAACTTGGCCACTCTGTAGCAGGAGAGAACCCTGAAACTGGAATAGGAGATCATGGACTGGGCTGTCTGGACACCAGGCTACATGGACCACACTCTTGGTTTACCACTTTGTTTCATGTTGGTGTGAATGAGCATCTTAAAGGACATCCGATACTTAACAGTGTTTTCATCCAAATTATTCTGTGGGTTTTTTTCTACATTCTGTGTACAAATTCCAGGAGTGGGAAACGAAGGAAACAGGAGTTAAACCACAAATATTCTCTGGGCAGCCGAAATGTTTTGGCTTCCCGTGGGTTGAAGGTTGAGAAACACTCTTGTGTTTCAGAATCGAGAGGGGCTGGTGAACCAAGATCCAGGGGACCCTGACATTGGAGGGGTAGGGGGTGGGGATAGGGGTGGGGAGAGATGTTTGTGTGTTCTCTAGAGCATATTTGGCTAAAAAACCTCTTGTGTCAAAATTCACTTCTGTTCGAGAGACACAGATAATGGATCGAGTGCAGCCCATCACCCGGATAACAGGTGTCAGGACTTGCAGGGGGACCTGGATGGGTGGCTCTGGGGTCCAGTTTTCTGCTGCCCAAGGCCATCTCACTGTGGCCCTGATGAGGTCATTCTTACCAAAAATACTTATCAGAGGAGAAGGAAACCACATAGGTGGGACATCTCTAATGTGACAGAAACGTGCTAGGTGCTGACCACAACTTTGAAATAAATGGAATGCCCCCAATTTTAAAGATGGAGACATTCCTGCCTGTGTATGCATGGTGGGTTCTGGGTCAGCCCCTCACCTCAAGAAGGAGTTGACAATCTCAGATGTCACAGTGCTCTAAGGGCTACAGGATGACAGAGGTAGAACCTGAAATAGATACAAAATGGATGAGCTGTGAAGTGCTTTTAAGGGAATGTCCTCACAGAGCTGGGAAAATGCTCAGGGCACTTAAAGGACTGAGGTGAGTTCAGAGTGGTGCAGAGGGGTCCGCCAGGCTTGCATAATTGTGGTGAGGACTGAAGCAAGTGGGATTGGAAGTTCCCAGTCTAGACAGGGTGGAGGGAGGAAAATCAATTAGTACCAGAGGTGTAAAATGCATTGTCGCAAACAGCTTGTTTATGGGATTCCAAATGGGCCCAGGCACACTCCAGAGATGCAGGCAGTGGGTGGAGTTCTCCGTTGTATTTCACAAGTTTTAACAAACCTCCATGGCATGAGTTTGTACCCCCTTGAATGTGGGGCGGCATTTGAGCGATCCAGCCACCCAGTGCAACACTTCCCCAGCTCCAGACTTGGACCAGTCAAATCCTTGCTCTGGTTTGCTTCATTTGCTTAATTTTATCATGTGGACCCTGCACCTCTGAGTGAATTTAAGTTCTTGTGTCTCCTTCCATGTTCATGGTTGCTATGGAGGTAGAAGTAAGGCAGAGAAAAGTATTTAAGAGTTCATTTTGCATTGGCTTATTTGCTTAGTAACGAGTCTAATGTCTGCAGAACTCAAGGATTGGGAGAAACATTGACATTTTTTCTTTACATTTTTTCTATGGGAGCCTCGGTAGGGGCTGATGGGTTTTCTGGGTGTTGGGCTGTTTCCTGTGGATCCCTCACCTATTCCTTATGGGGATTCTGCATTTGATGAGCAGGGCATTTGATGGTCAGTGTCTCACAAGGAAGCATGAATTGGCATAAAAAGCAACCTTCAGGGATTGGGTTTTCCTTTGATATTTATATTTAAGTACAAGAAAATCTGAGTCTCATGGATAAAGAAGAAGTGACACATATATACAATGGAATATTACTCAGCCATAAAAAGAAACGAAATTGAGTTATTTGTAGTG
>NW_021703776.1:2536588-2604649 GCF_005190385.1 Monodon monoceros | reverse complement strand
TTCACTCTGTATGACAGACTCTAGGTCCATCCACCTAGAGTCTGTCATACAGAGTGAAGTAAGTCAGAAAGAGAAAAACAAATACCGTATGCTAACACATATATATGGAATCTAAAAAAAAAAAAAAAAGGTTCTGAAGAACCTAGGGGCAGGACAGGTATGAAGATGCAGACCTACTAGAGAATGGACTTGAGGATATGGGGAGGGGGAAGGGTAAGCTGGGACAAAGTGAGAGTGTGGCATGTACATGTATACACTACGAAACGTAAAATTGATAGCTAGTGGGAAGCAGCCACATAGCACAGGGAGATCAACTCGGTGCTTTGTGACCACCTGGAGGGGTGGGATAGGGAAGGTGGGAGGGAGACGCAAGAGGGAGGAGATATGGGAACATATGTATATGTATAGCTGATTCACTTTGTTATAAAGCAGAAACTAACACACCATTGTAAAGCAATTATATTCCAATAATGATGTTAAAAAAAAAATAAAAACCACCTAAAAAAAAAAAAAGAAGAAAATCTGAGTCTCAAAAATCTTCTCAGGAAACTGAATGATAGTATAATTGGCAGAACAGAATAGAATTTGAGGCTGAGGGCAGGTAATGCGGGGCTGTTGCTGAATGCGATGAGTTTCCTGTCTGTATTTGTTTCCAATGTGGTGAACCAATGGTTCAGATGAAAGCTCACCCACAAGTTCATTGTGTGAAACGTGAGGGCAGGGTTGCCCACCCACTCATTTCTGCAAATGTGGACTCAAGGGCCCTCCGGTTACCAGGAGATGCTAGGAGCCAGGGACACAGCCACGGGTGCAGACAGGGAATAATCGCTGTCTTCATGGGCTCACATTTACATGGTAACTATGAAAGCACATATCAGATGCTTCCTTTGTGCCTAGAACTCTCTAAGGTTCTTTCATCTGTCCTAACCCTTTCGGTTCTCACGATTTCTTTGTGATGGAGGTGCTGTTATTGACCTCAATTTTACAGGAGATAAACTGAGGCAGAGAGAAGCTAAGAAACCTGTCCAAGGTCACACAGCTTATCAGCGGCAAAGCCGGGAATTGAGTCCAGGCAGTGTGTCCCCCTCAACTGTGGGCTGACCACTACACTGCACTGGCATCGGTGTGGACTACACCGGGCTGGGACTCCAGTGCTGGGGAGGGATGGGGCAGGACAGAGGGCACAGCAGGGCAAGGGGTGGGCTCCGTTTCAGTTTTAATTTGGAATTAGACGGCTATTCTCTAAATGCCCTTCCTGCAACTAACACTCATGTGATTCTATTCAGCAGGACCTAGGAGGAAAAACTGGAAAAATATCTATGTGCCTTTAGTCTGCTCCCTGGATATAGACCTTGCTCCTTGGGAACAATTAATTAGTGTGTTAGGCTGAATTTATTTTCAGTTGATTAGGGATCAGTCATGAAGTACTGCATTCGGTGGTCACGTCAAGTCTTCACAGCAGGCTGTTTATACTACCCGGCCACTTGTTTGAAACTTCTCACAGTTAGAAGAAACCTAAGCCCCTCCCTGGCAGCGGGTGAAATACTTCTCGAAATGGCAAAGACGGGCTTCTTCTCCAGCAGAAATATACTTCTTGATCGGTTCCTTCCTCTTTTCAGCATCTAAGTGCTCACTCTGATGACAGGTTAAAAATTTAAGGAGGTTAATTCACCACTGCAGGTGGGTTGAGAACCTTGCATGATTCTAGCTGGTAAGAATTCCTCTTAGAGGTTTAAAAAGTCTGCTGTTTCCTTCATGATTAGGGAAATAAACCTCACACCAGGAGGTGTGTCCTGCCATGGGGTCTGTGATCATTTTCCCAGGAGAATGAAAATAAGAGTTTTGCTCCAGCCATTCAAGCTGTCCGTGGAAATGATGATGGGAGAAGTTCAGGTGGGTGGTGGGCGCTCGGCTTTGGTGTCTGAGCATTCGTATGCCGAGAAGCATCTCAGAGTGATGAGGTTTTATGTTTGCCTCTTCCCCCGACAGGGCTGCTTGACGACCCCAAACTCCCCGTCCGTGAATCCCCGTTCCACTACACTGGGTCCATCGCTCTCCCTTGGCAGCATCTCAGGGGTGTCGGTCAAGTCAGACCTGAAGAAGCGCCGAGCGCCTCCCCCTCCATCCCTGCCCTGCGCGGGACCACCCGTGCAAGACAAGACGTCAGAAAAGGTAGGGAGAGGGCGCCGCTCAGGACCAGGGCCCCTGCTAAATGAACCCATGAATTCTCTGGAAGGTGTCTGTGCGCCCTGTCATCCTTCAAGCTTGTGGCTTTAGCAACGAGATGGTTCAGGGTGAAAAGTTAAGCTTTATTCAGAAGTCAAGGTGAGATGCCGCATCGCTTCACTTAGGGAAGATCGGAAACTATTTTTGTGCCTTCAGCCCTTAAAGGCTTAGGCTTGTTGATTAACGTTTATTTTATCTTTAGCTTTGAAATGTGGGCCACCATTGCTTAATGAGAAAGTTGCAGGCACTGTAAGAAATCTGGAGTGTGCATAAGATGGGGATGACACGTAATACAATATAGGTGCCCCAATAAACCGCGTTCACGGGACAGCTGAGAAGGTGTTTGCACGTGAAGGTGGTTTCTATGTGACATAACATCTATTTAGGGAGGCCTTGTATCTGGGGAGCCTTCAGAGCAGAGGAATGGCTTTGCACGTGACTGTCCCGTGGTGACCAGGCAGAGCCAGCGTCCCTAGCGGCTGGCCCCTTACTCTGGGCTTCTTCCTTCATCTGCCTGATGATTGGCCTTGAAACACTATTTGACATACCAGGCCCTCATTTTCCAGAGGCCAGGACACTCTTTGACATTTTTTCTGGCTTAAAATGTGACACTGAAAAAAATTATTTGGGTGGGATGTGACAGGGATGACACCCAAGGGTGGCCAGGATGGACGATGTGCTCTGGGTGCTTTTAGAAGCCAGGCTCTCCTGGGCAGCAACAGGAGTGCTCCTCAGAGACCCTGAGATGCGGGTCAGCCTGCAGTGTAAGGAGAAGGACCCACTGTTCCTCACTGAGCTGAGATGGTTCCCGGCGACTTGCCTGGTAGCCTCCTGGGCAGATACCACCCCACAAATAGGAACATCTATGTGGAGCCCCTTTAAGCCCAGCTCTCCTCTGGTAGGAGCTGACTCTCCTGACACTTTTATCCTGCTGTGGTGTTGCTTGGCTGGCCCGTGTCTGCTTCATGGGGTCCATAGCATCACACCCTGCTGGGCTTGAGGCCCGGCCCTTTCGTGCTTATTCATAAACTGACTTTCCTTAAGATAACTTAGAAACCACGTCTGTACCTTTCAGACGGGAGACTTGGCCCCTGTATCGTGGTTAGCAGTCACGTTAGTGGCTCCGTGGCAGTGTCACGACACCTCACTTCCTTTCCTTTCCGGCCTGGTCATCTGTCTGGCCGTGTATCTGTCTGGCCGTGTATCTGTCTGTTCATCGGTCACCTTTCTCAGTCCCTCCAGGGCTGTTCTTTATCCCTGGTCTAGAGACACCCCTGTTCCCGTCTGACGGTCTTTCCATACACAGTCATCGCAGTCCGTCTGAAAAGCCTGTAATGCAACGCATTTTACAAGAAAACTTTTGATTTTTATGTTTCTTAAACAGTTTCTAAGAGTACTAATTTATTTTGAGTTTTCCATCATATTTTCACTGTCTTTTGATAAAAGAAATGTAGGCACAAACCAAACTGGCATTGTTTTGCTGTACACATGCCCAACTAAGCAGCGCAGACTCATGAACACAGAGCTGCTTCCCATGGGGGTCTGCAGTGCGTTTCACCCCTTATTTTGTGGGGAGTTAGATTTTGAACTTTCTCATGACGCAGAGCATTCTTACATCATTTAGCAATTTTCAACCACCTACCTCTGGGGGTGTCTTGTTGCTTTTGATGGGGAGGGGTATTTCTTTAGTGGTGAAAAGTGTGAGTTCCAATATCAGTATAATTTAAGCTTTATTTCAAAAGAATTACATTTGCCTAATGTTATAGAATGTAGATGCTACACTGCATCGGTATTTTTAAAAATTTTATTGAAGTATAGCTGATTTACAATGTGGTGTTTAATTTCTGCTGTATAGCAATGATTCCGTTTTATATATATATATATATATATATATATATATTCTTTTTCATATTCATTTCCATTATGGTTTATCACAGGATATTGACTATAGTTCTCTGTGCTCTACAGTAGGCCCTTGTCGTATATCCATTCTGTGTATAATAGTTTGCGTCGGCTCGTCCCAAACTCCCCATCGATCCCTTCCTGACCCCCCACCCCCTTGGCAACCACAGGCCTGTTCTCTATGTCTGTAAATCTGGTTTTATTTTGTAGATAAGTTCATTTGTGTCCTATTTTAGATTCCACGTGTAAGTGATATCATATGGTATTTGTCTTTCTCTTTCTGACTTACTTTGCTTAGTATGACCATCTCTAGGTCCATCCATGTTGCTGCAAATGGCATTATTTCATTCTTTTTTATAGCTGAGTAGTATTCCATTGTATGTATGTACCACATCCTTATGTGTTCATCTGTCGATGGACATTTAGGTTGCTTCCATGTCTCGGCTATTCTAAACAGTGCTGCAATGAACATTGGGGTGCATGTATCCTTCCGAAGCTTGTTTTTCTCCGGACATATGTCCCAAAGTGGGATTGCCGGATCATATGGTAGCTGCACCAATTTACATTCCCACCAACAGTGCAGGAGGGTTCCCCGCCTTTTCTCTACACCTTCTCCAGCATTTATTGTTTGTAGACTTTTTAATGATGGCCATTCTGACCAGTGTGAGGTGATAGCTCATTGTAGTTTTGATTTGCATTTCTCTGATAATTAGAGATATTGAGCATCTTTTCATGTGCCTATTGGCCATCTGTATGTCTTCTTTGGAGAAATGTCTATTTAGGTCTTCTGCCCATTTTTCGATTAGGTTGTTTGTTTTTTGGTGTTGAATTGTAGGAGCTGTTTGTATATTTTAGAAATTAAGCCCTTGTCAGTCGCACCATTTGCAAATATCTTCTCCCAGTTCATAGATTGTCTTCTCATTTTGTTTATGGTGTCCTTTGCTGTGCTGCAGCAGTACTTTAAAAATTCCTTCTATCCAGAGAAGTTATGTTTTTCAGATTTTTATGTGCTTTTCCAGAGTGGATAAAGTCGGCTTGAGTGGGAAAATGTATATTAAGTAGAGAATTGGGAACTCTGAATGAAAAATAAATAGTACTGTATACACCGCAGAATGAATAGAGCTCCCTCTGAGGCAATAAAAGCTTCTTTACTGAAATCCGTTTTATTTGGCACAGAATGCGTGGAGAAATTGACTCGCAGCAGCCATCTCCTTTTTTAAGAATATGAATGGCATATGGATTAGATTTAAGCATTTGCTATGACCGTGGGTTTTTTTTTTTTTCCTTTCTAAATGAAAGGTATTTTGTTATTTACTAATTTCTGGGAAAGGAACCCAAAAATGTATTGTCGTCGTTGGGGAAGAACGTCAATTCCTTCTTCCTGAACTTCCTCCCATATAAAGATAAGATGTTTGTTTGGAAAGCCTTATTTATATGCAACTGTTACTAACACGAATATCCTGAATCAGGAGGAAAGGATTATTTTCAAGGCCATGACTAGTTTATAGGAAAATGGGAATGCTTAGATTTTCTTCTTTTAAAAGACTTTTTTCTTATCAACTGGTATTAAAAATTCAGTACAGTAGCCCCTTCCTATCTGTGGGTTTCCCCATCCTCAGATTCAACCAATCATGGATCAAAAAGAGTCAGAAAAAAAAAATTGCAGAAAATTTCAGAAAGCAAAACTTGAATTTGCTGTTTGCTGGCAACTATCTACATAGCATTTACATTGTATTAAGTATTATAAGTCACCTAGAGATGATTTAAAGTACACAGGAGAACATGGGTAGATTATGTGCAAGTACTGCCCCATTTTACAGATGGGCCTCAGCATCTGAGGATTTTGGTATCTGAGGGGGTCCTGGAAACATCTCCCACTGAGACTGAGGGGAGACTCTATTTACTTTTTCAGGTCTTAAAGGCAAAATAATTTCAGCCATCTTCCAGGTCATCTGAAACTTTTAAAAACTGTAACCTTTGTCTCAGAATTTGCAACCTGCTTATATACTCATGATTTGAGTATTTATTATTTCTAAAAGTACTTTTCAAGAAGATTTTTCCAGAGGCGTTTGAGCCAGTGAGAGAAACGGGTGGCATCCTTGTACCAGCCCTTCGACAGAGGGGTCAGTGAGACAAGGGAAGCCACGTGCCATTTTCAGAAAAAGGTGGAGCTGCTTTCTGCCTCAGACCTTCACCTCTCGTCCCAGCGCCTTGAATGATGTTTTAATTACGTGGAACGTTCAGACAAGAATGATCTATACATTAGGGCACATGTGCTAAGTCAGTATTTTTCAAGCTTGAGTGAGCGTCAGAATCCCCCCAAAGGGCTTGTGAAAACACACTTACCTTGGTTCCACACTGAGGGTTTCTGATTCCGTAGGTCTGGGGCCAGGCCTGAGAACTCGGGGTTCGGCAAGTTCCCAGGCAAACCCCACTTTGAGAACCACCACCCCACAGACCTCTGCCTGCCCCATCTGCCCGCCCAGAATTTGGACTAATCAGATGTGAGAGCAGCAGGTCTACTTCGTATGAATATTTTTAACAGATCTGGAGAGATTCTTTGGCAGAAAAGTTACCACCATCATGCACCGTTAGCTGAGGCCTAAAGCTATATATTACGATAAATGAGTAGGTCCCACTTCTTCTCACTGGGACCTGGGAAAAAGGACAGAGGAATTGCCTGTTCCAGACGGGATCTTTCTCCCTCTTTCATCTTGGAGGGGCCACACTGTCCTCTCCCCACCTTGCTCCATGCTGAGATGACCCCTTGCCTTGTCCTTAGCCCTGCACAAGGGCTTGCTGCATCTGTGTTTGTGTCAGAGCCCCCTTTATACAACAAGTCTTAGCAACGGACCCCAAGGAGACTTGCCTTCCTGTCATTTGCACACATCTCTCCCCCTGGGGCTGCTCTTGGATCAGCATGGGTCAGAATTCAGATCATGAATAGGGGCAGAGGACACAGGTGCCCGGGTGGACAGCCCTCCACTCACTTGGTGGTCCTCAGTTTCCTCCTCTACGAAATGGGAACGATCAAAGCAGCCTCCCCAGGTACACGGGGTAGAGGTCAGAGCAAGGCCCCTGGAGCCGCTTCCTGGATTCAGATGCCAGAAGCTCTGTCATTCCTGGGAACATGATCTTGGCAAGTTGCTCCACTTCTGAGACTTGTTTTCTTAGGTGTGCAGACTGTACTGTGGAATGGAGGTGAGAGCTGGCCCCAGGGCCCTTGGGAAGTGGAGGGGCCAGGGTGCAGGGGGTCCGGCCAGGGTCCTGCATTAACCAAGTGGAAGATTGTATTTAAAGATCAAACTCTTTATTGCTAGAAACACCAAATGTATAATGAAAAGTTGCCAAGCCCCTGGAGCAGGCTTATTCTCTTCAAGGATGCCTGCTTATCTTGGTGGCATTTTCCCCTCTGGGCACAAAGCTCAAAGAGCCTACTCACTAGTCCACACCTTCGGAGGATTGTGGAGGAGAAAGCAGTGGGTCATCCCTTTGGAGCCCCTGTTTGAGACGAAGAGACTAGAATACGGTCAAGTCATCCTTCCTCAGGGGACTCAATTCACCCATTAAAGACGGAAAATCCCGTGAACCGCATCGGCCGACATCGCATTTGTACGACCCCTGTCAGGTTAACGAGCAGCTTACTTCACTCTTTATCTCTGTCCATTGATTAAAAGTAACTTGTGGAAGTCTGCTAGACAATGCTGTGTCTAATTTTAGCTGCCATCATCCACAGATATGGAATAAACAGCTAGCCATTCATCTGTTCAGTCAATATCCAGTTGTTATACACCTGCTTTAGTGGCAGTTACAGCTGTGCATCCTTTTTTATTGTAAGTAGAAGTAATTCAAAAAAGATATTAGTTATTGAGGCGTTCTTTTGTCCTATTTTATTTGAATTTTTGTGTTCGTTACGTTCAGCTCCAGATAATTCCAACATGACAGTGCGTTTGTACATTATCTCCAGTTTATTGCATTGAGACGAAAATAGCTTGTGATGTCGGCTATTATAATGAGAGATGACGGAGGCGTGTTATGATCCGTTATTAGTATAAGCCAAAATGGAACTTTCTATGAAATATATGCTTGTGTAGTCAACAGGTAGTTTTGAAGAGCTGCTATATGCAAGGCCCTGCACTTGAAAACACGAATTGATAGTCATTACTGTAATATCGCGGTACAATGTACACATAAGAACACGGTATCTCCTACTGTGTAAATAAGTAGGATAATTGGGGAATGTTGGGAATTTAGCGGAAAGCACTACCACTTGCAAGTTCCATTTTCTGGATCATCACGAGACACGGGCCAGAGCGGAAGGAAGCCCTGGTGGCCCCGGTTCCAGGGAATCTGCAGGGAGCAGGACCGTGGACCGGGGGCGATCAGGCCACGCGGCCAGCGGGACCAGATCCTGTCTCCTCTCCCGTTAGGACTGATATTTTTTGCTTATTGGAACGAACGTCCAGAAGATGCTGGGGTCGAAGTGATTCTGACTTTGTAGTCATGGCTTGTCACCCCTGGGCCTCCTGGGGTGAGGTCCACTCCGTTTCCTATCACACACCTCTTGGTGGTGGTTCTTTTGTTTCTGGAAAGGTGGTTGATGCTTGGAGACTTTTTAGAATTTATTTTTCATAATAATGAAAGACTTTTGGCTACGGCTGGCACGTCGGCTTCCTGCAGTGCCGGGCTGAGCAGGGGGGAGCTGGGCTGGACGGGGCTCGGCAGAGAGGAGTGGTCCTGCAATTCGCCTTGTGCATCAGACGAGGCCCCCCCGGACCCCGCCCCATGTGAGGGATGAAGGAGACACGGTCTCGGATGCACAGGGCGCTCTCTCTCTCACACGTTACATCCCACCTGTCAGGGAATCTTGATGCGCATCCAGGTCCTCCCACCGAGCCCTACCGCCCCCCAACCCACCCCGGGGCCCTGGTGCAGTCCCAGGACATAACTCCTCACTGGTCCCTGCATCTGCTCCTGTCCCTCCCCCTCGGCCTCCTCTTTATTCCATACTCGACACAACAGAAGGAGGATCCTGTCTTTTCTTGAAGCCTCGGGGGCTTCACCTCCCCCTGGGCCCCCGCGCTCTGGGCCAGCCGCTGCCTGTGCTCTCAGCCCTCTCCACAGGCCCTCCCGTGCTCCCTGCCCCGACCCTGCTTCGTGTCCCTTCCGAGACCCTCTGCCCTGTCAGTCTCTGCGTCCTTCCCCCGTTCCGTTTTTCTCATAGCTGCTAACCCATCCGCCGGGGGAAGGAGGTTTGGCTTCTTTATTCACTAACCTCTCCCCAGTGTCTCCCACCAAGCCGTTCCATCAGTAAACGTTTATGTTCAATTCGTTCATATGTGCGTCATCCCTGTGTCAAGCACCTATTAATGGCTCCTGTCGAAGTGAAGACACCGGTTTCAGAATTTATGTGGAAATAGCTAAAGAATTGCTTTGCTCCAGAGCCAATGTAGAGAGGGCAGCTCCTCTGGACCCTGCCTGCAGGATTCGCTCATCCCTGAGGGACAGGAGCTAAGAGTAGTTGCAGAGCTGGAAATGACCTCGTGCTGTGGGCGGAAGCAGTTGCAGGGACCGTGGCGGGCGGGCGGCAGGTGGGCGGTGTGAGACCAGAGCAGCTGCTGCGAGGGGTCCTTGAGGAATGGGCGGCCCTCTGAGATGAGAAGGGTCCGTCGCTGCTTCCGCGTCCATCGGAGGAAGGGCAGAACGCGGCACGTGGCACGGACATCACTGCCCAAAGGAGCCTCGAGAGCAGCGGGCTGACGGGGAGGGGCGGGGCGGGGCCGGCAGGGGTGTGGCCGACGCTGGGCCCGCCCCCCGGTGCACCCCCTGCTCATCTGTTCTGTGGGTGCAGAGACACACCGAGAGGGTGCGGATGCATCGCCGGCACAGCAAAGCTCTCGGTTTCTTCTCTCCGTTACCCCCACCCTCCATCTCTTCCCCCTTCTCTCTCCTCTTCTTGTTCAGTCTTTTTCTGCAACTCAGGTTTTTCTCCCTTTTGATCCGTATATACTGTGAAATTCCCTTCAGTCCGTTTGGTCTTCCAAAGCCTCTCAACCTTGTTTCTTCAGAATGATAACGTATACGTGTGTGTGCCACTGTTTTCAATATTTGGAAAGTACACTTCCCCATAAATGGTCGGATTTCACCCTCACAGCGGTCCTGGCAGGTTTGCTGACTATGAAGGCCCTTCTTCAGGTGAATGGAGGAAACTTGGCGGCCACGCAGCCCAGAATGGTGGAGCTGACTCAGCCCCCCTCCGCCTCCTGTGGCACCGCTGGGCGTCCCCCCTGCGGGTTGCCCCCATAACCAGAGGAGGGCCTGGCCCTCCTTCACCTGCAGACGCTTTCCCTCTGCCGCTGAGTTTGTAAGAGATGAACCAGAGCTGGGAGAGGAAGAGGGTGTCAGCGTGAAGGAGGGGCCCTCTGTCTCCAGGGGCTGGTCCTGGAACTGGGATAGACCCCCCACCGCACACCGGGGCCAGCGGTGGGGACTTCCTCTGAGATGTGGCAGAAGTCCCCCCATCCCCCAGCGAACTTGACCGCACCCTTAAGCGGCCGTCCGCAGATCCCCGGGAGGGCTGTTTCCTTTCCGTTTTGCAGTGCCCATCCCTCTGGTGAAGGTCAAGGGCAGGGCAGGTAGTACGTTTTGTGTCCGGCTGGAGGTCAGCACCTAACAACACGGCTTCCGCAGAGGAGCTGAGCGGACCCGGGTCCCTCCCCTGGCACCCCAGGGCCCAGCCCGTAAGCCCCCTCGGTCCGCGTGCTCCAGCCCCCGCCCACCCTTGCCCCCTGCGTGGATGGGCAGGAAGGGAGGCCTCCATCCCAGCATCTCACGCCGGCAGACCTTTTGGCTTTTTCTGTGTGTTGTCTTGCTTTTGAAAAGCCTTACCCCAGCCAAGATGTGCCTGGCACTCTTCCCACAGCAGGGCCTCGCTCTGGATTTTTGGTCCCAGGCAGGATGCAACAAGTGACTTCCCAGCAGAAGTAATCGCGCTTTTCCCCACTGCATCCACCCCATTAGCAGAGTGCAAAATCTCCCTGATTTGCTGGGTGCAATGCATTGCGCTCTGTGTGGCTCTCTCCCTGTCCGTTGGAGGAGGAGCTGGTCCAAGACATTGTGACACGGAATGCGTTTTGCAGCGTGCGTGATTTTCCGGTTCAGTGTCCTTGTAGGACAACCCTTGCTCTCAGCTCTTCCCCGAGAAATCCTCAGCAGAGGTCGGTTATGTGCCACTAGGTAGAGGGAGCACTGGTGACAGAGTTCAGACAGGCCCATAGCACGGTCTCAGTGCCACAGTCTCAGCATACAGCTTGGAATTGCTGTGCACTGGACCACTCCCCGGCCTGGGACAGTGCCGTGTTCCTCGTTAGGCCCCAGGCTCCACGCACAGTACCTGGCAGGCAGCAGACGCCCTGCGAGCATTATCAGGAGACTCGGGTGAGACTACATAACCTTGTCTCCCATCGGGGTGGATGAGTCATCTGTCTGGGCGGAGCTCTCGGGCCACAAGTCCAGGGAGGGTGGGCCTTGTTTTAATCATTGACTCAAATGAGTGATTCGGCTGGAGGTTCAGGTAGATGAAAGCAGGTGGACAGGAGGGTCTGTCAGGGCCCCGAGTGACCAGTAGGCTGAGCAGGTCTTCAGTGGGGGGGCATTCGGGCTGAGTTGGGGCTCTAGTGGCCCCAAGATGAGTCACTCCTGTGATCCCTGCGCTGTCGGTCCTGGACAAGAGGGTCCCCAGGTCCCATTCTGCCCCTCCTTTTTCCGCAATCCAAGGCTGACCCGGGGCCCCTAGGTTTCCAGGGCCAGAAAGCCCGAGGGAAGGGTGCTGGTGTTTGGGTGGCATGGGCACCCAGGTGAGGCTGTGCAGAGTTTCCAGCACCCTGAGCTCCACCAGCCCCAATGTGATAGAGGGAGGGGCTGGTGCCGATTAGGCCTGCGCCTGGGAGGCCGTGTGTCCGGGCCACATCGTAAGAGACGAAAACTAAAGGTGCCCCGAGGAGAACATTATGGGAATTGATGAGTCTGGAAATTGCCACCCCTTATTTTTAAAATAGCAGAAGTTAGAATAGTTTAAAATATTAGAATATTGAGAGAAGGAAAGGCTGACTGGGACATGACAGCCCCATTCAGATATGAGTCCCTATCCTGAGGCCCCAGAGGACAGGATGGGAAGCAGCAAGTGGACACTCTAGAAATGTTTCGTTTAGTGGAACAGAGGAAAGAATTTTTCTGTGGGGCAGAGTCAGGGGAGGGAGCAGTGAGTATGTGGGCAAAACACCTCGTGGCAGTTAGATTTAGTGTTTGCTGATGTTATCTTGTAACGCGACGCTGCTGCGTGGTCTTCCATTGTCTCACCCGCTCTTGTGGGGACAGGGTCTCCTCTTACGGCTCCCGGGGCCCACGAAGCGCAAGTGACTTGCTCAAGGTCACGGCAGTGAGAGCAGTTAAAGAGTAAAGGCTGAAGCACTGTCTGAGCACAGCCTCGTGGCCTCCAAAGTCTGAATTTTTACCTCGAATAGTGCCTGCCGACCAGCTAAGTTAAAAGGCTGCCCTGACAAAACGCCACCATGGGGCTTAAACACAGACATCGGTTTCTCACAGTCCCAGAGGCTCAAGTCTGAGATCAAGGTGTCTGCAGGGTCGGTTCTCCTGAGGCCTCTCTCGTGGCCTGTAGATGGCCATCTTCCTGCTGTGTCCTCACGTGGCCTTCCCTCCGTGTGTGTGTGTGTGTGTATGTGTGTGTGTGTGTGTGTGCTCACTGTCTCTTCCTCTTCTATAAGGACACCAGTCATACTGGGTTAAGGGCCACCCCAATGGCCTCATTTTAACTTGATCTCCTCTTTAAAGGCTCCATCTCCAAATACAGTCACATTCCGAGGCCCTAAGGGTTAGGACTTCAACATACGGATTTTGTGGAGACAGAATTCAGTCCATAGCGAAGGGATACTGAGTTTCTGTTTATGTGCAAAGCAATTTTCTTGGCCATAAGGAGTTCAAGGACAAATAACACACAGTCTTTTCAAAGCTCTTAATATTTACTTGGTGCAGAAATTCTGTGCCTCCGAAATACCAGAGAATGGCCCTTGTCTGCGGAGATTGTGGCATGGGGTCCAATACAGCAACAGCAGCCGATCCCACAGGAAGCTCCCACGTGCACTGTTGCTTTTCACGATTCCACCTGATCCCCTTCCCCGGAAAATGATCAGCATTGATCCGATCGGGGGCCAGCGGCTAGACTGGGTGAAGGCGTCACTTCTGACTTCCTTCCTGGTGCGTGGTACGTTGGATCACGGGTCAAGTCCTAGTGAAGAAACATTGTCCAGCCCGGCTAGGAGCGTTGAATGTTAAACCAACTGAGGGTGAAAGGCCATGGTGCCATACCGACCACATGCAGCGGTCCGCTCACCGGCACAAAGCCTTTCTGTGGCTCCTGGGCAGAGAGGTCCCGTCCTCAGCCAACTGGTCCCAAGGTCACATGAAACAATTATAAAGACCAACACCAGTTCAGTGCTGCTTGTGTTTCAGCTGCAATGCTCACACCTTACGTAATCATCTCATTTAACTTCATCTTTACAACGTCTCGTGAAGTCGGCGCTGTTCTTATCTTCGTTGGACAAGTGAGGACACCAAGGTTCACCGAGGGGAAGTGGGGTCAGAGTGTATCCCAGGGCCCTCGGGCATCTCTCCTGCAGGGAGTTCTCCTGCATGGGCCCCGAGTGGGGTCAGAGGGAACTGTGCGGCCGTCAGGGGGCACTGTGCTGGAGTGGAATGTGCAGACTGGAATCCCACTCTGCAGGCTCTGCGGTACAGAGTAGCGGGGGCGGGAGGGACAGCAGGTGCTGAGGTATCTTTCTCCTGTGCTACGTGGTCATCTCTGATGCAGAGATTCTCAAATGGATGGAGCATTTGAAACGCAAGAGCTCACTTATTTACTCATCATTGGCAGGGAAGTCACGTGTTTGCTGTTGGAGAACCAAACCTCAATGATGAAAACCATTCTAAAGATCTTCTTGAAGGGAGCATGTATCATGCTCCATTGCGTACTGCACTTTCCAAGTGCTCGGAGCTCCCGGGACCCTTTCTCAGTGCCCCGCTCTGCTTCTCATGGAAGTGATGCTACAGTTGAAATATCTGGCAGAATCAGGATAGAATCAGTTCACCTCCATACGTGCCCTTTGGCAAGGAAATTAAGCCAAACTGGCAAGTGACTGATGGGAAAGGCTGGGCTCCTGTCCTTGTGTAATCCTGTTCTCTGGGTAGACACTGCTGGATCAACGGGGTTAATTTCACCTGACCCACCAGGGCCAGAAGTATATAAACCTGACCTATATATAAGTCTGAAACCCATATTAAACTCATAGTAAAAGAGATGATGTGTGAAGCCTTTACTGAAACCATGGCCAAACCCTGAAAATAGATCAACCAATACTGCTCAAAGGTGGATATCTGCTGATTTTTTGAGATGCCTCCTCTATTTGCTGGTTCCCCGCAATTAACAAAAGTCTGTTTATCTGCTCATACAATATGTTATGGGACTTCAAAGGTCTTGACAGGAATGAGGCATAAAACGAATGGTGCTGTGTAAAGTTCTTTTGGACCTAGCCAAACTGCCTTTGAGTTTATATTTTAAAAAATAATGTTCGCTTAGCCTTTAAATGTTCCGAATATAAAGTATATCTGCCTGTTCAGTGCGTGAACAGACTACGGCAAAACTAAATAATGGACTTACACTAATTGTTTTTGTAATAAACAGCCAAGTATAGGTTTTGTTTATATCCTAAAATATGGGAAAGCAAACACAAAATGTATGATGGTACAGAACGATCTTTTTAAAAATGTTGGGGGTAATATTCCATCACGTATGGGGACAGAGTTTCAGTTTAGGAAGGTGAAAAATTCAGGAGAGGGATGATGGTGAGAGTTGTACAACAGTGAATGTACTTAGTGCCACTGAACTGTACAGTTAAATAGGGTTAAAATAGTATGTTTTATATTCTGTGAATTTTACCACAATAAAAAACATTAAAAAGTGTTGGGGGAAGTGGAAAGGCTGAGGATGTCCCCTCTGGTGTCGGGATGTTTCCTTTTCCCCTGGAAGCAGCAAAGAAGATGAGGGCTGCAGTGTGTTTAGAGGACGTCCAGCTCCTTCGCCAAAACAAACATCCCTGTGAGACTGTGGGGTTCATCACAGAGGCTGTGAAAACAGTCGTGCGGCCAAGGAACTTCCTTGGGTGGAGATGGCAGGTCCTCCATGACGAGAGTTTGCAGAGAAAGGAACCAGGAGCTATTTTTGCTCTTTCGTGCCTACCTTTTGTTCTGGATCGTTTCCTCCCTGACACTTCCAGCTAAAGAAGCCAGTGTTTGTTGGAAGAAGATTCGATTCTTGCGTATTTTTAGCTGTCGTTAGAGTGTGACGTTTTAGGGAGGCGTCTTTGATAAAAATCAAAATGAAAAGCGAGCTGGCTATTCTACACGTTGACATTTGAGTGACACAGGAAATTAAAAGCTGGGCTTTGTGTTACAGAGTCACACGGTTTAAATATCCCCTGTTTAAATATGCCGTTCTTACCTCATTCTTTGTCCTTTCGTCACTTTGTTTTTGCCTATCAATCATGTCAACAGTTCACATGTTTCTCATTATAAAGGGAATTTGCTAAAATTGTGACCTCATTATTTTTCCTACCTTTACATTTTGCTTCTTTCTATCCAAGCATTTTCATGATTCTTTCCAATCACTTTGGTAATCAACAATCAGAAAAGTGGGTTTTAGAATAGAAATCAATATTTCAAATTTAAAATGGAAAAGACCCTAATTCCTTTCTTTGAGGCATCATTCAGCCTTCAGAACCCTGGACCAGTTTAGACCTTCTACCCAAGCCCCATCTTGTCTTGAACCTCCATCCCCACCTCAGCCTCGCCTGATCTGGGTTCACTGTGGTTAATTGACCTTCATGTTTAGAAACATTTGATTTACTGCCCAGCCAAGTTCACAGTTTCAGTCTCCATGAAGCTTTTACTTCTGTGCCTCAAAAGACACAACCAACGGAGTAAAAGACAACATATAAAATGGGAGAAAATACTTGCAAATCATATATCTGATAAAGGGTTCATATCCGGTATATATAAAGAACTCCTATAACTCAACAGCAAAAAATAAACAACCTGATTAAAAAAGGGCAAAGGACTTGAATAGTGATTTCTCTAAAGAAAATACACAAAGAGCCAGTTAGCACATGAAAAGATGTTCAACATCACTTAACATTAGGGAAATGCAAATCAAAGCCAAAATGAGACACCACCTCACACCCGTTAGGGTGAGTCCTTCTCAAAAGGACAACAACAATAACAAGAAAACCCAGAAAATAACAAACGTGGTCAAGGATGTGAGAAATTGGAAGTTCTGTGCACTGTTGGTGGGGATGTAAAATGGTACAGCCACTATGGAGAACAGTATGGCAGTTTTTCAAAAAGTTAAAAATAGAATTACCGCATGATCTAGCAGTTCCACTTCTGGGTGTATAACCAACAGAACTGACAGCAGAGTCTCGAGATATTTACATATCCATGTTAGTGGCAGTATTATTTACAAAGGCTGAAGCAGACCAAGTGTCTGTCAGGGGATAAATGGACAACAAAATGTGGTCTCTACACATCCTGGAATATTAACAGCCTTAAAAAGGAAGGAAATTCTGACACATGCTATAACATGGATGAACCTTATGCTTGTAAGGGAAGGACATTATGCCCGTAACGAAAAGACAAACACTGTCTGATTCCACCTCCATGAGTACATTGGGTAGTCAGATTCACAGAGACAGAGAGCAGAATGGTGGTTGCAGAAGCCCTGTTGGTAACTTCGCCACAAACATCTTTGTACCAAGCGGTTTCGCTTGCACAATAAATCGGCCATAAGGCAGTTTTGCCATAAAAATTTAAACGCCTGTAATTCACAACAGTCTTCAAGAGCATTCATGATCGATCGATCCTTTGGCTAATTTAGGCACAACATCTTGTTCCCTCTTGCCATCTTTATCGGATTTATCACGCAATATTAGAAGTTGGAGGGGAAAGAAGAATCAAACTCGTCCTGTCCCCCCAAAAAGAAATGGTTACGTGATTCCTGATGAGTATAAAGTTCTTGAAAATGGTGAAAATTTTTTGCTATTTGTTAGTGGAGAACATGATGCAGACAGAATTTTGGTATTTGGCACAGAATCTGGCTTAGATTATTTGGTGAAATATAAGGACTGAGCTTGTGATGGAACATTTTAAATGTAGCCTGGATATGGGCTACCAGGTATGTACATTACATATATTGACGAGAAATAGCAGCATCCCTCGTCTGTTCACTTTATTTCCAGGGAAATAAGAAGAGATTTAGAGCACATTTTTTTATATTGTGAATAGCTTATGTCCAATATTAAATCCTGAATCCTTAATGATCAACTTTGAGAAAGGAGGTATCATTACTTTCTCGGAGACATGCCTGAATATAACTATAACCATGAATCTACACATATTTTAAATGTATTCCAGTATTTTTTTATTTTCATTTTCACAATAAAATCTTTTTAAAATTTTGCTATTCATGTTCATGTTGCATTATGTCTTTGTTAATTTTATTTTTTTAATCTAGATTCTTATTTTATTTTGTTATTTTATCTTTCATGGCAAAATTGTCTTATGGTCAATTCGTTGTGCAGCCAAACTGCTTGTGGCAAAGATTCCTGGGGCAAAAATACCTAGAACCGTCGGCAACTGGGGGGAGGGGGGAGGAGAGTTGTTGAAGGGGTGTAGAGGTTCAATTTTGCAAGATAAACAGATTTCCAGAGATTGTAAAACTATCTGAATGCACTTACTACTGAAGTGTAGACTTAAAAATGGTGAAGATGGTAAGTTTTATGTTGTGTGTATTTTACTGCAAATAAAAATAATGATTCGCCACTTATTGATGAATAAGTGATTCACCATTTCCTTCAAAACATAAAATCTTAAGTGAAATATTTTTACTTAAATAAGGAAAATATACTTTCCCCAAATGCCTTACTTGTAGCATATTTTTGGGTCAAATATTTTTAATGACCCTAAGAAAGTTCACTGATGCCGTAAACATTTTTAGTGGGTAGATTTATTTGACAACGAAATAACTTGGGTTTTAGTCTTTCCTTTTCCCCTCATGCACTTTCTCTCTCCTACATGTCACACCATTTTGACAACACTGTCTTGTCCCTCTGAGCTGCTCAGGCTGGCGTTATAAAGGGCTCTGTGGTTTTCTCTTTCTTTTTTATATGACTGTACTTATTTACAGTGTTTACTTCCTCTCATATCTTAACGCCACCAAAACAGGACTCCAGCAGGAAATCTGAAAGCATGTAGCATGGCTTTGCAGAGACAGCAAGCAGTGAAACAGCAACAACTTGTACTTAAGTGAGATCCAGACATTTAGAGATCATGTGGCCTTTCTCATCCACTTGCTGTCTGTACAGCTTTGGACCAGGATCTCAGAAGGAGTTGCCAATCAACCTTTCTGATTTATGTTTCCTGAGAAATAAAATAAGAATAACTCCTGTGCCTGTCTGCGTAACCAAGGCTGTTTTGAAAGGCTAATATATTCATCGGACTTGTAAGAGTACTTACAAGATCAGCAAGGATTTTCAAGTATATAAAGCCCTATATGGATGAATATTCATTTCAAGTGAACAACCTTTGGGAAACATCTAAATAAAATCTGACTGTTGCCATTACCCCTGTTTATGTGGGGGTCACATGGGGTTTACTGCAAAGACTTTAGTTCAACAGACAGTTGACCTCTATTGGTGCTACAAAATCTTAATTTTTCCCTTAGAAACTTTTCTTAATTCCCAGTTTCCATATTAACATAGCGAGGCTTAAGGTGCAGTTTCTAATTTTAGAGGTGAAAGGACCTTTCAGATCAAGAACACAGCTTAGCTCTCTCCCCCTTTTACTTTATGAACAAAGGCCCACGGTTAATAGACTTGCCCATGCCAGCCAGCTGGTGAGTTTCAGTTTCTCCAAAAGACCTTGGTTCTCATGGTTCTCAGGTTGATGCTTTCACAACTGTTATTTATGAAACTAATATTTCCATTGGTATTGAGCTACTTCTTGATATAAACTATTAGAAATGTGTTACCATACATATCATTAGGATTACAACAGATCCAAGACTACAGAGCCTGAATACCACGGTAATTTAAGAGAGGTAATAAAATCACCAGAGACACTTAATGGATAACAAAACTAAGAGAATCAGTCTTTGCCAGATAATGTTCCTATAACTCTGATAGGTGTTTTTTAACATTTTGGTTTCTCTGAATCAAATTGTGTCATCTGTTGGACATTCTGGTAATGTAATCTCTGGTGACTTTAATTATAGAAGAGGAAATAAAACACTTTCAGCAACTCTGGGACTTAGGAAACTAATTTTGTGTTTGAGAGTTCTGAGTCACAGATATAGCTGAGATTTCACATGACTCCAGAAAGACTGGAGAGCATTGATTTGCAGGTGGCATATTTCTTTATTGATGCCTCTCTGAGCTGAATCCAGACTGCTCCCACAATGTAGAGCATAGGTTTGCTTGTTTGATGTATGCAGCATGCCAGGAGCATGTAGGCTTTGCCTGGACTTGAATGTGAGGCTCTACCAGCACTGACCTTTGCAACTTTGGAGAAGTTATGTTACCTTCAAGGGCCCAGATTATAAGACTGTAAAATATACTTTTGGCCCTGGTGACCAACATATCCTAACATGTTTCCCAGAGATTCACATCCTTGGATGAACCCCTCTCCTTGGGTTCACCGGAACCTACAACATGCTTCTGACCTATAGAGTATATGGCAAAGGTGATGGGCTATCACTTCCTTGACTAGGTTACATTATATGGTAAAGATGATGGAATGTCTCTCCCTTGGATACATTTTGTTATATAAGATTCCGTCTTAGCAGAATGGGGAGATTCCTCTGCTGACCTCAAAGAAGCAAACACACATGAACTGCCTTTGAAGGGAACCACATGACAGCGAAGTGTAGGTGGCCTCTAGGACCTAAAGATGGCCCCCAGTCCATAGTAAGTGGCCAGGTCCTCAGGCATACAGCTGCAAGGGAAGGAACTTGTCCAACAACCTCAATGAGCTTGAAAGTAGATATTCCAGGTGGGAATACAGCCTGATGACACCTTGTTAAACCCTGAACAGAGGACCCAACGAAGCTGTGCTTAGACTGCTGACCAAAAGAATCTGTGAGATAACAAACAAGTGTGTCTAAACTCCTAAGTCTAGGTTAATTTCTTATGCAGCAATAGAAAATTAGATGTAGACTCAAGAAAGTAATCCATGATCCCCAGTCTTCCTGGCCTGAAAAACCAGGACCAAAATTCAGGGCAACCATCAGCCACTGGAAATTGAGGGAAGAACACCAGAAAGGAGAAAGCCAGAGAGCCATAAATTCTGTGCACAAATTCTGCTCAAGTCTCTGGCTGATGGAATCATGAATACAAGAGATAAGAACCAAGCAGCCTAGCTATGGGTAAAAGAACTTGAATGGCCAGTTTTCAGAATTTTCATTGTGAGTCCATTCAGCTTATTATCTCTTAAAACAAAAGAATTAACACTCTTTGTAAGAATATAAGAGAATCCAACATCTTGTAAGCAAAACATTCACAATGTCCAGGAAACAAGCCAAAATTATTCAACATATGATGAACCAGGGAAATGTGACCTGTTTCCAAGAAAAAAAGGCAATCAACAGAAACCAACCAGGAGATGACCTGGATGTTGGAATTAGTGGACAAAAAAACTTACTGCAGCTTTTTAATATGCTTAATGACAGAGTGGAAAAGGTGCTTATAGTGAATGAAAAAATGAAAAAAAATTTCAGAAGATTAATAAGAAATATAAAAAGAGAACCACATGGAAATTCTAAAATGGAAAAACACAATATCTTAAATAAAAATTTCACTGGATGGGCTTAACAACATAATGAAGGTAACAAAAGAAAAAGGCAGTGAAGTTGAAGACAGATCAATAGAAACTATCCAATTTCAAGAAAAGAGAGAAAAAACTTTGAAATAAAAATAGAACTTCAAAGATGGGTGGAATACTACCAAAATGTCAGTGTCAATAGAATCCCAAAAGAAAAGAGAAAAAAATTGTTTAAGTAACAAGGGCCAAATGTTTCCCAAATTTTGTAAAAGAAACACATTTTCAGATTTTAAAAGTTCAGTGAATCCAAACCAAAATAAATAAAAACAAAACTATGCCTAGGTACATTATAATGAAAATGCTTGAAAACAGACTTCATGAGAAATATCTTATAAACAACTAGAGAAAAATAACATGTTTTGAAACAGCATTTGGGTAACAGTGTTTTGAACAGCGTAACAGTGTTTTGAAAACTGCTCAGTTTATCATCAAAAGCAATGGAAGCCAGTTAAGAGTGTAGCAACATTTTAAAGTGCTGAGATACATAACCATGTCAATTCAGAATTCTATATCCTTTAAGAATGAAGGCAAAAGAAAGGTATTTTCAGATAAAAAATGTATTGTCATCAGACCTACACAGAGGAAACATTTCAGACTGAAGGGAAGTAATACCAGATGGAAGCCTGGAATATTGGAAGGGAAATGGTAAATATCTGAGTAAATATAAAAGGCTGGTTTTGCTCTTAATTTCTTCTAAATATATACGATTATTTAAAGCAACAATTATAATATTGTCTCTGAGATTTATAACATAGGTAAATCTTATACATATGACAAGTAAAGCATAAAATGGACCCGTTTGATTACAAGGTATCTACATTTTATGTAAAGTATTATATACTTAATCTAGGTGTACTGAAAAAGTTAGGGATATGTATTTTAATCCTCAGGACAGCCATTAAAAACAAATAATGCAAAGAGTACAGCTAAAAACCCAATGGATAAATTTCCCCCCCACCTGAGTTGTGCTGTTTTCCAGTAAGATTGTGGATTTGTCTGTTTCTCCCTCTAATTCTGTCAATTTTTGCTTTGTGCATTTTGAAACTCTGTTGTTAGGCATATACATAGACATATATGATTATTAGACTTTCCTGATCCATTGACTCCTTTTTCATTATGAAACATACATCTTTAACTCCAGAAATACTCTTTCTTAAAGTCTATTCTATCTGTTCTTCATGTAGCCATGCCAGCTTTCTTATGCTCACTGTTTACATGATATCTTTTTTATACATTCTCCTTTAATAAACCTATAGTTGGTTAAAAACATATTTTAAACAGGCAGCATTTTATCTATTCTGACAATCTAGAGATTGTCCTTTAACTGTAATGTTCAGTCTGTTAACATTTAATATAATTATTGATATGGCCAGGTTTCATTATACAATTTATTACTTATTTTATGGTTGTTCCTTCTATTTTTTGTTCCTACTTTACTTTGAATTTTAAAATGTGTTCACTCCAATAATAAATGGGGAGATTAAACCAGTAATCCAAAAAACCACCCAGGACCAGATGGTTCCATGGGTGAATTCTACCAAACATTCAAAGAAGAATACCAATACTTCTTAAACTCTTACAAAAAAGTAGAATAGAGAACGCTTTCAGACTTATTTTCTGAGGCTAGCATCATCCTGATACCAAAGCCAGACAAAGACACTACAGAAGAGAAAACTACAGGCCCATATCCTTGATGAATATAGATGCAAAATTCCTCAATAAAATACTAGCAAATAGAATTCAAAAGCACTTTAAAAAGTTTATAAATCATATCTAAGTGGAATTTATCCCTGGGGTACAAGGATAGTTCAACATATGGAAAACAATCAATATGATACATTACATTAACAAAATGAAAGGAAAAAAGCACATGATTCTCCCTATAGATGTAGAAAACACATTTGACAAGGTTCAACACCCATTCATGATTGAAACTCTCAGCAAAATAGGTGAAGAAGGAACTTAGGTCAACAATAATAAAGGCCATGTATGAAAAGCCCACAACTAACATCAGAGTCAGCATAGGAAATCCGAAAACTTTCCCTCTAAGATCCAGTTCAAGGCAAGGATGCTAGATTTTACGTAACTTCTATTCAACAAAGAAGTTCTAGCCAAAGAAATCAGACAAGAAAAAGAAATGAAAGGTATCCAGATCAAAAAGGAAGGAGCAAAATTTTCTTTTTGCAAATGATGTGACCATATATGTATGAAACTCAAGACTCAACAAAAAACTGTTAGAAATAATAAATGAATTTAGTAAAGCTGCAGGATACAAAATCAACATACAAAGTCAGTCATGTTTCTATACACAATGAACTATCCAAAATGGAAATTAAGGAAACAACCCCATTCATAATAGCACCAAGAATAATAACATACTTAGGGATAAACTTCATCAAAGAAATGAAAGACTTGCACACTGAAAATTATCATACTGATGAAAGAAAGAAGACACAGGAATATGGAAAGACACCCTGTGTTCATGGATTGGAAAAATTAATATTGTTAAATGTCCATACTACCCAAATGAGCTAGAGGTAAATGTATTGCAAACCCGATCAAAATCCCAGTGTCATTCTTTGTATAAATAGGAAAAAACGTACTAAAATTCATATGGAATCACAAAAGACTGAAGAGCCAAAGCAATCTTGAGAAAAAAAGGAAAAATCTGGAGGTGTCACACTTCCTGATTTCAAGATATATTACAAAGCAACAGTAATCAAAACAGTATAGTAATGGCATAAAAACAGACATGTAGACCAGTGGAACAGAATGGAGAGCCCTGAAGTAAATCCAATATCTGCTGTCAACTGACCTTCGACAAAGGTGCCAAGAACACACAGTGGGGAAAAGATGGTCTCTTCAATAAATGGTGCTGGGAAAACAGGGTGTCCACATACAGAAGAATGAAATTTGACATTTATCTAATACCATACACAAGAATGAACTAAAAATGTATTAAAGACTTACGTTGATAAGACCTGGAACCATAAAACTACTAAAAGAAAACAGGCTCCTTGGCACTGGTCTGGGCAAAGATTTTGTTTGTTATGACACCAAAAGCACAGGTGACAAAAGCAAACATAATTAAGTGGGATTTCATCGAACTAAAAAGCTTCCACACAGCAAAGGAAGCAATCAACAGAGTGAAAAGGCAACGTACAGAATGGGAGTAAATATTTGCAAATAATATATCTAATGGGGGTTAATATCTAAAATACATAAGGAATTCATACAGCTCAATAGCAAAATAATAATAATCCAACTAAAAAATGGGCAAAGGACTTGCATAGACATTAATCCTAAGATATACGAATGGCCAACAGGTTTATTAAAAGTGCTCAACATCACTAATTATCAGTGAAGTAAAAATGAAAACAGCAATGAAATGCTACCTCATGTCTGCTAGAAAAAGCTATTATCAAAAAGACAAGAGATTAAAAGTGCTGGCAGGCATGTGAAGACAGAACCCTCCTACATTGTTGGTGGGAATGTAAACCGGTGCAGCTACTATGGAAAACAGTATGCAGTCTCTTCAAATAATTAAAAAGAGAACTACCATATGATCCAGCCATCCCACTTCTGGGTACATATCTGAAAAAAAATGAAATCAAGATTTCAAAAAAATATCTGCACCCCCATGATCATCGCAACACTAGTTACAATGACCAAGACATAGAAGCAAGCTAAGTGTCCATCGATGGAATGGATGAAGAAAATGTGGTATATGTATATACAATGAAATATTTTTCAGCCATAAAAAAAGAAGGAAATCCTGCCATTTGGGCCAACACGATGAAACTGGAGGACATTATGTTAGGTAAAATATCAGACAGAGAAAGACAGATACTGTAGGATCTCACTTACATGTGGAATCTAAAAATAAAAACCCACCAAACTCACTAAAACAGTAGGTTGGTGGTTGCCAGGGGTGAGGGTGTGAGAGTATGGGAAATGGGTGAAGTTGGACAAATGATAAAAAATTCCAGTTGTAAGATGAATAAGTTCCGGGTTCTAAAGTACAGCACGGTGACTATAGTTAACAATACTGTATTATATACTCGAAAGTCGCTGAGAGTAGAACTTAAATGTTCTTTCCAAAAAAGAAAAAAAATGGAAACTATGTGAAGTGAAGGCTGAATTACCGAACCTTATTGTGGCAATCATTTCACAATATATATGCATATCCAATCATCATATTGTATACCTTAACTTATACAATGTTATATATCAATTATATCTCAATAATATAGAAAAAATAATGATCTAAGTCAACAAAGAAGCAACAAAGGAAAGTTTGAACTGAGTAAAATCAAAAATACAGCATATTAAAATTTGTGGCATGTAGCTAAGCAATCCTCATAGGGGACTTTATAACTTTGAATGTTTATATTAGAAAAGAAGAAAGGTTAAAAATCAAAGATCTAAGGTTCTCTCTTAAGCTGCTAGAAAAAGTAGAACAAAACGAATCCAAAGAAAAAAGAGAGATATAAAAAAGAGCAGAAGTCAAAGAAACTAAAAGCAGAAAGATAATAGAAAAAAGTCAATGAAACCAAAGCTTTCCTTGAAATAATCTGTGGAATGATCAACTCATATCTAGATTGATCCAAGAAAAAAAGAAAACATAAATCACTGGTACCAAGAATGAAAGATGATGGCACTTTGCCGTACAGTAGAAACTAACACAACATTGTAAATCAACTATACTCCAATAAAAATTAATTTAAAAAATAATGAAAGATGTATCACTCTTACCAACATTAAAAAGATAGTAAGAAAATGGTGTCAACTTTATCCCAACAATTTCGAAAACTGAAATAGGCAAATTTGTTGAAAACTACAACTTACCAAAATTGACACATGGTAAAACAGCACAGAGTATTCTGGTAATGGCAACTCTAGTAAATATTGATCATTATAGGGTACGTCTTCTTCATCTAGCCTCATGTTTTGAGAGCCTGCTGTGTGCTTACAGAGAGAGCAAAATACTCCAATGGAGCTCGTGTTGGGAGATAAAAAAAGTTGGTAAACAAATACACAAAAAGCTATAAGTGAGTACAATGAGGACATTAGCGACATGATAAAGATGGATGTGATAGGGTGGCTAATCAGATTCAGAAGTTGGGGAACTGCTCTCTGTACCAAATGCTTAAAAGGAACCAGCCATCTGACCGTCTAGGAGACGCAAATTCCAGGCACAGGGATGTCTACTGCCAAGGCTCTGAGTCAGCACACACTTTACTGACACTTTTTTTCTCCCCCATCTCTAATAAAAATGAACTTCACACACACTTAATGCTGTAGCAAGAGGAGGGCTACCTGGAAAGCTCATTCTGGTGATCTTTAGTGACTGTCGATGCCACTAATACAGACTTGGGTCCAGGAATTGTTCTTTAGGGAGATGGGACAAGTTAAGCCCTGGTCCATTGCACTCTTTTTTTTTTTTTTTAAGATGCATTAGTAGTATTTTTTTATTGAAATATAGTTGATTTACAATGTTGTGTTAATTTCTGTCTTTTTAAAATATTCTCTTCTATTATGGTTTATCATAGGATATCGAATATAGTTCCCTGTGCTCTATAGTAGGACCTTGCTGTTTATCCATCCTATTAACAAAAGCTTACATCTGCTAACCCCAACCTCCCACTCCATACCTCCCCCAACTCCCTCCCTCTTGGCAACCACAAGTCTGTTCTCTATGTCTGTGAGTCTGTTTCTGTTTCATAGATAAGTTTACTAACACTGCAGAAATACAAAGGATCATGAGCGATTACTATAAGCAACAATGTGTCACATTTTAGATTCCACACGTAAGTGATACCATGTAGTATTTGTCTTTCCCTTTCTGACTTACTTCATTTAGTATGACAATCTCTAGTCCATCCATGTTGCTGCAAATGGCATTATTTTCTTCTTTTTTATGGCTGACTAATATTCCATTGTAGATGTGTACCACTTCTTTATCCATTCATCTATCGATGGACCTTTAGTTTGCTTGCATGTCTTGGCTGTTGTAAATAGTGCTGCTATGGATATTGGAGTGCACGTATCCTTTTTTTTCATCAATTAATTAATTTATTTTTGGCTGCCTTGGGTCTTCATTGCTGCACACAGGCTTTCTCTAGTTGCAGCAAGCGGGGGCTGCCCTTTGTTGTGGTGCATGGGCTTCTCATTGTGGTGGCTTCTGTTTGTCGTGGAGCACAGGCTCTAGGCGTGCAGGCTTCAGTAGTTGTGGCTCACGGGCTTAGTTGCTCCGCGGCATGTGGGATCTTCCCAGACCAGGGCTTGAACCCGTGTCCCCTGCGTTGGCAGGTGGATTCTTGAACCACTGCTCCACCAGGGAAGTCCCACGTATCTTTTTTAATTATAGTTTTGTCCAGATATATGCCCAGGAGTGGGATTGCTGGATCCCATGGCAACTTCGCTCATGACGATTTCCTTCAAGTAGGAAAATTTATTAAAACTAAACAGTCTTGCTGCGTGTGTGCTCAGGGTCCCTGCAGAAGAACTTCTGGGCAGGTGATGGTAGCACAGGGGTGCAGACAGCATACAGAGCCTCATGGTACTTCAGTGAATGCCTCGTGCATCATTTTCCACATTCACCAGCTTTGTAGAAGCCGTATTCTACGTATAAGTGATATCACTTCTCTCTCTGACTTACTTCGCTTAGCATGATCATCTCTAGGTCCGTCCATGTTGGTGCAAATGGCATCGTTTCATTCTCTTTTACGTCTGAGTAATATTCCATTGTATATGTGTACCACATCTTCTTTATCCACTCGTCTGTTGATGGACACTTAGGTTGCTTCCATGTCTTGGCTATTGTGAGTAGTGATGCTATGATTTTTCCTTTTTTTTTATGTTGAATGCCCAATTCAAAACACGTCTTCTTTCTACATTTGGAACACACAGGAACAGCGGTTGGGCCTTAAGTCTATGTACCAGGACATAGAAGAGGACAGCTGTGTGGAGATGGGGACCAGCTGGCCCCATGGGGGTTACTGTTTTGTGACAGGGCACCCCCTGCGGCAGTGCTAGCTGAGCATGTCTCTTGAAACACGTGGTAAACCCAGACCCTCTATTCGCTTCTTGCCAACTAGCTCCCTGTGGATGGCGAGCTGGAGGTGTCCCATGGGGACCCAGAGTCTCAGTCCGGACAACAGTTTCACAGCCGTTTGGAGTGTGGCCACACTCTGAATCCATCTGATTGGCGGGGGTGGGAGGATTGGACAGAATAACCCAGAAGATGTGCACGGTGGCCAGGAAGGCAAAGAGTGATGTGTGTGTGGGGATTTAGGTCGTGTGGAAGTCAACGGCCCTTGATTATTTTTAGACAATATAAAAGAAGCAATCTTAGGTTCTATGAAGAGAGCCACACTTAATTTCCTCAAGTTCAAGTTTGTTTCATATTTCCCGCAAACTAATATGATTAAGTGCTGAGAGCAGCAAATAACACATTTCTGGTACGGGAGAGAAATGACTCTGAATAGTATTGAAAAAGGACTGATTTCTATATAAAGGACTCATTCAACCATAGCAAGTGGTTTGTTTGTGTTTTTGTTTCCAAAATCTATTGTTTCAGTAGATAATTACCACAAAACAAGCACACTGTCCTTTGTGTTGTTCTTTGTGTGTTTCTGTTTAGCTTTCCATGTTTGCCAAGGGGCGAACATTCAAGAAGCATGTTAGCCATTTTAGTCCCAGGAGGTGGTGACCGTCAAATCTTCCAGTCACTAAAGACCCTTTAACAAAGAGAGTTTTGTAAGGGGAGATACAGTTATTGGAGGGAGAAGAAACCAAAGTAGGACCGTGGTTTCTTAATGGAAACTTTAGACACAATAGCAGTGGTAGTTCGCAAAAGCCTGACTTTTCATTACGTAGTTCTAATAGCCGATAGAATAATAAAGCCTGATTAAGTCTTCATTATTTAGGTGCTTTATATTTTATTTTTGTTACCTATTCTGAGTATTGGTTTACACTTGGTGCATTGGCTTGTAGCTTCGGAATACGGCTGGAATCCTAGCCCTAAAATCAACAAAACTAGTGAGGAAGCGTAGACACGATGGTGTTGTGGTATCTCATTAATACCAAGTACTATGGTGTTGTGGTATCTCATTATTTTAATTTGCATTTCCCTAATGACATATGATATGGGGCACCTTTCCATATGCTTATTTGCCCCCTGGATATTTTCTCTGGGGAGGTGTCTGTTAAAGTCTGTGGCCCATTTTTAATCGGGTTGTTTTCTATTGTTGAGTTTTAAGAGCTTTTGTTATGTTTTGGATAACAGAATTTTATCAGATGTATCTTTTGCAGATAATTTCTCCCAGTCCATGGCTTGTGTTCTCATTTTTTGACAGCGTCTTTTGCAGAGCAGGTTTTTAACTTTAATGAAGTTCAACTTATCAATTATTTCTTTTATGGATCGTGTCTTTGGTGTTGTATCTCAGAAGTCATCACCAAACCCAAGGTCATTTGGATTTTCTCCAGTATTATCTTCCAGGAGTTGTATAGCTTTACATTTAATGTTTTCGGTCTGTGATCCACTTTGAGTTACTCTTTGAAAAGGGTGTAGGGACTGTGTCTAGATTCATTTTTTTTTTTGCGTGTGGATGTCCTGTTGTTCCAGAGCCATTTGCTGAAAGACTATTTTCTCCATTGCTCCTTTGTCCTTTGCTCCTCTGTCAAAGATCTGTTGACTATATCTGTGGACTCTATTTAAGAATATACTTTTTAAACCCACCCTATAGCATTTCTGTCTTTCTCTCTAATGCTTTTGCAAGCTTTACTTAAGTTGTATCCAAGCCTATGCATGTGTATGTGTGTGTGTGAGAGAGAGAGTATTTGCCGAAAATGGCGATGGATGGCCACCTGAAAATCTCTGTGGGATGCTGGCTAATCCACCTGAGCCTGTTCGGAATGGTCCCAGTACAGGTGAACAGGATATGGCCATGACCTCACATCTTCCTGGGACGTGCTTGCTCTGTGTCCCTGTGGATAAGTGGGAAGAGAGTGGTACAAGTACACGGCGTTACGTAGGCAGGGTCTTTACCATTCAGAAATGCACCTGCTTAGTTTCCTACCTGCCAAAACGTGTTGGGGGCTGTTGCCTGTCCTGCCTGGAGCTAGACTCAGGTGCTGAACAACACAGGTGGACAAGCTTCACCCCTGGTTTTGAGGAGGTCGCAGTCCAGGGGGAAGTCAGGCATGCGTGATGGGGCAGCCACAGCAGGTACAAGTGTCCTGGGGTGTGCGAGAGGCAGATGTTTATGTTTGGTGGGGATGGGACATTGCACTGGGGTCTTGAAGGGTGGATAGGAGTCTGCTAGATGCAAGACAGGATGACGCAGGTGGAGGGGACCCCGTGGTGGTGTTGGAGGCTGAGGTGTGTGAGGCCCGCGGGGGGGTGAGATGAGACAGGAAGAATTGCCCCCCCACCCCCCGAGGAGCTGGGTGGCTGCTGCAGGCATCATTTGGGCTTGATCCTACATACAGCTTTAAGGAGGGAGTGACACCGAATAAAGCCAAGCTTCTTTCTGAGGCCAGGAGCGCCATGCAGGGCCTCTGGCCGCAGTGGCCTTCCTGTCCTATTGTAGTGGCAATGAAGCCGAGCGGCTCCCACCCTCTCCTGTCCTCGCTTGTAATATTCTCCTGTTCATCATCATTCAAGGCAGATGTCTGCCTCCTCAGAGAGGGCTTTCTTGACCCTCATGTTTAATTGCTCAGGTGAGCCCTCCATCCTCAGCCCACAAAAGCACGTTTCTGTCTTAAATGAGATGGGTCACCACCTAAAATGATCCAGGTGTTTCTTCCTGTTGTCCCCTCACCAGGAGGTGAGCTTGGGAGTCGAGGGAAGGAATTTGTCTTCGTTGAGGCTCTCTCCACTCACGTGGGACAGTGTCTGGCTCTTAGTCGGTATTTAGGGAAGTTTTGAGTAAATAAGTGATCCCCGTGCGCCTGGCGCACTGTGGAAACGGACTCAGAGAAGGGGGAAAGGGAGGCCGGACCGTGAGGTGAGACACCTTTAAAGTAATCCAGACAGGGATGCTCTGGGCCTGAGACTCAGCAGCAGCAGAAGAGAGGGAGACACCGTTTTGAGAGACTCAGGAAAAGACCCGAAGCCCTTCATGAGCAATGCGGTGAAGGAAGTGTGCCAGCGGGAGGGGTCCCAGCACCTGGGACGCACCCAACATCCAAAGGTACGGGAAGGGGACAGGTCGGAGGGGACTGTAGGTTCAGGTGATGATTTGAGACCTGTGTCTTCAGGAGACGCGCAGGGGAAGCCACTTGGTGATTGTCCATGGAGCTCCGAGGTGGGGAGAAGGGGGTGGTCACACTGGGCAGTCTGAGAATTATCCGCGTGTAGGGGATGGCTGGGAATAGAGGAGTGGGTAAGACACGAAAGGGGAGGAGGCCAGAGGAGCCGGGGGAGCAGCTGAGGAAGGAGAACAGCTGGGGCAGAAAGCGGAGCGTCCTTCCAGGACCGTGGGGCTGTGGGAAGGTTGGTGAGGAGGCCGCTGCCACCTGGATTCAGGGGAAGCCAGGGAGGGAGCCGGGGTTTAGAGACTCAGAGAGGCCGCGGTCAAAGGAGGCTCTTAATTTTGCTCTGAAGACAAGATCTCGGTTTTGGCCGAGGGATCAGCTGGCCAAAGTGGGGTGGTGGACCATGGTACTAATGCTGGCAGGGGAAGAAGAAATGATGTGCTGTTTGCTGGTGGGGGTCCATCCCGAGGACAGGGGCGTCATCTGCTCGAGGGTTGAGGCTGTCACCTGCTTAACCTGCCTGTCGTCACCTCTGCTTGTCAGGGGAACCCCTGCTGGGCCTGCGTCCTGTATTACCTACCGGTGCTTCTTTCTAATTCTTACTCCCCCCATTGCCTATCTGTGGGCCGTGGGTGGGATGGACCCCTGTTTTTTTCCTCTGCCAGAGTCCCGGGCTCTGCTGAGAACATGGGAAGCATTGGCAGAGGTGAGGGGTTGCCCGTGGCGCGCCGATGCCAGTGAGTGGCAACTTTCCTGAATGCCTGAGTGTGAAATTTTAAAAGAAGAAATTTTTCTGCCAGTACTTTAAACATAAAAACGATTATATTTGAAAAGATACATGCGCTATTCACAACAGCCAAGACATGAAAGCAACCTAAGTGTCCACTGAAAGATGAATGGATAAAGAAGACGTGGTACATACATACAATGGATTATTACTCGGCCATGAAAAAAGAATGAAATAATGCCATTTGCAGCAACATGGATGCACCTAGAGATTGTCATGCTGAGTGAAGTAAACCAGACAGAGAAAGACAAACATCATATGATATCACTTATATGTGGAATCTAAGAAAAAGATAGGAATTAACTTTTTTACAAAACAGAATTAGACCCACAGACATAGAAAACAAACTTGTGGTTACCAGAGGGGAAAGGGGGAGAGAGATAAATTAGGAGTTTGGGACTAACAGATTCACATGGCTGTATACCTGGTCGGCCAAAAGGTTCATTTGGATTTTTACGAAAGATGTTACGGAAAACCCGAATGAACTTTTTGGCCAGCCCAATATAAAATAGATAATCAACAAGGACCTATTGCATAGCACAGAGAACTATACTCAATATTTTGTAATAACCTATAAGGGAAAAGAATGAAAAATAATATATATATATGTACATATGTATAACTGAATCACTGTGCTGTACAACTGAAACTAACACGACATTGTAAATCAAGTATACTCTAATAAAATTAAAAATTACGAAAAGAAAAGCAAGCCAGAAAAAATTAAAATAAAAACAAAAAGATTGTAAACCTACAGAGAACTATCACTGCACAGATTTCTGGCTGATGCAATTTTAGAAGAAAAATTAACCCTTCATAAATGTCTGTTGAAGTGGTGCAAGAGTCTTTGGTACACACTGGGAAACAGGAAGGAAAATCAGACTTGAGGATTCCATGTTAAAAATCTCTATTTAAAAACCAAAAGCTCATAATCAGTATTCTGTTTTAGGGCATTTTGTTCTAACTGAGGTAGAAAGATAGTGCTGGAATAGCAACTTTTGTTTTTTCTCATAACTTTCCATGAAGCATGCCCAGTGTTTTTCTTTCTGGAATTACCAAAGATGGTGATGATAGAAATTGTTTTCCCTGGCAGCGTGCCTGCTCCCACCTGTGAAGAGGGCTTTAATTTTAGCTGATGGAATATAAACAACCAAAGGGAGTCATTTGGTTGACCTGAGGCATCAGAGTTTGGGTGGAGTCTTCTCAGCCTTTCTTTCTTTCTTTTCTTAAGGTTTTGTTTAAATTTATTTTTTGAACTGGTAATCCTGTTACATGTTTCAAAATTCCAAAAATATCAAAAGATATAGAGTGAAAATTATTCCTCATCCTTTTCCCCCTCACTTCTCCTCCCCAAGAACAAGTAGTATAGTAATATGTATGGTCACTCTGTACCCTTCAGATATAGTGTGTGTGTGTGTGTGAGTGTGTGTGTGTGTGTGTGTGTGTGTGTGTGTCTGTGTCTGTGCATAAGCAATGGCTTCCTCTTTACACAAATGGAAACATACCATGCAAACTGTTTTATACCTTTTCGCTTAACAATGTATCTTGGGGCTCTTTTCCACAGGAGTTCATAAATATAGTCCCCATTTTAAGGGCTGTGTAAAAGCCAGCCAGTCCACCATAAAGCACTTAGCCAGTTCTATGTGGTAGACACTGAGGCTGTTTCCAAATTTTTACTTTTAAGATCTCAGCCTTTCTTAGTAGCCTAAGAATAAAGCAGAATCCCAAAACATTGGATGGATACCGGAATTTCCATTGCCAAAACTATGGTGACCTTAGTCATCTAATGGTAGCAAATAACTGATAAAAATTCCCCACACCTTGGGCATAGGTCTATGATGTATGGCTTGTACAGTTCCTAGAAGGGCTCATTTTAGGGGTGAAATGGTTACATATCAGTTCAGTTAGAATTTGTGCCAACCATCTGCCCAGATAACACCCAGCCAGGATACTGCTTTCATCAAGTATGATGTTCACTCACACAGAATCAATGCTACTTTATTTACAGTGACCAAAATTAAATGGTGGGATATCCTCTGACAGCAAGATAAACTTTTGAAATTAAGACTGTACAGGGAAATCTAAGATTCAGGGTCCCCACATTTTATGTCATTGGTGATGGGGTGGATGTACTCTTTATCGTGGGATTTAGGGACCTCTGTAAAATCAGGATATGATGTCACCATCTCCTTGACCCCCCTCCCCAAATTCCCAGAAGGAAAGTCACACGTTAGTACTAATACCTAAGCCCTGGTTCCCCAAGGGCTCTCTCACCTGGGGAGGGGTCTAGAGGGCAGGTGTTTAGACACCCCTGGAGGACAGATCGGCTCAGCAGACTGGAGCTGAGGGCTGTGTCTCTGGGTGCATTGGAAGGGAAGCATCCTTGAGAGAAGCACGGCTAAATAAATGAGTAAACAAGAAGAAACAAGCAAATCCCAACGGAAACATGCCCTTGGGGTGTCGACTGAAAAATAGCGCACAACCTAAAATTTGAGAATTATGTTATATGTGGCAGACAAAACTAAGGACTGAAACCCAGGGCGCAGCCTCTTGGGTTGCTCTGAGGGACTGCTCCAAAGAGGTAAGCGGGGAGCCAGGATATATAGAAATTTTTGCAACAAAGACCAGGTAGTGGGAACATCAAAAGATTACTGTTAATGAAAGAAAACCAGGCATCTCAAGTTAAGGAATTTAGCGCTTTTCTATGTATGGGAAGATGCAAGAGTCTGGGCTCACTGAAAGCATCCCTTTGTTCTGCACCTCAGCCATCTGGGGCCAGTGTCCTGTGTTTTCTCATCCTGAGTCCCCTCAGGGTGCACCGCTGGGGTGGGCTGCAGTGGCTGACTGCTGGATTGAGGGCGTCCTGCTTCCATCCTGAGTTCCCTCAGGGCTCACCGTCAGGGCCGCTGTAACGTGATGGCTTGATGGGGCTTGCTCATTCCTCGAGTGACGCTCTTTGACCTAAAGCCCCAGACTTGGAACTCTGCTTCCTCCTTGGATGCTACCTCCCCTCCCTCCCCTTAAAGGCACTGGCCGTGGCAAGCATCATTGCTATCTGTCTGGGTTCTTGCACAATCTCTGTAGGTGCCCAAAACAGAGCTGGGCCAGCGCAGCTGTGGGTGCGCTCAGCTCCATCACCTGGCCAGCATGTTGGAGCCCCTCCAGGTGCCAGCCTGGTCCACACCGACCCGCAGGTCTGCTCTACGGCAGATCTCACAGCAGAGGTTGCCTCTCCCCAGAGCTCACTCTCCACTCCCATCCAGCTACCTCGGCTGCTTCTGCCAGAGGATTTTACTTTCATTTTCATCGAAATCTATTTGACATATAACATTGTGCACATTTAAGGTGCCCCAAGTGCAGATGTGATACATTTATATACTGTAATCTGACTGTAGCAACAGTCGGCACTTGCGTCCCATCACATAATTATCATTTCTCTTTTTCTTGTGGGAATAATCAAGATCTAGTGTCTCAGCAAGTTTGATGATTATCGTACAATATTGTTGTCTATGATCGCTGCACTGGGTACTAGGCCTCCAGGGCTTATTCATCTACGCTCTGCAGGTTTGTTTCCTGAAACTACCTCTTTCCTGTCTTCTCACCTCTCAGCCCCTGGTAGCTACCATGTTACTGTTTTCACAAGTTTGGCTTTTTTAGATTCCTTATATTCTCTGTCTGATTTATCTCACCTAGCATAATGCCCTCAAGATCCAACCGTGTTGTTACAAGTGGCATCCAAACGGCCAACAGACACACGAAAAGATGCTCCACATCTGTCATCGTCAGGGAAATGCAAATCAAAACCACAACGAGTATCACCTCACACCCGTCAGAATGGCTTTTATCAAAAAGACAGGAAATAACAAATGTTGGCCAGGATGTGGGGAAAAGGGAACCCTCCTGCACTGTTGGTGGGAATGTAAATTGGTGCAGCCACTATGGAGAACAGTATGGAGATTACTCTAAATATTAAAAATAGAGCTACCATATGACCCAGCAGTTCCACTTCTCGGTATGTTCCCAAAGGAAATGACATCAGTATCTTGAGGAGATGTTTGCCCTCGCATGTTAATTGCAGGCAGGACATGGGACTGGAGGCATTTGCAGACTTTTGAGCAGAGCGTGGCCGGCTTTCCATGTGGAAGGGTCTGGGGTGGGCGCAGGGAGGCCAGGGAGGGACTGCCACACTTGTTCAGGTGAGAGGTGAGCGTGGCTTCAAGCGAGTGGTGACAGGGACACGGAGAAAGACCCGCCTGTTGAAGGGGTGTGGGCTCCTCCAGAACGCCTGGGGCATCTGGCCCTGAACTGCTAGAAACAGGGAGTGACCATTACCCTGGGGGCAGGAGCGGGTTTGGGGAGAGAAGCAAGGGGTTGGCTGGGGACATGTGGAGATGCCCATGTCCAGGTGTTGTCAGCAAGCATTTAGGTGTGTGGCCCTGGAGCTCAGGGGAGGAATTCAGGCCGAGCTGTGAATCTGGGAGTCTCTGCACAAAGGTGGCATTAAAGGCATTGAATCTGGAAGGAATCACCTTGAAAATTCTCTGGGGTAAAAGGAAATGGCCCAAGGACTGCCCCTGGGGCTGGCTCAGGTCCCAGGAGCCCGCGGAGGAATGTGCAGGCAAAAGGCCCCCGTGAGTGAGCCCCCAGCCCCTCGCCTGTCCCCCTGCTGCCCCATCTCATCCTTGTCACACCCCCTGCCGCTGCACACCACCCCGGGCTGCCCGCCCAGCCCATCTGGCTCTTCCATGCTGCTCTGCTCTGGATGCCCCGTTCCCCCCAGGGCCAGCTCCCCCTGCATGATGGCGTTCTACACCCGTACCCTGCCCGAGCTCGGCAGGCTCTGACCCTCCCGGTCACTTCCTGCGACACATTGCTGAGCCCCTCGGCTTGCTTCCAACTCTCCAGCGGCCTTCCAGAATCTTCCACCCTAAAGCAGCCCCATGAAAGTTAGACCGTCTTAGGGTTGTATTTTCCCTTCTTCCCCGACGTTCTTCTTGGGAAGTCCCATTCGTGCTTCGCTTCGGTGCCGCTGCCATGCGAGTGTCTCGGTGGGATACCTCCAGCCTGCCCACCAGAAAGCTCCACAGGCGTGGCCAAAACCAAAAGCCTTGTCTTCCCCCTAAACTGGTTCTCCAGGGGTGTCCCGTGTGGCAAGGACTGTCCACGAGACGTCTGGTCATCACCCACGTCCCTTCCAATAAAACCAGCCCCGAGGTCCTGTCTGTCTCACTCACCTCTTATTCTCAGTGCCAAGTCAGTATCTGACACGTAATAGGCACTTAGAAAGTCACCCAATGAGTGTACCTGTCCTAAGGGAAAAACAGATTTCATCATACGGATGCTTTTGGTAACAGCATTGACTCAGTTGATGGATATTTGGTGAGCACCCAAAATATGCCAAGGACATTCCCAGTGCTAGTGAGACAGCAGCAAATCAAGCAGACAGTCCACCTTCAAGGCAGAGCGATATGCGGGAGGCCGTGGGCCAGCCCACTATGTGTCCCCCGCCTCCCCGCTTTTGTAAGCAGGTGGCACAGAGAAGCGTCAGACAGCAGTCAGCTCTGCGGCCTTCAGCAGGTGACTCAGCCCCTCCAAGCTCACTTCCCTTTTCTGGACAGTGAGAGGTGGTTTTGATAATTAAACAAGATAACGGGGCTGCATAGGAGAGCCTCGGCACGGCACCTTCCTCCCAGCACATAAGCTGGGAAGCATCATCGCTTTCTCTTTCATTAATCAAGGTGAGTCAGGTGGAGTCGGTCTTGAAAACATCATTCAACTTCTGGTCCTCTGCTTTCTCATGTGTAAAATAAGAGTTGGAATTCCAGCTCTAAGATTTTGTGTTCTTTGATGTTATTCAACTTGACTCCTGTTTCTTGAGCAAACAGATATATATCACTTTCTAGGAGCATTTCTAGCAGCTGGGGATATTTCTGGGCACACATTTAACGCTTACGTGACGCCTCGTGGTGCCCTGTGGGGTGGGCACTACTATTGTTCCATTTAAAAGCGGAAAGTGAGGCACAGAGACATTGGAATCCGAGCAAGCGTGTGCAGCTGGCTTAGATTTTGTGCTACTCGCAGCTCCCAGGGCGGCCACGCTGTTCTGCAGGGTGGTATTGTCAGCGCATGTAACCTCCGGAAACCTAACTAGGAAGGCAGAGCTTGACTACGTTCTCCGAGGACCCCGCCATTCCCTGTAAGAGCTGAAACCAAGACTTGGGTCCAGCCAGGTCTGGTTCTGGGAGTGACCTCCAGCTGTCCGGGGACCCACTGCATTGTCTGCCATTGACTCGGAGGGTGATGGTGAGGATAAGAAGGTGCAAGATCTTGGTAGAAGCTGCCCGCCAGTGAGGACAGCATCCTCTGTACTTTTCATGATATGACTCACTTAATCTTCCCAGTCACCAAAAGAGACAGTAACTATTTTCATCCCTGTTTTACCAGTGGAGAAATTGAGGCACAGAGAGGTTAAGCAACTTATCCAATATTACACAGCTCATGGTGGAAGCAAAACTCTAACCTGGCTTTCTGCCTCCAGGGTCCAAGCACGACCACCGTGCTACGCTCTCATCTTGCTGATATATTTTTCTAGGCTGTTCTTGTTCATAATCCTTGTGCCCATTCTCTTAAAAGTACAAGTGTATTTAAAGGAAAATTAGATGGAATAATCACCATGTAAAAGGCATAGTTGAAAATGTAGGTTTAAATTTTAATCCGGAGCAACCTCATTATACTATAAAGTTGGCATCCTGGTGTCCCTGGAGAATGAGAACATGATAAAGAAATAACTGACTTAGATGACTAAGGATTTATCCCTTAAAGTGTAAGTCTCTTTTCTGTAGAAGTTATTTAAGCAGTACAGAGGGAAATCTTTCTAGACTGCATCACCAATTTTTCTGAATTCTCAGATCTGACACTGACTCCTCCCAGGAAACTCTGGGTTTATTGTTTTGTGGAGGTAAAATCAGATGACTCGACGGACAGAGCTTAGGCAGGAGCCTGGCAGGGGCGGCAGGGCAGGAGCCTCCTGCAGCTGACCCCGGACGTGAGCTGGCAGCCCAGTTCTGCATGGTTCTGGTCTGGGTTCTGAAGAGGTGAGATTTCCAGCAGGCCAGATTCTTGCTGCATGAGATGCTTCGGGGATGAAAGGAAACATCAGTCACAACACCAGTTTTTCACACCTCATTCTGTGTGTGATATTATTGAATTTTTGTTTTACGATAATGTAGGTGGGTGCAGATTTATAAACTAGTTGTCATTTATGCTGTAAGCTCGTTTAATCACTTTGGGGGAAATGAAGAGCATGTAAAAAATTAAGCCCAGGTTGATTTAAAATAAAAGTGTGGGGCTTCCCTGGTGGCGCAGTGGTTGAGAAACCGCCTGCTGATGCAGGGGACACGGGTTCGTGCCCCGGTCCGGGAAGATCCCACATGCCGTGGAGCGGCTGGGCCCGTGAGCCATGGCCGCTGAGCCTGCGCGTCCCGAGCCTGTGCTCCGCAACGGGAGAGGCTGCAACAGTGAGAGGCCCGCGTACCGCAAAAAATAAAATAAAAATAAATAAAATAAAAGTGTGAAAAAGTAAGCCAGGAAACTCCTTTAAAATAATAGGGACTTTTAGATTTTGAAATCAAGAAGCCCTTTCTTAGTATGGCACAGAGTTAGAAACAAAAAGAAAAAGAAGGGGGCACCTGACAGATTGAATTAGATAAACTTTCACATTCCAAATAAAGTAAAAAAAAAGCAGAACATTAAAAGGCCATAAGGAACTAGGGAAAATATTCACAACATATTTGTATTTCACGTACATATTGATATTATTAAGAAAAGGCTAACACCACAGTTGCCAGAAAAAGCTTAATGGATAGAACTACAAATTCTTTCTCTCACACAGACAAAAGTAAACATTAAAAAATCATTTTAATCATTAAAAAATGCTAATCCTAGCATTTAAAGAATCTCAATTTAAAAAGTTATTAGGCATTAGAGAAATGCAAATCAAAACTACAATGAGGTATCACCTCACACCAGTCAGAATGGGCATCATCAAAAAATCTACAAACAATAAATGCTGGAGAGGGTGTGGAGAAAAAGGAACCCTCTTGCACTGTTGGTGGGAATGTAAATTGACACAGCCACTATGGAGAACAGTATGGAGGTTCCTTAAAAAACTAAAAATAGAGCTACCGTATGACCCAGCAATCCCACTACTGGGCATATACCCTGAGAAAACCATAATTCAAAAAGAGTCATGTAGCAAAATGTTCATTGCAGCTCTATTTACAATAGCCAGGACATGGAAGCAACCTAAGTGTCCATTGACAAATGAATGGGTAAAGAAGATGTAGCACAGATATACAATGGAATATTACTCAGCCATAAAAAGAACCAAAATTGAGTTATTTGTAGTGAGGTAGATGGACCTAGAGTCTGTCATATAGAGTGAAGTAAATAAGAAAAAGAAAAACAAATACCGTATGCTAACACATATATATGGAATCTAAAAAAAAAAAAAAAAAATGGTTCTGAAGAACCTAGGGGCAGGACAGGAATAAAGGTGCAGACCTACTAGAGAATGGACTTGAGGACACCAGGAGTGGGAAGGGTAAGCTGAGACAAAGTGAGAGAGTGGCATGGACATATATACACTACCAAATGTAAAATAGATAGCTAGTGGGAAGCAGCCGCATAGCACAGGGAGATCAGCTCGGTGCTTTGTGACCACCTAGAGGGGTGAGATAAGGAGGGTGGGAGGGAGACTTAAGAGGGAGAGGATATGGGGCTATATGTATACGTATAGCTGGTTCACTTTCTTATACAGCAGAAACTAAAACACCGTTGTAAAGCAATTATACTCCTATAAAGATGTTAAAAATAATATAAATAAATAATAAAAAGTTAATAGGACACTTTTCATTGACTCTGATAAAAAACTGGAAAGGTTGTCTCTGCTCTGTTGTTGAATGCAGGGAGGAGGGTGTTGATGAAGGTTTAAACTAATACAGCCTCTCTGAAGGTCTGTTGGGCAACATGTCTCATGTTTTTGATTTAAATTTTATTTTATTGTCGTAAGAACACTTAGCATGAGACCCATTCCCTTAAATATTTAAGTGTACGATACATTGCTGTTGACCCTGGGTGCAAGGTTGTACAGCAGACCCCTGGAGCTCACCCACCTTGCTTGACTGAAATGCCTATTGGTTAGTGGCTCCCCAACCTCCTCCCCCAGCCCCTGGCAGCCACCATTCTACTCTTTGTTTCGATAAATGCAAATCAAAACTACAATGAAGTATCACCCCACACCAGCCAGAATGGGCATCATCAAAAAATCTACAGGTTTGTAGATTTTTGTTTCGATAAATTCGCCTATCTTATTAGATCCCTATGTAAATGGAATCATACAGTGTTTGTCTTTCTGTGCCTGACTTATTTCACTTAGCAGCACGTCTTCAAGTTTCATCCGCCTTGTGGTATATTGAAGAATTTCCTTCTTTTTTCATGGCTGAATGGTCTTCCGTTGTGTGAATGTACCACACTTTCTTTACGTGTTCTTCTGTCGATGGACATTTAGGTTATTTCCACATGCTGGCTATTGTGAATAATGCTGCAGTGAACATGGGAGCACAGATATCACTTCGAGATCCTTATTTCAATTCGTTTAAAAATGCTTTGCTTGTGAGCCAGTGATTTTATGGAGCCGTATCAGAAGGGAACAAAGTGGAAACAGATAAATATGTAAGGATCCTCTTTGCAAGTGTATTTGAAAGAGCAATGAAATGGAAATAACAGAAATGCCAAACCTTGAGGACAGGTAAATATGGGTGGTTCATGCAGGGGTGGGCCCTTCCCGTCCTCAGGACTTTGGAGAGATCCGCACCCAACAATGGACAGCATCACAGGAGAAAAGAGCAGTTGTCATCAAGAGAGCATGTCCTCATTTTTGTAAATATTCATATATATAGATACACAGAAAACACACTGAGGGGACACACATCAAGCTGAACAGAGGTTACCTTTTGGGGCTAGAGGTGAGGTAGGAGTTTCACTTAGTACTTTATATGCCCCTTTATTATTTGAACTGTTTTTAGTGCGCATATGTGACTTTCATTGTCAGAGTAAAAACAATAGAGTATTTTCATTTTGCACAACACAGAAATGAGAATACAGGGCCAGGGCTGTGTTGTGCTTACAGGCTCTCATATTTGTCAATTCCTTCCATAACATGCTCCATTTATATAAAATGCCTGCTTCATTCTCTCTTGTGTTCAACAAACATTTGATTCCTAAAGCGCAAAAGCCCTAGGCTAGGAATTGTGGAAGTTCAGAGACTAATAAGTCATGCCCTTTACTGTGCACAGCTCAGAGGCTAACAGGGGAGCTGGGCATGGCAGCAGTGAGCTAAAACCAAGGGAGGGGCAGCTAAGGATGGTCCTCTGAGTAATGCTCCCCTCCTGCATCCGGGCAGGAAGAGGGGCTGACTAACTGCCACCCAGGGCACTTCTGGGGTCTTCTCTGAGAAGTAGCATTAAAGAGCGAGGGAGATTTCAGCAGGGGCAGAAGATTGATAGAAGCATTGGGAAAGGAAGGGCATTCCAGGCTGAAAGAACACCTTGAGAAAAGGCAAGGAAGCAGGAACCCAGTAAAGCACAGTCAAGCCTACATGAGCCATCCGTTCAATGGGGCTGAAAGAAATGCCCCTGGTTTTCCTTCTTTCACTTCTGTGTGCCTGGTGCCTAGCATGGAGCTTGGTACCAAGTACCCATGTGCTTGGAAGGATGGATGGATGGATGGATGGATGGTTGGATGGACAAATGGATGGATGGAGGAATGCATGGAGGAAAGAATGAACTAAAGAACAGATGAACACATAAGTCGATGCAAAGTGCTGAAAACCATACTTATTTTATTTCATAACATAGACAGACCCTCAGATCTAGTGATGTGTCTCCTGTAGCTAAACGCTTGAAACCTAGAGGAATATGTCCACTTCCTCCAAGAATAATGTGAAAATGTTTATGCATGTAGATGAGAACTATAAAGGAGCGTGGAAAATAAACACACACACATATACACAGACACCCCCCCCCACACACACACACACACTGTCATTCAGTCACTTTTGATTATGTTCCTACCAAGTGCTTCGCCCTGAGCAAGGTGCAGAAGCCAAGGTGGGGACAGTGGCCCTGGGTTTCATGGTAAGAGTCCTACTCAATCTCTTTACATCAGCACTTCCCTTCCCTCTTAAACAATTTTCTGAGTCTAGTCACATTACACGTGACCGACACAACGAGATTCAGAGACCAAAGCAGCCACAGTGGAACGGATGCTTTCTAAAAAAACCAAGATATCCAGGGCTCTGATTCTGCCATTGGGGAACGCTTCCTGGCTACTGGTCACCAGAGGGGATGGAGGGTAAAAGTAGCCCTGCCTAACCAAAAGTGGCCACGGCATGTCCTGGTTCTAAGAAGGAAAACAGTGGTAGGTACAAGTTCTAGAAAGTCAGCAGGACTAGGTTTCAAGTGCTCCTCAAAGGATGTGCTAAAGATAGGCGTTGGGCCTTAAAGTAAAGCACAGGTTGGCTTCTGATGTATCCAGCAGGTGGATACTTTACCACGTGGAACAGTGAGGATTCCTTGGGCTTTAGTTGCTTATGGAATCCTAGGAATGGACATTTCTACTCAAAACTGAAGGAGTTATTTCTTCCACACCTGAGGAGAATGATTTAAACCAGTGTCGAATCTCCACTCTGCCCACTTGTTAGCTGTCTGACCTTGGGCAAGTAATCTTCTACAAGCTTTAATTTCTTCCTTTGTAAAACAGAGGTAGTGAAATTACCTCTCTGAGGTAGTCGAACGAGATACTGTTGGCACCCTTAGTAAATGTTTAATAAATCTCCGTTGCTGCCCATGTTAACAATATTTTCTAGAAGTCTGTAAATACATCTACCAGAACACTTTTGTTTAAACACCTTAAACTAACAAAAGCTGCAGAAAAAAACTTTTGCCCATTAGATCGTGTCTTGATTGGAGTCTCAGACTTTGCCAAAACACTTAGCAAAGACATTACCTTAATTGATCAGAAATAGCCTTAATTGATCAGAAATAGCCGTGTGCCGGGAAAACACAGTGTCTCCAGCCATTGTTTGTCGAGTGGCTGTGATTATCTCTGGGAAAGTGACAGCCAGGGGCAAAGCTGGGCCGTCTTGGCAAAGGCTTGAGGGTCTTGATGTTTCTCCAAATCTTGTAACAAGGAGTGAGCCAGAACTTTCTTTCAACGGGTAAAACTGCTTTTCGAAGCTGGTGAGCCAGAATTGCTTCCATGATCCATTTGTTTCTTCAATTCTCTCCCACTTGACGTTGGCACTCAGCAGAATCCGGAGCACGTCATTATTATACAGACGTCAGTGCAAGCTTAGCGGGCGCTGATCAACCAGCATGAACTCACAGAGGAAACCGCGTCCCCAAGTCAGCCCCAAATTACAGCTCTTGGCAGTGTCTCCAGCCAAAAGAAGATCATGTAATGTTATAGAATTCTCTCTCCTTCATTCGATGGTGGACATCAGTGTGAGGTCAGGAACTTTATCTGTCTTTGAATCCACTGTCATTCCTGTCACAGCATAAGGAATCAACAGTGGCTTGTTGGTTAATGGAAAGAGCAAGTGAACAAATGATGAAGTCTCTCACCATCTTTTAAGACGAGATTGAGAAACGTGTACAAGAAAATAATACAGGCAGGCAGATCCATAGCATTTGAGCATCATGATGAATGAATGGATGGATGTTACCCCTGAACGAAGAAACCCAGGTACCAGAGCCAAGGCTCTCTGCCTTTCAACATCATTATCCATAGCCGGACAAAAGGGGGAGACGGGATTATGACAGGTGGAGATAAGAGCAGGCGGCCCACCCCTGACCAGGGTCCCCCCCGAGCAGGGTATCCCAAGAGCACATCCACACACCCCCTGGGCACCCAGGCCCCAGTGAGAACGAAGGACCAGAGTAGTGCGCAGATACTGACAGAAAAGTGGAAAGCTTTGACAACCATTTATTTCAAAAAATCCTGGTGACTTTAATCCCGAGCTCAGTGCGAGGTAACCACGTGACAAAGATTCTTAACACTGGGAAACAGTTTTTGAATCTGATTTTCCTCCAGCCTTACATGTTCCTTACCTCAGAGGTTGCAGTCAAGAAATGTATTGGAAACTGAAGAAAGGAAAAGAAGAGAAAGAAAAAGACATATGGGAAAGATAGAGGAGGTCTACAAAGTTTAATCTGTCATAGCCAAAACCACAGTCTTAATATCCCACCAAAGAAAGAGGGGGTGAATTGAATGAACTGTGGCTGGAGGAATCCATGCAGTACTGGGCAGCCTTTAAAAGATATGGGTAAACGTGGCTGATGGAATGAGCTAGTCTAGCTCTCTCCTCTCAAAACCCCATTAAAATGAATAAAAAGCATTAGTCCACGACGGCAAAGAGAAGAGGAGAAGGAACAAGGACGGTTGTCAGTAGACACTTGGAACTAGAATGAGTTGATGGTGCTAAATTCCTGGCAGAGCAGAAGAAGTTGAGAGGGGCAGGCCGGGTGGAGAGGCCATCAGAAGAGGCCCGGCCTCCACGAGGCTCAGGACAGTGGGTGCGAGTCCTCTGCACAGCAGTGGGCAGGAGAGCTGCTGACCAAGGACGAGCTGTCTGGCTGTGAAGCAGCAAGGCCTCCAGGCCCCACCCTGCCATGGGCAGCCGCAGGTCTGCCCATGAACTCCAGACAAGAAAGAAGGAGAGAGACTGACTCTAGGACGTCAGGGAGCCCAGAAGCCCAGCGCTACATGAGAGCCCAGGCCTTCCCACTGGACCCTACTCTGCAAGGCCAGCTGCCACCTGCAGGCAGGAGGTTGGAAGACAGGATCCTACCAATATGGATATTTGGGGATCCCCCAGTGAGCTCACCAGATCTCTTCCCAGGTGCCCACACGGAATCCCATGAGTGTCCACAGACCCTGTCCACAGAAACACACTTAATTAGGATCAGTTGGCCAAGCATCACCAGAAACTGAGGCAAGGTCAGGATGTGACAGGCAAGAGGCCAAGACAAAGAGAGAAAAAAGGAACTTGGAGAAAAAGTGTGTATAACAAAAGAAAATGAAAATAAAGACACTTTCTATTGAATTATAGTTGATTTACAATGTTGTGTTAGTTTCAGGTGTACGGCAAAGTGATTCAGTTATATATATTTTTTCCAGATTCTTTTCCCATATAAGTTATTACAAAAATATTGAGTATAGTTCCCTCGTTGTTTATCTATTTTACATATAGTAGTGTGTGTGTACGTTACTCCCAAATTCCTACTTTATCCCTCCCCACCACCTTTCCCCTTTGGTAACTGTAAGTTTCTTTTCTATGTCTGTGAGTCTATTTCTGTTTCGTAAATAAGTTCATTTGTATCATTTTCTTAGATTCCACATATAAGCAATATCATATGGTATTTGTCTTTCTCTAACTTACTTCACTTAGTATGACAATCTCTAGGTCCATCCATGTTGCTGCAAATGGCATTATTTCATTCTTTTTTACGGCTGAGTAGAAAGACATATTTTTAAAGGTATAAATTAACAGCCTCAGAGAGGAAAGAGAAGAGAATGTATCCAGGAAACATACATGAAGCTATTTCAAAAAATATATAAGAAGAAAGAGCACTTGGAAATTAAAAATATAGTAACCGAAAATTTAAAAGCCAGAAGAGTTGGATAATGAAATAAAGAGCATTTCTAAGAAAGGAGGGAAAAATGTTAATTAGTCAAGAATATTCAAATATGACACAAATGAACCCATCTATGAAACAGAAACAGATGCAACGACATAGAGAACAGACTTGTGGTTGCCAAGGGGATGGGCAGGGAGAGGGATGGCCTGGGAGTTTGGGATTAGCAGATGCAAACTAGTATATATAGGATGGATAAACAACAAGGTCCTACTGTATAGCACGGGGAAATATATTCAGTATCCTCTGATAAACCATAATGGAAAAAGAACATAAAAAAGAATGTATATATAACTGAATCACTTTGCTGTCCAGCAGCAATTAACACAACATTGTAAATCAACTGTATTTCAATTAAAACAAAGACTATTGAAGAAAAATTGATTTAGAACTTTCAGTGTTCAACTAATTGGAATCCAGAAAGAAAGGAGAAAAGAGAAGGAACAAAAAAATCTTTGAGGAAGAGTACTAGAACATTCTGCAGAATCGCAGGAGGTACAGATGTCCGGGGTCCGTGGATGACCCAGCAGAGGGTGAAAGCAGCTTCACCCAGGGCATGCCAGGATGGTCCTGGGCTCAAGGAGTGAGAAGATGCTCAAGCCTGTGGAAGGAAGGAAGACAGCCAGCCAGCCTGGGGTTGGGATGGGGGCGGGTGTCCCCACTGCAAGGGTTGCAGTCTGGAAGACAGTGGAGTGAGAGCTGAGCATCCTGAGAGAGCTTTCCGGTGTAGACCTCACAGGTACCATTCTGACTGCTCAGTGTACGAGAACACAAACATTTTTAGGTTTTCAAGATCTCAGAATTTTACCCCATACCCATCTTGTCTCAGAAAGCTGGTAGAAAGTGCCCCCCTAAAATGAAGAAGTGAATTTTGAAAAGGCATAGGATCCAGGAAGCAAAGGATAAAAAATCTGGGCAAAGGAATTTTCCAGGAAACTCAGTGAGAAGAAAAAGTAAGAAGATAAATCAGTTATCAAGTTCACAGCAAACGAACGTTCACCTAGAAAGAAAATGTAGCCAACATACACATATGTCTCGGCCGCAGAAAGTTGCTCTTGAAGAAAATTTCTGTTTTCATAATTATAATATCTATTATAACTATATGGATAACTAAATAGTGAATGTTAATTTGAATATTGTGCTCTAACTTTTTTTCAGAGACTGGGGAGGAAAAGTATGTGTGGGGTCGTGTGTCTGTGTGTGTGCCTGTGTCTCAAAGAACTTCTGGAGTAGGAAGCCAAAATCTAACATGGGAAAAGTCAAGAAACAGCAGAATAAGCTCTTTATGTAGAAAAATGGAGTAAATGCTAGACGAAAAGTAGTTTGAAGTGGCTGCTGTTGGAGTGGGCTAGGAGCTGTGGGTTTGACTCTAAGCCTTGTGGAACTGTTTGCCTTTTCATGTCCATGTTTTTCATAAAACATGGAATTTTAAAGGTATAGGAGGTGGTTACAATGTATTGTGGTAGAAGGATAGAAAAAATATGACTTTTAAAAGGAAACAGAAAGACCAGAAAAAATGTATGCCAATTGTTAGTAGTTAACCGAGTGTCAATTAAGGGATTTTTTTTCTTCCTTTTATAATTAAAAAAAAATTGCAATAGATATGTATTACTGATGAAGTTGTAAAAGACCTTTTACACACACACACACACACACACACACACACACACACACACACACACAGCACCAGGTCCGGCCCTGATAAACCAAGGAGCTCCAAGAGAAGGACTCGAGGCCCAGCAGGTGGTGTTGGCAGCACCCCTCCCAGGACGAGCGCTTGAAGGACCAGGGCCTCCTTGGACTTGGAGGTCCGAGGCTGTTGTAAGCCCCCCAGGGCAGGAACCAAGCACAGGCATCTTGCCGGCCCTTGCACATCCTCTGCAGGTAGCGCAGTGCTCTTTACATGCAGTTTCATCGGTGAGGGTGGAGGCAGGAAAGCTTCGTCTGTCGTGCAGAGGAGAGGAGCAGTTTGCGCTCTTTCGGGAACAGAGACCTGGAATCAGTGAATCCAGCCTTGCAGACAAAACGGACTTCCCCTTCAACAATGAGACCTGCTCGATCCTAACAAGCCGCCGTTAGAAGCTGTGCATCTGTCATTGTTGAGTCTCCCAGAGGAGCTGGGTTTCCGTGCTGGGTGGGAGCGTGGTGTCCCATATGCCCGTGTCCCATGGGCTGGCAAATCCATTGCGGTTCTGGGTGCGGGGCGGTCGGCCTGTGGACAGTTGCTACCCTGGCTGAAGGGGCAGGAGAGCGAGAGAAAGGCTAAGGGTAAGGCCAGAGATGCCCTCTGTCCTTCCTCTGCAGGAGCCCTTGGTAAAGCTTCCAGAAGGAATAGTTCTTCTTTGCATTTAAGTGAGAGCTCAGGATCCCCTTTCTCATAGTTATGCTGAGGAGAGATTTCCAAGTCTTCTGATTTGCCTGGAGCCCCTAGGAAATACGGGGCAGAGCCCCCGCCCCCTGCCACCTAGGGGTCTTGGGGGGCATCTCTGAGCATCCCCGGACCCCCTCAGGGCCACTCCCAGGCAACCAGCAAGCCCTCACACCCATATGCCTCCACCACCTGCCCAGGAGCCCCAGAAAGGGGACCGGCAACCTGCCAGCCCTCCTCGGGGTATCCGTCACGCCAGCCAGCTCCCTCACGTGCACAGCCACCCTCACGCTGACTGTTTGTCCTCCCTTGTGCTTCGCAGGTGTCTCTGGGGTCACAGATGGACTTACAGAAGAAGAAGAGGCGTGCACCAGCTCCCCCTGCACCCCAGCCCCCGCCATCCAGCCCGCTGGTGCCCCCCCGCACGGAGGGCAGGGAGGAGGACAGGAAGGGCAGGACGGGTGAGTGATGGCGTCCGCGCGCCTCTGGGTGCTTGGCCTGCATCTCAGCGCTGCTTCTCACCCCTGCCCTGGCTTCCTCCATGATGGCATTAACTCGGAAAACATTTAGGCTAAAGAAAGAAAGTCTGGAAATGAACGGTTGTGAGTCAAGGACATCCTACAGGCATAGTTTCTGGGGGTGGTGCGGGCATTTAGAAGGTGGGAAAGGCGTGCTGGTCAAGGAGGCTCGGGAGAGTGCGAGTGATGGAGAGCTGGTGAGTGTGGCTGGGGGACGGCGCCTCCCTGACTGAAAGGGGTGAGTCCCAGGATGGCGCCTGTGGATGCTGGTGTGGAAGACATCTCGACCCCAGGGCGTTTATACAATAGGTCATGTGACAACAGTTCAGTCATTCTTTGAGCACCCTGTTTGAAATTGATCTCCACTTATAGAGCTTTCCTATATGGTATTCTTTGAGAAAAAGAGAAGCCAGAGTAAAGAGGGTGCAATCCTGGTGTCTGTGAGCAGAGACGTATTCGACCATGATACCTAGTCCCTCATGTTACAAGGGAGAGAAGAGATGGGGGTCTCTAGGTCCACCAGCCAGGGATGGCCAATTTTATTCTAAAATCATTCAGTGTTTGTTGTTTCATTTACGTAGGGACCGAGATAAGCCCCTGACACAAGTGCTTCAGTCATCACAGGAGTGCCATTCAGTCTCCCGGGCAGCCTCACTTTTGCCGTTGATCTCATGGCTGCAGCCCCCAAAGGGAAAAGACGCCCAAGGATAAGTGGTCGCTCTGTTGCTCCCTAAACCTTTCGTAAGAGCTCCTTGGCTGTTGGTCAGCATTTTCCCCCTGGCCAATACCTCGATTTTAATGTCTTAGCATTTCACAGACTGGGAATCGATTTTGCTAAGGAGACACAGCCAATATTTCACGTCAGTCCATCGTCTTTCCCAAAGGAGAAACTATCTGATTTGAAGGAAATGTGATCAGAAGCTCCTTCAAATAAACCTGGTTTTCTTTTTTTTTTCCATAATGAGACTCCCATTCCGCCTTCCAAGCTTTCTCCCCACTCTTTTCATAAATGGATGATGAACTCAGATTGAGAGTCCTTGTTGAAATTCTAAGAAGCATCCATGGTTAGGGTAGTGTAGATGTGGTGAATCCTGCCAACCTCCAGGCCAGACAGCCCATTTTAACCCCGGGAAGGACCTCCCGATTCAGCCTTGAAGGACCAAGGTCTGTGTGCAACGAGTTTGGAGAGCCTGGCCTGGGGGTGGGCAGCTGGTACTCACAGGGGTCTCAGAAAAAGGGAGATGGGCATTTTAAAGTGAAAATGGTAGAGACAGTTCCCTCTCTAAGGAACATGCACAAAGAGGAGGTATGCATGTTGTGGGTCTCTCTCTGGTCCATAGACTTCTGTTTTGTGGATTAAGGAGGAGGCCAGAAGCTCCCTTCCTCCCGTCAATAACTTTGAATATTTTTTGAGGTCAGCGGTCTTGGTGGCCATTTCAAAGCAGACTTCCATCCCCATCAGAAATCCCCATGAGTTAAAAGTACAGTAATGAATGGCACTACAGCAGAACTTTTAACCAAAGTCTTGGCTTTAGGTTAAAAGATAATAATTTTGAAAAAGTAGCCCAAACCACAACAAAATACGCTGAGCTTCTTTGTGTATTCAGAACAGCTGCAGATAGAAATTGAAAATGTTTTTGGAACTTGCACTAAAGTAGTATTGCAGCCGGCTGGATTTGGGTCTCGACCGAAATTTCTTGGTAAACCAAAGGAAGCCTTCCAGTAGAGAGGGTATTCTTCTACCTGCCTCGCCCTTGGGGTTGCCTTGTCATGTCAGGTGCTTACCTGGGCCAAGCAAACCACACTCATTCAGACGCCTTGGCTTATGTGCACTTTGAGGGAGGAAATGATGTGTATATATGAGGAAATTAATATTTTTCCAAGTCTAAAGAACTATAAGCAAGAGAAGGAATAATGGATATATTTCTTGATGAGGAAATGATGTCTTAATATTTTTATTAATAGTCTGACGAAGGGCATGAAGTGTAGACTCTATTAGTTACTAGAAGATTCTAAACTTTAGAGCTTGAAGACAGTATTTTTTAAAGAAATAATCATGAGCACAGTTTATGATACTAGTAACTCCTATCATTCGTTATATTGTCATTAACCTTCAAAAACTTTATTAGCAGAAGATAACCATTTCTATAGAAAATGGTAAATAGGTCCCCAATGTGAACAGATCAAAGAGGGCTGCTCGGTTGGTCTGAGAGGTAGACTGGCCTGGGGGACATCCTCACCCTTTCTCCAGCCCAGGATCCTTTTCAAAACAAAGTTTAAAAACTGTTACCGCAAACAATGGAAGAGGTTGATAGTATAAATGGGCTTAAAGAGGTAAATCAAATTAGGGGTTATTGGATCTGTAATAGGTAATAATAGATGTAAGCAACAAGAATAAGCTAAAAAACCTGTGAACCTGAAAATGACTAACGTGAAGAAAAAGAGTTCCTTTGAAGTTGACAGAGCTGTTTAGGGACCTCTTAATAATAATTTCAGCCTTTAAAAATACTTGTGCCTTTCAGAAACAAACGGCAGTACATTCAAATTAACCCAAGGATGGGACCCCATGTATGTAAAATGTTAAAACTTTAGAGAGGTGGGATTTGCTGCTGGGTGTGTTTGGATTTGGTTCCAGGTGTGGCTGCATTTGGTGACGGATGAGGTTGGATTTGATGTCGGGTGAGGTTGGGCTTAGTGCAGGTGTGTCTGCATCTGGAGCTGTGAGGCGCTCTCGGTGTGGCTGAGTGATGGTGACGTACCTTCCGTTGGAGACAGAGGGCCTCTGGGCTTAACCTTCTGAAGTAATCCCTGTTGATTCCACGTAGGTGTCGGACGGCAGGTGCCACAGAAGCCTCCCAGAGGCACTGCTCGGGGCCCCCCCCAGTTAGTGCTTCCCCCACCCCCACCCTACCCTCCTCCTGACACAGACGTGGCAGAGCCTCTCGGCTTTCCTGGGGAAGGCGCTGTTTCCGAGGCCTCCGACCTGAGACCCACACGTACGTGCCTCTCGTTTCATCTGTGTCGACGCCTCACCTCTCTGGTCTCTGGTGTCGGCGCTGGGTTTCCAGACTTTCCATTCTTGCCTGGGGATGTGTGTGCCTCTTCCCTGCAGCTTTACTCTCTCAACGCTCAACGCAGTGTGTCCAGTTAACAGTGAATGCACTCCGAATGCCAGGCAGGTACCCGTGAAGAATGATTTAACCCATTAATCATTCATGTTGTGGTTAGACTTCAGCCAGAATTGCATCGTGTGGGTGGAGACAGCCGGCTAGGAGCAAATAAATGTCCCTCAAATTAGAACTGTCCTCGCAGTGCCCGCAGGTGACCCACTCAGCACAACACAGCACAGCAATGATGCGATCGTATAGGCTATATTGCTAAGCTCGCTCAGGCCAGCTGTGAATGCCAAGGCGGCTGTGCTCCAGAGCTGGGGGGACTTAACGGACTAGAATCTTTGAACCCTACAGCCAGTGGCCAAGCTCCCGCAGAAGGGGAGACTGAGGCACCAGAAGGGGAAACAGCTTAATTTGAGTCTAGCAACAGCCACAATTAAAGGCTCATTTTGTTTCTGTTTCTTATCACACCCTGTCTGAGATCAGGCTTTCTTTGTTGTTTCCTGGGATTTCTTTTGGACTTTAATAAGCACCATGTATAGCATTCCCACCTCCAGTTGGATATTAGCTCTATGTATTTCACTGTACACACACACACACACACACACACGCACACACACACAGGACATCGAGCCTGGGTGCATCCCTCCATCAGGATGCCTGAGCTGTGCTGGGTTATTGCCTTATAAAGCAGGTACCATCCAGGGCTGCATTTTCCTGATGGTGAAACGTCTCTATGCATTCAGCCCGGGGAACAGCTGGCGCCCACATGAGATATGCAGCCCTCTGGTTAGGAAGTCCATCCTTTTCTACCATCGAACCACTCGATCTTTTTCTGTCTTCTTTGGAAATGACAGCTGGCTCCCTGCCAGCTTGTGGGGAAAGGAGATAATCGTTGGATTACTTACCAACTTTCTCTAGGCAAAATCATCCTGATTCATTTGATCTCTTTTCACAAAGACTTCTTTTCCATCCTCAAAATCTGTTTGATCATCTTGACGTTGGACATGCTTCCGAATGCAAATGAAATTTGTAGGGGATTCAGAAATGGAGGATTAGACAAGATTAGTTGGAAGGATGACACCGAGGCTTAGACAGCTCTGGAGCTGTGTCATCTCTGAAGAGAGTGGGTTTGAAGCCCCACAGGCCAAGGCCGTGAACTTTCAGTGGCCGCTCCCGTGGTCCTCACCGTGAATTGTCCGCCCTGGAGAGCCCGTGAGGGAGGAAGGGCTGAGGGGAGAGGGTGGCCCTTGGCAGGGAGGAGTGGCCACAGCCCAGGAGCTCAGGGGGCCTAACAGGATGGGACAGCCAGGCCCACGGACTGCCCTACACTTGACCAGACCCCAGCTTCCCCCGGGCCCCTGCCTGGGTTTGGGGAGACAGTGTCAGCATGTGGCATCTGCTGGCGAGACCAAGGACAAGGACAAGATTTAGCAGCTGCTTTTTTTTTTTTTTTTTTTTTTGGCCGCGCTGCGCGCCATGCGGGATCTTAGTTCCCCAACCAGGGATGGAACCCGCACCCCCTGCAGTGGAAGCTCAGAGTCCTAACCACTGGACCGCCAGGAAGGTCCTCAGCTTTTAAAGGCCTGCATCAGCCTGGAGAAGAGCTTCCCCCTGGGTCTCTCCAGCGCTGAGGAAATACATCGCATCCCCGCCCTTGGGAGCCTTTCCAACAAAGGTCTGCATAGAGAATGAACAAGCCTCAGACAGAACAGGAGGCTCCCTGCCTTCTTGCCTGGAGGCTCCCGTCTCCTTCTCCTGCCCCGGGACAATTCTCTCCATGTCTTCCTCTCCCCACGTGCATGTCCGAGGACCTTCTCCTGCCCTGGACATAACTCACCTGCCCACCTTCCCTTTTCATGCCCTCTCACACACCCACAGGAACGCCAGGAAGAGAGCACAGAAGCACAGGGGGAACAGACCGGGGCCCCGCAGAGCCTGGCCCGGGCATAGCGGGACCCCTCCCGTCCCCTAGCCCTGTCCTCCTGACCACGTGTGCACCAGGGGTTAACGCATCCAGCTCGGAGCTTTTATTTAGCAGGACCGTCCCGGGCATTGTTTACAGCAGGAAAAACTAGGATCTCCTGCCCAGCCAGGCAGAAAGCAGTTCACCTGTTTTGATTCAGGTCTTTAAAAAGGTGAGGGAAAACGACTCCTTTGTTGTCGTTTGTTTCCTTTCTTACTCCACGTTGAAATCTGGGCGCTGCTCTCCCTTGTCTCTGGGGAGCTATGGACGGTCGGCACGTGAAGTGCCGGGTGTGATTCCCGCCCCTTGTGGGCGTGTGCATCTCACCTGCATGCCCGTCGGACTTGCATCTGGTTGCAGCCGTGGGAGCTCAGCAGGCAAGTTCATCTGCCGGCCGTAAGCTCTGTGTGTCTCCTCGTGAGCTCAGCAGGAGTTAGACCTGTGTTCTCTGGCTAAGAAACGACGTGTTAGTGGTGGAACTCAGACCTGAGTACCTGGAGGCCGGGCGAGTTCTCGCTCCACCCTCTCTGGGGAGACGCTGAGCCAGAAGCAGCTACGTCACTGGCCCCTGGTCTCACTGCAGAATGCGTCCAGCAGGAATCGACATTATGGCGCCTTTGACCTTCAGCCTCTGCCTGCCCCCACCCCGAACGTTCCTCCCACTCTGCCAGAGACTGCCACTGGGCACCTTTGGCTGTGCACCTTCTTTGTGATTTGTACCACAGGTGGCATGTCCCACTTAGGTCATTACAAAGAGGTAAGATACATTTTCTTGAAAACCAGTCAGCACAGCCAAAGATAAGATGGAAAGACTTAGGTAGCAGTGAATTAATAGGAACTGGATTTGTACGCAGATGTGAGAAGGTGGCAAAGAAGACATGAAACAGGTCCTCATACCACACCTCCTATTTTGATCTCTCCCATTCCAGAACCTTCTGTTCCAGCCATCCCCCTGTCCCTGAGCCTTGCCTCAGCAGAATCTTGGTTCCCATCCTGGTGGCTCTGCTGGTGTTCCCGTTACGGCTTCCAACCCTCCTTTCTGTCCCCAGCCTCCTGCCAGCTGACCTGGGCACCAGGTGGGCCCCAGGCCCTGACCCAAGGACAAGTCCTCTTTCCTATTTTTATGCTTTAAGTGTTAGCAGCGCTTGACTCGTGGCCATTAAGACCATGTTGACCTGGAACAGAAGCAAACAGGAGGAGACTTGTGTTCCAGGTCAGTGCCACATCTATCTGCATCTCCTGAGCTCTTTTTGAACCAATGTATGGTTTGTAGTCGGAAGAGGTAGAATGACCATCCCCTCGTACATCTGTTCAGCTCCAAGAGGCCACCTTCCACGGCCAGCCCTTGCGCCAGATCTGGGGGGACCCGGCCTGGATGTCAGATTGATGTGAGCTCCACATACTCTTGCACAGTCAGGGGCGGGGGTCTCTGTGCTCACCCTGCTCCAGCCCAGGAGCCCTTTGGTCTTTGGCATGGCCTCCCCTCCCTCCTGTTGTCCTCTAGGTGTTCATCCACTTCTCACCCTACTCATTACACAGGCCTGTGTGTGCTACCCCACTAGTTGAAGCTACTTGGAGGCTGTACCGGTCTTAAAGGGCATCCAGCGCCGGCACTGTGGTCTGTCTATAGGATGTTCCCATAGCGTCAGCACTGCATCGGAGACCTTGGCAGTCACACCTTCAGCATCCCAGCCCGGGCTTCCATTCCTCAGTTGTCTCCTGGTCGGGTCCGTCTGTCAAGACGGCCTGTGGTACCCTGGCTCCCGATGACCCCCACCTCCTGTGTTCACCCTCTTATGTAGCCCTCCCCTTGAACATGGACTCGTGTCTAATGAGTAGAATGTGGCAGCAGTAGTGGAAGTCACTTGTCACCTCTGAGACTAGGTGGAGACAGTCTGTGGGTTCCATCTGGAGCCTCTCACCTGCTCACCCCGAGGAAAGCCAGCTGCCGGGCTGAGATCTGCTCTAGGGAGAGTCCACGGGGCAAGGACCGAGGGAGTCTCCAGCCAGCAGCCCTCAGTCCACTGACCATGAGAGCTGAGTCCTGCCATGGCCACCGGGTGACACTGGAAGCAAAGCTTCCCCAGTAGAGCCTACAGGTGAGACCACAGCTCTGGTCCACACCTTGATTGCACACAGCTGAGCCATCCCAGATTCCAGACCCACACAGACTATGAGATAAATCCTTATGCTTTGAAGTCTCTAAGTTTTGAGGTCATTTGATCTGTGGCAATAGATAATCAATACAGGTTGCAAAACTCCCTTTTCAAACCTACTCAAACAGTTAGGGAATCTCTTATCTCATTAGGAATCCCAGTGGGACAGACTTCAGTGCTGAACCTGAGGCCTCGAGTTGCCATCAAGGCTTTCCCTAGATCATCTTTGGGGTTGGCTTCCTCCTCCGGCTGGTACCCAGGGCGCCATGGCTGTTCCCTGCATCCCATCCAGACAGCGGAAGTCTCAGGGGAGGAAGAGAGACCACCTTTTCTAATAGTTTCATAGGAAAAGGGAACCTTTCCCAGAAACGCCCAGCTGCAGAGTTCCTCTCATGTCTCATGGACCGGGGTTGGGTCTGGGGCTGACCCAGCCCCTGGGTGAGGATGGAATCCCCGGAGGTGAGTCAGGTGCATCCTGACAGCTGGGGTGGGGTCAGCTTTCCCTGCGATTGTGGGAGTAGCTGGTCAGTACAGGAACTCTGCTCGCTGGGAAATGTGGAGTACGCACACTGCATCAGCAGCCAGCAGTGTTCACCACACACGGGTTGTAGCCTGAGGTTTCCTTCCTGTGTCTGGAGAACATAAGATGCGTTGTGAGCAAGTGCAGAGGGATGATTGTGTGCCGGCCGTGAAGGCCAGGCGCTTGACTCAGAGCAGCGTGACCACACACCTGAAAGTCAGAAATCACCAGGGCACCGTCCTCCTTCGGGGACAGTTTCAGTTCAGGCCTGGCCCCCACCTACCTTTCCATTTCCTGCTTTGACAAACCAAAGGAACTACTAGAAATGCTCCTGACATTAGAAGGTGCTCACTTAGAGCCCAGAGACTAAAGGGTTTGGTTTCTTGATCATCTTAATAGCCAAGAGGATAACAGAATAGGGTTAGTGAAGTTGGGTGTTCAACCAATCAATCTTTGGAATCCTATATCTCATTTAAAATCACTTTCTGCTCTAAGAAGCATCATTTTCTCTCTTCCAAGGTGAGCTTAGCTTAGACAAAATGCAGCCTCTTCAAAGTTGGCTAGGGCAAGTGTGAAGCTGGGTGGACTTGGCCTCTGCATCGCCTGGTGCGGGACTGAGGTCCCTTGGCCTGGTCCAGGCTGTCACTCTCTCCCTGGCAGCCCCGGCCAGCCCAGCCTGTGGAGTCTGAGGTGGTGAGTGCTTGGTGCACACGTGGGAGAAGAACGATTAGGCTGGGTGATATCTCAGCCTCATGGCACAAAGGTCACCGTGAATGGGGCTTTGGTGATGTGTTTGAGCTTTTGTTGCATAATTGTAACAACAGTAAATAGTAATTCCTTGGCCTATGCTCTTCAATCTTTTGGTTTCTTATTAATAAGCTTTCATATTAACTTTTAGATATCTAATCAAGTACACAGGTGCATGTCTAAACCAGTATAATTGTGCCTATGGATTTCCCCCCATAACTTTCTAACCAGCTCGCTCTGATTTCAGTTTTAGTTGAATCTTCGTTGTGAATCATGATGGTAGAGTCTATCCCATTAGTTGCACTGAATTGTTTGTTTACAAGATTTTCAGTACTAGTTATGATTAAGTTATTAACAAGTTATTAGCTACTTATTTTAATGACAAGACCCTGGGGATTTTAAAACTCAATGCACAGAGAGCTCAACTTACAGATCCTCAACTTGTCTTATATTTTTTAAATTAAACTGTCCAGTGACTGTCGTTTTCTTATACATTTTCCTACACCAGGCTTGAGGAAATCAGCCTTTCCTTGGTTATACGTTTCTAAGGTAATTGGCAAAGGATTTTAAAGGCAGAGAGGGAAAAAGGGCCATTGTCTCCTGTTCTAAATGACATGTAAGGTTAAAGCACCACTGTGACAACTATTGCGATGTTTCTAGCTGATTGGTTTTCAATTTGTGAACAAGTGTCCCATTCTAAAGAACTTTAAGGAAATTCTAAATTAGGGGAATAAAATTAGAGAAATAAACTATCCATTCTCAATTAGAAGATAGTAATTTGCTCAATATAAAATTAGTAATAACAATAATTCGCATTTTAGGCAGTGTGACTCAGCAGGAGATCTGAACATCTAGAAATATTTTGGGCCCAGCTCTGTGGTTTACTGGCAAAATGGCTATAATCAGATCCCCACACTCCCAGACGAGAGCCTCACTAATGGCTGTGCCACGTGGCATGCAGGATCTCAGTTCCCCGACTGTGAGCTGACCTGAGCGGAGAGCTTAGAGAGGACAGGACAGGAGCTTCACTGATGCTCCTTATATCGGGACCAATAGCCTTTCAAGTCACCTAACATCTTACTTTACAATTGGAACCAACACTTGGCCCCTTTCCAAACAAAGTAGTTAATCCTGACGCTTGTGATACAAACACAGTTCTGGGAGTCTCGTTTGTCATGGAAGCACCCTTGCAACCCTACAGGTGTGTGGACCTCAGAGCAAGGCCAGGGAAGCACTCTTGCCTTGCCTTGGGTTTACTCGCCGCTTTCCTTCTGTGGCGAGAGAACCAGCCAGGCAGCTGCTCCTGCTGCCATGGGAAAGGGCACGGTATCCAGCAAAACAGGAACTGGGTGGTGAGCAAATGGCCCGTCTCATAAAAGGAAGGAAGTCGGTGACTATGGGAGCAGAGTCTGTCCCTGCTCAGAATACATTTTGAAAATGGACTGAATTGTTAGCCTGTTATTATGGTACCTTGAAAACCATTAAATCTACCCGATATCAACTAAAGAGTGAATACTACTTAGAAGCAAAGCAATGAGAATCATGATAGAGTTATGTACAGTATTTTTAAAAACGCTATGAACATATTCCCTTTTGCTAATGATCTTTTAGCCCTTTATTTACAAGCTACCATGTCCCTGACTTGAGAGAGAACTGAAGAACTTAGTGACAACTCAGGGAGCAGGTATGCACTGGACCTGGCTCACACCAGCTGGTGGTGAGAGCAGGTTGTTGAAATTTTAGGAATTTTGCAAGCCAATTGCTAAGTAGAACCATCATTAAAAAGTAAAGTATGTAAGCTTACAATTAAATAATGTTAAAAACAGAGGTAACAGATATTAAAAACTCACCACTTTCTAATTATTTTACTACATTTTACTATTTCTGTGTTCTTGAGGTTATGTACTTTGAATCAATATGATTCAATAATATGTAACAGTGAAAATGCTATATAACAGCACACCACTGCACACCTCTTCCCAGCACCACATTCACTGACTGATGAGATCTGGAAATCAACCAAGGAAGGAGCATTTACACCATGGACATTGGCAAAGGCTATACAAATCAGGGCTGGATTTATTGTGTGCTAATTGCCCAGGTGTAGGATGTAACATTGGGAAATGTTAATAATGCAGATTAATTATAAAAGCATATTATCAATAGCCAATGCATTGTGAAAAGCGCCACCCTACCCCATCCCGCCAAAGTTGAAGAATGGTTCTTCCATTTTCCAAAAACCACTCTTCAGTTCAACAAGGTCATTCACGTGGTTGACAAAGAAGCCAAATTCCAACATCTGTCTTCATGGTTTCATGTTCACCTAACTGCTTAACATAAAGCGATCAATCCACATTTGTGTCAAAAAGACACGTGTTTGTCAATGGTAATAATAGGCTGACTACAGATAAAATAATTTGACAAAAAATAATAAAAGGATTCTGTGAGAATCAATTGGTCATATAGAATTTACAACAAAGACTATTGTATATTTTATTATTACTTGTAAATTTTGTGCTACCCATCCTTTGTATCAGTAAAACTTTATCTGTCTGTTTATCCCTTTTACTTTTTCCAGAGAGCTGGTGACTAACCATTTACCAGCCTCCCACTGCAAAGGAATAACATATAAATAGGAATGCTGAAAGGGAGTAAAATTATTTAGTTAAGAAAACAGATGGCGATATTATTTTTTATTTTCCTAATTCACTGCCCAAGCTGTGAGTTGACACAAATAATCAAACAGGTTTCTGTGTCTCTCAGAGTTTTAATTTGCAGGCTAAGTTCAGGTCTGGCGTAAAAACCAACTTTTTAACATCAAGAGTTATAAGAACTTCTTTCTGGGTTCACATGTATTTAAGTTCTTCCTGGAAGTAAGGAATGGACAGCTTGATTTTTCAAGAATGGTTTGAGATTCTTAGTAAATATCATTATTTTATTTTATTAGTTAAAAAGTGAATAGGGATTATAAACCCATCATTTCTTTACTGACAATAGTCTTCTAACCTGTTGTCTTAAGGATTTTTATGAGATAAATAAATTTCTATGAATTTAGGCGTGGCTGTCCTTTGTTTTAATCCCTAACCCTCGAGGCCTTCAGGGCCTCAGGCTACTCCATGCAATCGATGGCCCTTCATCAGAGGGTCAGTCTCTCACTGCGGAAAAGAGCAAAACCCGGGAGAGGTTTGCTCCTTGAAAACAGTGGTCAACATGCATACGCAGTTGATGCCTGTCTCCAACTCAGTAAGTCAGTCAGTATTTTCTGAGCTTATGCTTGAGCCCTGCTTAGTATCCACATTGTCGAGGCTGGATTGATTGATCTGCCGCTGAGGGCACTGGGAAGCAATGTTACCTGTTTTTCCCTAGAGCTCTGAAAGCAACTTAGACTTCTTTCCAGGAGCTTTCCTACCAGCTGGTCACTGTCTCTGCCTGCAAGGACCTTAAGGTTTTGTATCAAATCCATATCATTTTATTAGAAAACCTCCAAGACAAGAGTGAGTGCCCTGATGCTGATGACATAACTCTCCCAAGGACAGAATTGTGTGTGTTGGATCAACAGGCCCTTTGAATAACTGACATAGTCAAAGACTGAAAGGAAGTGGAAGGTACAAATGAACTTATATACAAAACAGAAACAGAGCCACAGACAGAGGAAACAAAGGGGAGGGCGGGGAGGGATAAATTAGGAGTTTGAGATTAACATATACACACTACTATATATAAAATAGGTAAACAACAGGAACCTACTGTATAGTACAGGGAACTCCACTCAGTATTTTGTAATAACCTATAAGAGAAAAGAATCTGAAAAAGAACATATATATATATATGTATATATATATACACACACACACACGTATATATATCTCAACCACTTTGCTGTACACCTGAAACTGACACAGCATTGTAAATCGACTATACTTCAATTAAAAACAATAAATTAATTTTTTTTTTTTTTGCGGTACGCGGGCCTCTCACTGTTGCGGCCTCTCCCGTTGCGGAGCACAGGCTCCGGACGCGCAGGCTCAGCGGCCGTGGCTCACGGGCCCAGCCGCTCCACCGCACGTGGGATCTTCCCGGACCGGGGCACGAACCCGCGTCGCCCGCATTGGCAGGCGGACTCCCAGCCACTGCGCCACCAGGGAAGCCCCAATAAATGAAATTTTTTAAAGAAGAAAGGAAGTGGAGGAAACATTAGTAATATGATGATTTGGCCGACACCTCACTCTGTGCAGTGCTGAATCCCCAGGGCCTTGATGATGACGAGAAGGGTGACATTTATTCTGCCAGAGTTTGCGTTCATATTTTACTGTTTATTTTCCCCCCCGCAGTTTATTGCTGTGCATCATTCCCTACCCATGCCAAGCGCTTCTGACGGACGGCCCCTTCCTGGAGCTCCGTACCTCTGACTTTTCCCTGTGCCTCTGCTGTCCTGACTCTGATTCTCCTGTTGATCTTCCATCTGTCAGCATAAAAGAGCTCATTTGTACACCCGCAACTTACTTTCTTTAGAATTTACATAAAAATGCATAAGCAACAGAGATTTGTCTGACCGAGGTTCACATTTCCTTGTAGGAGGTAAAGACTTCTATATGTAAATTCTAGGTTGATTTATATTGACCTGTCTGAAATTCCCCTTTCATTGATACGTGGATATGTTTTTATTAAGAACCTTGCTTTATTTGAATTCACTATTAATTCATATTTTTCTTGTTTGATAGTCGGCTACATAATTTCTTCTCCATTTTCCTTTCAACTAGATGGTGTCCATAAATTGACCAGCAAGGGCAATGTGGATAGAACTGAAATAGTCTATCTTTCTGGTAAAACTAAGTGCCTAAGCCCAGGAACTATGAATATAACCTGTAGGGACCCACCACTCATGATCTATAGGTATCCATTCGGGATATGTAGGATATAACATTTTTGTAGATGTTTTCCAGGTTTTCCTATTACTGTGTCCCCTGCCATTTAGAGAGTTTATGAGAAGAAAACAGAGGAAGAGGAACATGTGTCTCGCTTTGTTGATTCACCAAACACGGGGTACTTGCTTGATGCTTTGGGGGCTGTTAGAGTGAGTAGCACATGACCTCTGCCCATGGCTTCTACTTACCATGACTCGCTTGAGAAAAGAAGTAGCCATGGGTCCACTTGATAAATGCTAGTCCGGAGGTTTGTACGAGTGGAACATATGCCCGAGGGTGTAGCTACCACGTCCACGTAGGGGTGTTGCCTGCTCTTCCTAGAGACTAAGGTCCTTCTCCCATCTTGAGAAAACCGACGCAGTCACTGAGAACTGGTCACCGCAGCAGTCCTAAGACAGAGCAGGTGAAAATGCTCATGTGAAGATTCACGGCTTAGGGAAAAAAGACTTGCTTGCTTTGATAAATTTTTATTATTGTGCAAAGATACATTTGAATTGGAGAAGCTTATCATGTTTCTCTCCAAAAGGTTTTTTAAATGTTATTGCTCAAAGTGAGAAAAAAAAATGAGTGTTTTTTACTTGTATGACTGTTGCCTGCTGGATCACAACGAGAATGGTAGCGATAACTGATGTAGGAAATATCGCAGCTGACATGGGTATTACTAGTAAATATAAGCTAGGACTTCTAGAAATGTATAGCTAGAGCTGCGTATAACCAATCTAGTGCCATGTGTTGGTGAAAAAAACAGAAATTACTCAGGAGGAATCATAGAACAAGTTAGAAAGTGCTTTTCTTTTGCATTGAAATAAAGAACTTTTGTCTGATAAGTAGCAGTCATTTGACCTTAAATCATTAAGTGGGGAAAGTCTAAACAAGAAAAGGTAATGTTTACCTAAATGTTGGGGAAAGCATCAGGATTTATGGCCCAGACGTTAAAGATTGTAGAAGATTGTATATATTTACAGCAAGAAGCATTTGTGTAAGAAGTAGCTATTACGCTGAAGAAAGATGGCGGTAGGAAGTCTTAAGGCAAAAAGTTAGGAGAAGAACAGGAGAAAATGATATTGTTCATTGAATTATTGGTTGGGGGACAGAAAATGTAATACAAAAAATGTATCAAAATCTATGAAAAACAGAGGACACAGATGTTGGGGGTGGGAAGGATCAAACTCAGTGGAGATCGACCGAATTATGTGACAAATGGAATGTGACCAGGGCACCCCTGACATCCTGGATCACGAAGTTAGCCAAAGACACAGATTTTTTTTTTTTTTTGCGGTACGCGGGCCTCTCACTGTTGTGGCGTCTCCCATTGCGGAGCACAGGCTCCGGACGCGCAGGCTCAGTGGCCATGGCTCACAGACCCAGCCGCTCCGCGGCACGTGGGATCCTCTCAGACCGGGGCACGAACCCGTGTCCCCTGCATCGGCAGGCGGACTCTCAACCACCGTGCCACCAGGGAAGCCCCAAAGACACAGATTTCTGACAGCACCTTAGGGTTCTCTATCACCAAGGTGGTCTCTCACACAGCTGGGTAAAATTCAGGGCAATTCGATGAACAAGTTTTAGAGATCCACGTGTGTCATGACACTGTGCTTACCCAGCATCAGAATCTTCAAGGAACCATACAAAATAATTTGCTTAAATATTTTTTTCTCGAGGCACTTGCATTTCTGAGAGGTTTCCATTTCTGGCTCAGCCCAGAATCCATCCCTCTTTGTGGGTCATCTCTTCTCCTTTTAAGCCAATAGGAGAACCGTCTGTTTCTTGTCTCCATAATGTTACACATATTGTTAAGAGTCGAACTAAAAGAAAAACAGATTTGTGAGGGTTCACATTTTCTAGCCAGAGAGACACAAATCAAGCAGCCCTAGTGACTGACGAGCCTTGACTAGCCATGCAGGTTCCCAGGGACGCCCTCAGGGGGCACCAGCCCTATAACAAGTGCCAAGGCACACAGAAATTATATTATTTTTCAACAGCAATTGGCTTAAACTCTTCCATTTTCACCATAGAGACAGTGTCCGCAGTGGGCAGTGGAACACGCTGTAATTTCTAAACTGCATTAGATGGGAATATTTGCCATCTCACTTCACTGGTACTTTTGACCTTTTCCTATGAAAATTTGGAGATTATTTTGTGGCAAATAAATACTCCTAGTACTACAGATGAAAGAATTTGGAGAATCTTACTCCAGTTTCCTCACTGGTATTGTATTTTCTCACCCATTATAACGAACCACGCATTACATCTGTGTTTGCAATGCTTATCACCTGCTAATTTTCAGTTTTCATGTTAATTTGGGTCCATCATATGACACTGTTTGTTCACAACTCTCATAATTCATGTAGTCTGATGCAAAACATGTCCATATGCAGACTGACATTTTCCACGGCAAAACAAACTTTTCTGTAACAGAGATAGGATTACATCTTCCAAATATTAGGCGGGGAGTAAGAGCCCCTCCACACAAGTATTGAAGGCACAACCGATTGTCTAGGAATTAATCGACTCACAGAGTACTTACTTCTCTCCCCTCTGAATTGTGCGTGTGCATGCGAGCACACGTGTGTGTTTTTAACTATTTCATCCTTCAAACCCAAGGAATGTAGAGCAGGAGAAAAACTCAAAATAGTTTTGCTGCTTATTAGTTGCCATGGTAAAGCAACAAGAAGCAAACTTCAAACACTGGTGAAAATGAAAGTCCAAGTGTGAAATGAAATGAGACTTGGAGTTATCTGCGGACTGAGTTCCCATGCTTTACTTGTCACCGATAGCAACACAGGACACTTCTGTCAAAAACTCTTCACAGGAAACTGTGAGATTAAATTTATCATCACTTTCTGTGTTTATTCTGCCCTTAAATGCTTTATATCATCCTTCTTTTTCCTTCTTCTTAAGAAAATAATAAACTTTTTATTACTATGAGCAGAGCTGTGTAAAACTCAGAAGGTTGTATCTGCCTCCAGCAAAGAAAAAATGTTCTTCAGTAAAGAAAAAAAAATACAATTAAAAAAAAAAAAAAAAAACCAAAGAGGTGAGAACTATTGAGATTATTTAGGCTGGCTACATTGTTTCCGGGGTGATAAATCTACCCTCCGGTTTTCAGGGAAGAAAATGAGGGGGAAAGTGACCAAACGTGTAACCTAAATCAGAACGCAACAGCCAGTGTATCTCATACGTTTTTCTTTGGTGTGTGAGGAACTAGGGTTAAAGAGAAAATAGATCCTCATATCTTTCGTATGAATAAGACGTGGTAATGAGGAATATAAAGACTTCCTAATAGCACAAATCCTAAGCCAGATGGCAGATGGCCATGTCTGGCCCACAGATGTGTCCTCGTTGCCAGGTAAAGTTGCCAATATTAAGTCATATTGGCCTTGAAATTCTGTCTCCTCTGGAATGTGTAAGAACGCTCATGCCTTCGGGGCCCGGAACTCAATGGGCACCATGCCCCCCACCATCTCCACGGCCCAGCCGGGAATTCCTTTGCTATGGTTATTCTTGAGCTATGGTTTTTCCAGTCAGAGAGTGGAGGGGAAAGTGACGAAGTCTTGCCATCAGGCTCCTGACTGGAGTGGACAAAAGTGGGAAAATGAAGCCTAAACCTATAGGGCTGCAGTCTCAATGAAAGGGGGTTAAAGCTCAGTTCTGGTTGGAGGTAAGGAGTATTCGCACCTCTGGCTGGTTTCTCTCATGGACGTTTCTGCCTAGTCCTTGGAACCTTTGATGTACGACCTCTCTCTCAATCTTTTCTTCCCACCCCGCAGTGGCAGGCACACCCCAAATCTGCACCCACAGAGGGGTTACTGACAGAGCCAGGAAGGGGATGCCCGGGGTAGGGGGGATCTGCCTTTCCACCCCCATCCCATCACAGCTGTCACACAAGTAAGGTAGAGTGTTACCCTGCTGAGGACAGCACGTGCCAAGCCTGAACAGCCGCTCCCTGGACAAATGGCCTGCATTAGGGCCCTGGGGCTCGAGCACAGAAATAGTGTACGTGAAGACGGAGTTCATGAAGTCCCATGAATATCAAATAATAGCGAATGGTTTTAAATTGAGACTTTTCTTATCTAGTAGTGGATTGTAAGTTTCCTTTTTTACTATTGCAAGTTGAAATATGGGAATCAAATTGATGGGAATTAGCAGTTTTTGTCTTTTAAGAGTATTACTGATGTATAATTGCCACACAAAAGCCCCACATGTGCGTAAATGCAGAAAGCTGAGTTTGCTGAGAAGTTCACTGAAAGGAGGTCAGCCACATCCTCCGCTCTCACCAACTCCAGACCCGCTGGTCCCGGCAGGACCCTGGCTGCCACCTGGAGGGCGGGGTCGGGGCGCCAGGGCAGCACACTGGGCTGCTCTGCAGGGGCAGTGCCCCCTCCCCGCCCCTCCCAGCTGCCCCATCTAGCAGCTGAAGAGGTGGCTTATTAACGGGGCTGGAGGTGCCTGGATAAACAGTGTCTCTCCCCACTCCCCACTCCTTTCAAACACCAGGAAACCCTGATTATCCCACTGATGGCCCATCTCAAGGAGAATTTTTCTGTACAAAACAGAAAATAAACATCAGGGCTTTGAGTTTATGCCAATATTATGTTGCAGGCGGTCACACAAACAGCTGGCTCGAGCGACTGCATTCCTAGGGTCGAGCCCCCTCTGTTTACAAAGAAGGGAAAGTGAGGCCAGAAAAGTAGAGTGCCTTTTGTCTAAGGCCACACAGCTAGAGAGGCCTGTGCTCAGATGGGCAGACTCTCCATCCACTGTTGCTGGTGTAACCAGAGGTCTAAAAAGGAAAGCAGGTGCAGTATGGAGG
>NW_021703776.1:2313510-2536578 GCF_005190385.1 Monodon monoceros | reverse complement strand
CTCTATCTATATATCAATGCATCTCCATATCAGTGTATCTGTATCTGTATCTCTGTCAATCTGTCTGGCATCTGTAGGTCTGAGGTCAGACAGTTTGCAGTGACAGGCACTACCTTGCAGGTCAGTCCACACTTCACACAACATGTTCCTGACCCTGGTGCCTGACCCCTCGGCACACTCTGGCAGGGCTGTGAACCTGACCATTAGCCCTCCCAGAAATGATTGTCAGGCCCTCTCTTCAGTGCCTAACTGAGCACACGGTTCAGGGCAACCTGCTCAATCTGTCATTAAAATGCGCAGTCATCCCATGTGGGTGACACAGCTCGAGTGAGGGGCAGCCCCTTGCCTCTCCTGCTCTCACATTGGTGCCCGTCTGGCTGCAGAGCAGGCTGGCTCCACCCAGGGGTGCTGATGCAGGAAGGGTCACCCATGCAGGGGGCTCAGTCTTCACTAATCCCCCACGAAGGAGGGGACAGGCTGAACAGCCCCCTGCACGGTCTGTGGATGAACGCTTTTGCCTTTACTGCCACTCGGTGAGGACAGTGCTGTTGCTACCATCCTCATTTGATGACGAGAAAACCAAGGCACAGAAAGGAGATGTTTTTCTGAGGCCAAAGGCAGGAGCGAGTTAACATTAAGGCAGGACTTGAAGCCTGGTGGTCAGGGCCGCACATCCACAAAGGCCAGCAGGACCTGCTGTTTGCCCTGGGGTGGGCTTCTCTCTTTCTAGAAGCCCACCCCAAAGGGCCAACGGCTATGAGCTGAGCCATTTGATAAAACCTCAGCTGTGAGCCTGAGCGAGGCTGCACAAAACCCAGGAGACTGGAGGGCAGAGTACATGGTAGCCTCGTGTTACCGGCTCTTGGGCCCAGAGACAGCCCTGGAGGTGCCGTTGCTTCAGTGCTTTCTTCCCCGGGAAGGTGCTCTGGCCTATCATTCCACTCAGGCTGCATCACCAACCCCTGTAGTCCTCGGGGCCTAAATGCATACGAGGCATTTATTTCTCACAGTCCTGGAGGCTGGATGTCTCAGATCAAGGTGGCGGCAGGGCTGGCTCCCTGTGAGGCCTCGCTCCTCGGCTTGCAGAAGGCCGCCTGCCCGCTCAGTCCTCACGTGGTCTCCTCTGTGTGCATCCATCCTGGTGTCTCTTCCTCTTCCTAGAGGGACACCCGACACATTGGATTGAGACCCATCCTGACGGCCTCATTTTAACTTAATCATTATTTAAAGACTTTATCCAAATTCAGTCACATTCTGAGGTATGGGGGGGTCAGGACTTCAACATATGAATTTGGGGGTCACCGCTCAGCCCACAACAGCTGGTGTTTATTACCCCCATTTTCTGATGGGAAGACAGGGGCATCAGAGCCCACGCTGGGCCCGCAGCTGGAGCTCGGGGAGCACCCAGGCTCCGACTCCAGGCTGGACCCTGCCGCCTCCCTGTCCAGCTGTGGTTAATTTTGCCCACAGCTGGCCATGGCCCACACTGTCCTGATGCTGCCTTTGCATGTGTGTCCTATCATTGCCCTGGCTTTGAATTCCATCCCTCCGCAGTTGACAGAGTGTCTGCAGCTCTGATCAGACTCCTGCACTTGACTCTGAGCATGTGCACAAAGGCAGGGCCAGGCCCAGAGTCCTGGTGAGACCTTCCACCACGTACGGGCTGGCCTGCAGCTTTCCCCGCAATCCCAGTGTCAAATGTCCCTGTTCCCTTTCCTCTTCCTCCTGCCCTGTACTCCTCTCAGCCTCCACCTAGCTCTTTAGAGCATTTGTCAAGTGCGCGCGCGCACACACGCTTACCCGTCTTGTCTCTTAGCCGCCTTGGCAACATCAGGGCTTTGCAGAGAATTCATAATAAACTCAACGCATCCCTCTTGTTTTCTGTGTGTGTGATAGCCTGCTGTGAAGACCTTGTCTGTGTGCCACCTTCTAATGGTTGCTCCTGAAATGAGTGTTATTCATGTGGTGCTAATGTGGTGAATTCTGTCAATCCCAGAATTTACCATGTTGTCAGTGGCTTCTGTAGGGCCCACATGTTAACCAGGGAGGTTACAGACTGGGCTGCAGGCTTTCCTGGCAGAAGGACCAGGCTCTGCTCTAAGGCCTGGCAGCCTCTGTGCTTTGCTTTGACAGGTTTTGATCAGCCTACGCAAGGCTTCTTCAACCGTTTGAATCAGCTGCTGAAGCAGTAAGTAGGCTTTTTCTTTTTCAACTGATTTAAAAAAAAAAAAAGCTACAACAGCATTTAACATGATCGTAACCATCTTTAATGGTTCTAACTGAACTGTACAGTTCAGTGACATTAAGTATATTTGTATCGCCGTGAAATAGATCTCCAGAACTTCATCGTCGTGCGAATCCAAAACTATACCCATTCCACGTCAGCTCCCCCTGCCCCCTCCCCCAGCTCCTGGCACCCACCATTCTACTTTCTATCTCTATGAGTTTGACTACTCTAGGAATATATATAAGCAGAATCATACACTATTTGTCGTTTTGTGACTGACTTATTTCATTTAGCAAAATGTCCTCAAGGTTCATCCACTTTGTAGCACGCAACAGGATTCCCTTCCCCTTTTCAAAGGCTGAGTAATATTCCATTATACATATATACCATATTTTGTTTATCCATTCATCTGTCGATAGGCGTTTGTGTTGCTTCTACCTCTTGGCTACTATGAGTGCTGCTGCAGTGCACAGATCACTTTGAGGTCCTGCTTTCTGTTCTTTTGGATGTAATCCCAGAAGGGCGTTGTTGGTGACTCATTTAGTACGCTTTGCCTTGCAGACCAAGCAACTCAAACTGGTGTAATCCACAAGGAAATGTATAGGTTCCTGCAAGTCTAGAGGTTGGGGAGGCTCTTAACCCACACTCAGTCACGTGACAGTTCTGAACCAATCACTGTGGCCCGGGGAGAGCCACGCACCCATTGGCTGCAGCTAGAAGGCACAGACCAATGACCAGCAAGGAGGATTGGGTCACCAAGTTTGACTGGATGGTCAGGAGCCATCTCCCAGGAAACCTGGATGCAGAGGAAATCCGACCTTGTCCCCTAAAGTCAAGCACTGGGCTTAGGAGCACAGACCAGAGCCGGTGACCTCGGGCCACTTATCCATTTCTCTTTGCCTGAGTTTCTCTATTTTGATAGCAAAGTTGGTTTTGAGAATTATACACGTGAGTACCTATAAAGCATTTAGAACGATGGCCAGCTCTCCACAAATTTTAACTATTATGGAAGAAGTGGCCAGCATTTAAATGCGGGAGATTGCGCCTTAAAATCTTGATTTCTGCTTTTTCAGAAAAATTAGAGGCGGCAGCACCAGTGTTCATCGTGAAAGAAACTGTCAGACTCAGCAGTAGATGCCCATTTTAGAGGGACGTAGACTGTCCCCTGTGCCCTGCCCCCCACGCCTGGCCTCACTCCATCTCTCACAGATGTCCCTTGGCCCTTGTAGACATGTCAGTTTGTGTCAAACTGGAGAGATGAAGTAACTTAAGCCCTCGGTTTTAAAAATTAGAAAAATGTAAAGATTCTGTTGTCACATAAACCTCAAATTAGGTGTTTGATTTTCTTCTTCATATGCTCACACAAATGATGCAGGGATGTTTCTCTCTTCCTCCTTTGTCTTAGGCTATTAAATGACTATACAAACTGTCTTTGAAGAGACTTATTTTTTTCACTTTTTACTTTTTAATTTTTGTACAATTTTTAAAGGTTACTTTCCATTTACAGTTATTACAAAATATTGGCTATATTCCCCATGTTGTACCACACATCCTTGTAGCCTGTCTTACACCCAGTAGTCTGTACTTTCCACTCCCCACCCCTATCCTGCCCCTCCCCTCTCCCCACTGGTAACCACTAGTTTGTTCTCTACATCTGTGAGTCTGCTTCACTTATGTTATACTCACTAGTTCGTTGTACTTTTTAGATTTCACTTATAAATGATATCATACAGTATTTGTCTTTCTCTGTCTGACTTATTTCGCTAAGCATAATGCCCTCCAAATCCATCCATGTTGCTGCAAATGGCAAAAGTTCATTCTTTTTTATGGCTGTGTGGTATTCCATTGTATCTCTGTACCACATCTTTTTTTATCCATTCATCTGTTGATGGACACTTAGGTTGTTTCCATGTCTTGGCTATTGTGAATAGTGCTGCAATGAATATTGGGGTGCATGTATCTTTTCAAATTAGTGTTTCTGTTTCTTTCAGATATATACCCAGGAGTGAAATTGCTGGGTCATATGGTAGTTCTATTTTTAGTTTTTTGAGAAACCTCCATACTGTTTTCCACAGTGGCTGCACCAATTTACATTCCCACCAACAGTGTATGAGGGTTTCCTTTTCCCCACATCCTTGCCAGCGTTTGTTATTTGTGTTCTTTTTGATGATGGCCATCCTGACCGGTGTGAGGTGATGTCTCGTTGTGGTTTTAATTTGCATTTCTCTGATGATTTAGCGATGTTGAGCATCTTTTCATGTGCCTATTGGCCAGCTACATTTCCTCTTTGGAAAAATGTCTATTCGGTTTTTCTGCCCATTTTTTAATCAGGTTGTTTGGTTTTTCTGACATTGAGTTGTATGAGCTGTTTATACATGTTGGGTATTAATCCCTCATTGGTCATATCATTCGCAAATACCTTCTCCCATTCAGTAGGTTGTCTTTTCATTTTGTCAGTGGTTTCCTTTGCTGTGCAAAAGCTTTGAAGTTTAACGAAGAGGCTTCTTACAGTGTGCCCTTTCACAGCTCGTGGGTGAAGTGCCCTGCCCGGTCAGGGGGCTCTGCAGGTGGGCACGTCCTCTCCACTTGTCTTTAAACAGCTGCTGGGTGACTCACAGCCTGGGCAGACGGGGGTGGGTGAGAACAGCATTGGGGTTACTTCCGCGTGTGCCCACAGCTCTCCCCTGGCATGCAGGGCTCCCTAGGAGGTAAGGCTGGGCCTGGGCCCCTCAGGATGGCCGAGCCACGACACCACAGCCCCACCTCCCCAGGACGGAGGCCCCGGTGCCGGCCAGGCTCAGGGCTGCCTCCCAGGACATGCTGAGCTGTGCCTGAAGCTGACAGGAGAACGATCATGTTTCCATGTGGTGATGAAACCCAGAAGTAAACAGGCTGTGGTGTCATCTGGGTTCACTTGAGCCGGTCTCACACTGGCCTAGTTGAGTGGAGGCTCTTGGAATGGTGGCCCGAGTGCCACCAGCTGTGACGGTGCTGTAGTAACCACTGTGCTAACCGGAAGCCTCCCTCTGAGTCTCGGCAGGCAGCCCCGGGGCCTGGACACCAGGGCTCTGACTTAAGGCTTTGCCCCTCGGTTTCTCTGTGCCTCAGGATTCCAAAGCGAGGGCTCACGGAGGCATCAGAGAGGCAGCCTTCACACCAGTGTCCCTGCATTCATCTGCCCACCCCTTCTCACGGGCACGGGGGCACTCAAGCAGAAAGACAATCAGGGCGAGCTGCACCAGACATCTACACTGGCTGTGCTGGTGCAGTTGTATCCATCCAGCAGAGCTGCTCACTGGGAGAGCTACTTGTACAGACTTAAAGTAATGGATTAGGCAGTTGCTAAATGTGTGTTTTACTTTTCAGAACAATTTCAAAGCATGTGAAAAGTAATGAAGCTTTTTATAAAATCAGGACTATTTCAGTCCTCTTTTCTGTTTAGCCCTGATGGAACATAGATCCTTCAAGCTATAATGTAAACGTGTCTGTCTTAGCCTAGTGGAAAACAGCAGTTCAGAATGAAAACGCACGTACTGATCACCTAATATGTGCCCGGAACCAGCAGAACGGAGTCACCCGGTCTGGAGGGATTAAAAAGCTGGAAGAACTTGCGCCTTACAGGGAAAAGAATTAGCTCTCCACTTTTCACCAACCCCAGAGAGGGTCAGCCTGGAAAATGCACAGAGGAGGGTCTGTTTGACACCTTAGGGAATCCTGTCGTCCGGAAACCAGTGAACCAATGAGGAGGGAAACGGGCCAAAGGGGATGTTAGATTGTCAGCTCAGACATGCTGAAATTTCCTGCTAGAATCTCAGGAACGCCTTCACCTGTCAGCTGGAAGGGCCGGTGTCCTGCCCTCCACTTAGGGACCGAGACACCAAGGGTCGGCTGTCCCCATGGTCACATCACTCAGAGAAGAGAGAAGTTCCAAACGGGGACCCCAGACAGCTGGTGCCACTGAGCCTCATGCAGGGGCACCTGGGGACCATTTGGCTGGATCAGAGACCCCCCGCCCCAGTCCTCCCACCTCTCCACCCCCAGCAGCCTTTTTGATCAGCAAATAATTTCCACATCCTCTGCTTCCTGGGTGTCCCTTCTGGGAGCCCCCTTGTCAGGGACCCCCTCATTCCTCCTGCACATCTGGGCCTGGGGCTGGGAGACATGCCATCCTTGGGGAAAGTCTTCAGGCTGCACTTGCTGAAACCCCCATGCGATGGAGGCTGTTCTTAGACCTGCCAGCTTTGGAGAGACCACGCCCATGAATGATTACATCTGCCTGGAGACTGACGACGGGTCAAAATAACACAGCGTCATCATAAGAGCTACATCTGCTGAGGCTTGCGTGTGTGCCAGGCCTGTCCTCAGACTTGACCTGCATGCAGTCTCCTGGTGGCTCCTTGCATAAGGGACGATGGTGCTCAGCCCCGTTTCCATGTGAGAAAGTCAACGCCTGTAGGGACTAATCTTCTCAAGGCCACGGTTGAATCAGCCCCCAATTGTTTAAACTGGTACAAAGATATAGGAGAAAAATGGTGCTAGCACAAGCAGAACACGAACGTGATAGTGGAGTGTGCATCTGATTCTCTTCCCATATCTAAGGAGTTTTGTTATACATTTATCCTAAAAGCTGCTAAAAAATAAAGACGAGGAATCCTGGGGATGAGTGATTACTTCCTAACCGTTGCCTGTGTTTTCCGGACTTGCTATACTAAAGAAAAAGAAAATAAACTTTATTTTAAAACTCAAAAGAATCCTAATAGAAAAACTCAGATAAAGTGCAGCTGTTGGGGGGACGTCTCCAAGACCAAGTGGGGTGGGAGAGAAGGGTGTGGATGTGGGAGTGGAGATGAGGTGCTTTACTTCCCAGGGGGCAGCCCCCAGCTTGGACTCTGGGGCAGGTGAGGAAAACTGAGGCTGGAGCCCAGCATCTCCTAGAAGGTTATTCTGGGTACTGGCAGGTTTTGCTGAGGCCAATGCTTTCTGGCCCATAAAGCCAAATTATTTGGGGGCCACTGTAATTGTGAGTTAGACAGGTGGTCTGCGTGTGAAAGGTTTCATTTACTGGCTGTGGTCTGTTGGCTGTGGACAAGGCTGGAAACAATTCTGTACAGGTTTCCTAAAATGACGGGCTCTGACACTGATCTCACTTTTGTTACAAGAAGATGCCATTTCCAAGGCAGGCGGGACTCTGGCGAGGAGGCTCGGGGGGAAATCACGGTGTCACTTGTCATTATCTGTATGCTCACTGCTCTGTACTGTGTCTGAGTGGCTTTGAGGTGGCGATTTTGCTCCGTGTGTGCGTAAGTGTCCAGAGGAGCACGGCACACCAGCTTTGTTATTAGTCACTCAGCTTTTCCTTACTCACTTTTGCTGGCATATTAGCATTTTATGATTTCTAAAATTTGTATACAGAATGTATCTTGAAACCAGCACCTATTAGAGTCTCTTCAATATTTAAAAATGTTGGTACAGCCACTATGGAAAACAGTATGGAGGTTCCTTAGTAAACTAAAAATAGAGCTACCATATGATCCAGCAATCCCACTCCTGGGCATATATCTGCAGAAAACCACAATGCAAAAAGATACGTGCGCCACAACGTTTATTGCAGCGCTATTGACAATAGCCAGGACATGGAAGCAACCTAAATGTCCATCGACAGATGAATGGGTAAAGAAGATGTGGTACTTACATACAATGGAATATTACTCAGCCATTAAAAAGAATGAAATAATACCATTTGCAGCAACATGGATGGACCTAGAGATTATCATGCTAAGTGAAGAAAGAGAAAAACAAATATCATATGGTATCACTTATAGGTGGAATCTGAAAAAAATGATACAAATGAACATATTTACAAAACAGAAACAGACTCGCCGGCATGGAAAACAAACTTATGGTTACCAAAAAGGAAGGGTGAGGGTAAGGGATAAGTTAGGCATATGGGATTAACGGATACACCCTACTGTGTCTAAAACAGATAATCAAGAGGGGCCTGCTGTACAGCACAGGGACCTGTACTCAGTACCCTACATTAAGCCATAATGGGAAATAATATGAAAAAGAATATATATATACATATATATGTGTACACATATGTATAACTGAATGACTTCGCTGTACACCTGAAACTAACACAACACTGTAAATCAACTATACTTCAATAATAAATAAAACTAAAAATAATAAATAAATAAAAATACGTTTGCTACATTAGTCCAGACCCAGGTGACATTTTGAAGACACCATCTTCACATCTATGCTATTCAATCGGTCCCAAACATCAGGCAACTTATACAAATAATGAGGCAAAAATAACTGCATCGTCTGGCTAAGCTGGCAGGGCTGAGGCGTGGGGACGACGTGCAGATGCAGGGACCACAGCCCTGTAGACTCAGACTTTTGCTCCATCATTGCGAGGGCCTCTGCTCCCCAGGTGACTTTTGGAGGTGCCTCCCACTAGCTCTGTGACAGCCTTTGGACACAGCGACCTGTGGGTCTCGTTGCTGCCTTGCGTCTGTGTTCCCCAGCATCTCCAGACCCCATCTCGTGTGCTCTGCGTGTGAGATGCCTCCTGCCCCAAAGCAGGACACCGGGAGTCCTGCCTGCTCCCCCGCCCCCAGAGTTAGCCCTTTCCTTCTCGTCTTGGGCGTATTTGACAAGCATTTGGGATGTTTTGTGTCACTTCCTCACTCTGCCTTTCTGAAACTGTTCTAATACAGTTTCCACAAGTAGTTATGTTTGCTCTGCTGTCTTGAGGAAAATGTCTCGTTTAACTCTGCTGAGGGTATCGTGTGGCGCCTTCCCACGAAGCGGGAGACACAGGAGGGGCATTGAGACAGAAAGTAGAGTCTAACAATTTAGGAAGAGAAGGACACTCAGAATGCAGGGACTGAATGTCTGTTTTGAAAAGTCATCTGTTCAGTAACTCCAGGGCCCTTGTTGGAGAAGCCGCTGTCTCTGGAGCAAAGCAATGAAGGCGTTTTGGTCTGAGGAGGGTGGGGTGATACACAGGCTTGAGTGCAGATTGCCCCCAGCTGGCCGGGCAGCCCTGGCGAGGTGTTCAGGGAAGGGCTTCCCCCAGGGTAGACCTATACCGGTGGCTTCAGCATCACCTGGGAACATGTGAGAAATGCTGCTCTCAGCCCCAAGCCCGAACCACTGAGTCAGAAACTCCTTGGGGAGAGGGGTCACTGGGCAAGCCATCTTAACCGAGCCAGACATTCTGGTGGTTGTGTGGGTGCAGGACCCCTGGGCTGGGGAGCCCAGTGTGGGGCTCGGACCCCGCCATCTTTGAGCTGTGATATTCTTCCCATTTGTGAGTCGCCAGCCCAGGGGTGTGGGTTCTGACTTTACTACATCTCCACCCCTCCTGCCCATCTCACTGTGGTGCCTTCTTTGTATCTTTAGTTGTGGAAAATTTTTTCTGCTAGTCTGCAGGTTGTTCTCACAAATGCTTGCTCTGTAGGTAATTGCAATTTTGGTGTGCCTGTGGAGAGAGGTGAACTCAGGGTCTTTGTAGTCCAGCATCTTGGCCACCTCCCCAATACTTCTTATTTTAAATAACTCAAAATAATAAAAAGATATTGTCTATTTTATATTATATAATTATGTGTGTATAACATATATATACATATGTACGTGTGTGTGTGTGTGTGTGTGTGTGTGTGTGTGTGTGTGTGTATATGCTATTTTAAAAATCCTTATTTCCTAAAGTGGTTAAGAATAAACACCAAGAGAGCTTAGAGATATATGTGATGGGAAGAGCAGGATGTGTGGGGTAGAACCCATGCAAAGGTCCTAATAAAGACTATGTTTCTGACCTTCCTGGGCACCAAGGCAAAAAAGCGAGGTGGGCAGACACTCAGCCAAATAGCAGGCATTCATTTCATCAAAAGGGGCGGGGGGAAGGAAGATCTAAATTTTAGGACAAATTAAAGTGGATGCTTCTATAAAAGACATTGAGTACTATGATAGATAATATCTCCAACAGCCGTTCTACATAAGATACAAAAATGTTCTTCGTTTGGTCATTTTAAGTCAGTAGCAATGGCTGAACAGTGCATTACAGAAAACTAAGCAAAAGTGGGCCACATACTTTGTTCTCTAGAGTTCTAATGATAAAGGGATAGGACTTGAGAGAATCTAGCAGAGAAACAGACGATATTTTTCCTGGATTGCCTGTCTCAGAAGGCAGGTGGCTCACCTGTACTTCATGCCAGACCTGAATCATAGTTCATTCAGTTTCGTAACTTCGCAAGTCCCTAAATGTCACCTTTTCTGAGCTGTTGATTAAACACAGTTCCCATGCTTTAATATGCTAGACAACCTGGAGCCAGGGTTTCTATTTTGATGAAGTAAACTGAAGCATCAGCTTTGTTCCTGACAACGGAAACTATCCTGATCCCCAGAGTGAGGCCCCAGAAATACATATGTAAGAGAGGGCTGGCTCTTTTTCTCAAAAATAATTTAGAATATATTGAAATCTCTGGACAAATGGAACCAAGATTTGTTCCATAGGACATGGAAGAAAATCTTTTGGTGTAGAAAAATTTAAATGTAGGTATTCTCAGCAAGATTCATTTCACATTTTCTTGGTGCAAGAACCTCAATTTGACTTTTGCTTAGGACGTGTTTTTGTGTGATTCTGAATAGACTTGTCCTGTTTATGGCCCTGGCAAAGTATGTTTCTGTAACACATACTATCAGGGATAGATGAAATCATTTGTTGGCTGGGACTTCTTTTATAATTTGCAAAATAGGAATAATTATTTTCATACTGCAGAGGACACTGGATAAATAAGGAGTTATTTGGACATTGCAGAATATCAAAAACCCAACTACCATTATATGGTTTCAAATATTGATGTTGAACTGTATATCTGATCATTGTTAGCCAGTGGTCTAATATCTTAGGCTACTCTTAAAACCGTGACGTCAGCGTGGAGGAGGAATTCTTTTAGCTATTTGCTAAATAAAATAGGCACATGAAAATAATAGGAAACTTCAGTTTCAATATGGCGGAACTGGGTCTAAGAACCGTCAACCAAAGTCAGCATTGTGGCTGCTGAGAGAAACTGGCCACCCCATCCAGGTGTAGCCTTCCCCAGAAAGCAGCTTTCCTCTCTGCAGATTCCCTGTGGGAATCTGCTCAGCCCAATCTGCCGTAAGGCTTTCTGCTCTCTCCTAAGGCAACAGTGATGGTCACGTGTACAAAAGAAATCTAGTTCCTGACATTACTGACACCATCATTTAGCACAGTCAAGAATCACTGAACAAATTTTTTTTTCAGTGTGTGGAGGAAGGACCACAAACTGATTAGAGGAACTAACTCCAAAGGAAGTAGGGCTAATTTAGGCAATAGAGCAGAACTTTAAATATTTGTTGTTATTGCTTCAGAAAATTTTAACAGATTATTACATACATAAAACAAGAGCAAGCTAGTATTGAAAAACACATGAAAAAAAGAACTTCCAAAAGTTCTTGGAAATTAATACATATCCTCAGAGACATACAAAATTAGACACATTTTGGTGAATTTTTTGATATCCATGGGTAAAGAGGAAAATCTTACTAGCTTCTAGAGATAAGGTTATTTATAGTTGGAAAGAATCATGCTAATGTTTGGGTTCTCATCTGTGAGGCCGGATGCCAGACAACAGTGGTGCTGAGAATTCAATCTTGAGGAAGAAGGATTTTGATCTGAATCTGACTTCATTTTAGTCATACTGATAGTGAAGGATTAAATGCAGACAACCTTGTGAAGACACAAGAGGGCCTAGAGAGTAAACTAGATCCTAAACCAGATTATTCCGAAAATAGAATTACTCAAATGTGTAATCTGAATAATGGAAGATAAATCCAGGAAAGGGAAACATGATATGCAGCTGTCACATTTAATATACTTTTTAAAATAAAAGTTCCTGTCATGGAAACACCATAATATGAAACTCTGTGTGTGTGTGTACTTCATGCAGAAATCAGGGCAATTTAGACATTTGTTAGACAAGACTATCTAATTCCAGGAAACATGTATTGAATGAGTTACAAAAGAATGGGTTTTGTGAGATCTTTTTTTTTTTTTTTTTTTGCTCACATACCTGGGAATTTTAAGAGATGAATCCTTATTACGGACATGGTGGGTTCCCCAAGCCCAAGCGCTGTCTTAGGTCTGTGCTCTTCTCTGTGGACAAGCCCTCTCCATGCGCTGGTCCAGAAGACTGTCATTTATCCAGGACCCCTCCTACTCCATGGATTTCAGCCCAAGGAGACCACCTGCCCAGTATCTCTGGCCAGAAGGCCCCAAGAAAGGCCTTGATTGGTCCAGCTTAGGACACGTGCCCATCTTTGGACCACGGTATCAACTGACCAGGTTTGGGTCACATCCATGACCCACATCTCACATCCGTGCCCTGTGGCCAGGAGTAGTGAGGGGGCAGTTAGACTGGCCCAGCTGTTGAGAACTAGGTTAGCTCCCGGAAGGAGGAACTCACGTAGCACAAACAGGGAGGGGGCAGTGCAGATGGATAGAAGCAGCCGCTGTTTTCTATATATGCTTTCAAAGAATGGCAAGCGGAGAGCAGGCTTGTCTCCACACGGGTGAAACTGGGATTTTCTCTGTGTCTCTAACAGGCACTTTAGGATGCTAGGATTAGGGTTATGGTTCAGGCTTTGGAGAAATATAGATTGATTGAGGCCAAGAGTACCTTACTAGGCTCTCTAACTTTTTTTTTTTTTTTTTTTTTTTTTTTTTTTGAGGTTAGTCTTTCGATGAGACATTTTCTCTGGGCGTATAAGCCTGGGGAAACTGACTCTTGACAAATCTCCCTTCATAATGACCAGCAAATAAACAATATCATATCATACAAGATCTTTCATTTGCATTTAATAAACTAATAAAAATGAATCCATTACCAAAATACCCAGAAGATATTTACATTTGGTGTTAGAAATTTTCTTTGGTGACTTTGTAAAAGAAAAACTCAATGGAACTCATGTCAAACTGAAATGATTGTGTTCAACCTGAGGAATTAGTAGCCTTAAGTTAGCACTTTCTTCTTCTTTCTGCTTTACGCCTGAGCTCGAGAATTTTTGCTCTCATTTAGCTGTAATGGCGTTTGAGCCATGGGATTATGTAATTCAGGTGGAGAACAATGGAAGTGTTAATATTCTGGACTCGGGCTCTGTGGCTGTTTATCTGGAAGAGAATGTAATCGTGAATTTATATTTGGCATCTGCTAAAGACAAATTGTGTTTTTCCACATTTGCAAAAATCCCGCAGTAATAACTCTTCAGTTCAAAAAGGTTGTTCACACCTTAAGAGAAGAGCAAACTTGCCAACGCATTAATCAACTCAAAAAGAGCGACTTACTCTTAGGGGTGATAGAAAATAGCAGAGAGGAAAAAAGGCCATGCTTTTTTTCTTTTAAGATTCCTAATTAGTCACCAGTCAACTGTCAAAAATGTTTACATCCTCTCTCTGGATTTGGAATTTCAAAGGAGGATAGAATTCTAGAAGGGATGTCATGCTTATTTTACAGAAAGGGGAAAGGGTTGTTCAAAGTTCTGAGTAGAAATTGGACCGGGCTCTGGGATTCAGGCTGGGTCCCTGGACCACTGGCTTGGTGGAAACCCTCAGGGGCTGAGTGAGGCTAGAAAGTGGGCTGCACAGAAGGATCTGCAGGACAGGACCTGAGGCCAAGCAGCTCCAAGTTTTCCTTTTGTGTCTTAGGCTTCTGTTTAGAATCAATAAAGAAAAAGCAGTTTCCTGCTCCATCATCTTAAACAGAAATTGTCAAAACATGTTATAGTTCATGAGGTTAATGATAGGAACCAGTGGAAAAGAGAAAAGATAATAAGGGAGCAGATGGGGATGTCTGATTCCAAGCTAAAGAGTCTCAGGCTGACAGCGCAGACTGCGGAGAGAATCAGAAACGGCCTGAAAACGAACGAACTAACACTGACCCAGGTACAGAGCCTCGTGGGGATGTCCATTCCCATCTTCAAATCCGTGCCGGATTTGACAGCACTCTCGGAAGTGGTTCGCAGGAGGCTTGAGCCTTAGCACGAGCTCATCTCTCTTACTAGCTGGCAGACCTGCCCGGTGCTCCGAGCATCCTTCCATCCTCCCTCCCTCCTGCCCTCTCTGGATGGCTGGAGCGTCCAGGAGTGACATCTCCGGCAGAGTCGCTGGCTGTGTGGACAGAGTAGCCAGCACACAACATCCGAGGTGTGACAGCTTCTCAACAGACCCACGGCAGAAAAGGCTTGGGTGGTATTAATCCATAGGCAGTGTTTCTTCTCCGGATTTGCCCTCTAATTAAGAGTCTTGCAACAAAAGCCAGGAAGAAAGCTAGAAGAAAGAGGTCATTGTTCAGAAGCATTCACTGCATTCAGACACATTGCCTTGTGCCTTTGCTTCTCTAAACAATTCCTCCCTTGTTTCTGATCTTTATTTGTGAGCTCTTTTGTGAAATGTCTGGTTCCTTTGTTTCTGTTTTTTTGATCTTGTCCTTTTATTTTACTGTTTGGGATCTCCAAGAAACCAGCAGCTCGGGAATTTTCTCCTCGGTGCTCTTTTGGTTTTGTTAACTCTGTGTCTCTAGTCTGCTGTCCAGTTAAAATATTGACGGTGTTGAGTGTGTATTGACGGTGTTATGATGTCACTTGTCTATCAGGGCATGAGTCTGTGGAGTTTGCACTCGGCATGTGTGTAGCCTTTATTCATTTCAGGCATCCAGCAATTTACTTATTGGAGGAACGCTTTTCAAACAAAACACACTGAAACTACAGCACAACACAGTCCCTATTTCCTGGATGGCCATAAGCAGTGCTTAGATCCTATGCCTCGAGGTTTAAACTCTATTTCTACATTCAATTTAAAAAAACACCTCTGGTCTGAGGCTGGTCCAGAGTTCTATATTCCTGTCCTACCACCTCAGCGTTAGGGGGATTCTTCTCCAAGCATGGAGCGTTCAACCTCAAAGCCCAGTAAGGGGGAAATTGGTGCCCACACTCTCCTAACACTTACTGTCCCTCGGAATAGCTGGACAGATGTGACGCGTGGCCGCAGTGCCCCATCGTCACGATTAGAGTCTGAGGGAATGAACTCGGGCCTCCGCAGTAAGTTACAACTCGGTGCATCTTATTCCGTCTGCTGCCCTGAACCACATTCAGTGCTCAGGGCACAGTGACCTCATCCAAGAACACTTTTGTTCTCATTCTTCTACATTTTACTTGAGGGCTCTGTTCTACGAGCATCTCTTATTTAAACCAGATCTTACTCTCACATGTAAAAATAAAGAGAAAGCCAGATGCTGACAATGACTGTCATTAATATTTAAGGCCAAATTGTACATGTCCCTGGGAAGTTAGAAGTTCCCGAACAAGATGAGTTTTTTCAAAGTTTGTTTCTATTTTGAAAACCCCTAGTTTCTCCAAAGAACTCATTTTCAAACAACTTCTGTTAAACCATGGGTCAGACTGGAAACAATTGCATTCACCATGTCGTTAGTTTGAATTTTTTAATGTTGTTTGCTTGTAGTCACATACAGTATAACAATTCCAAAGGTTAATTCAAAATATGCTGATTTTTTTAGGGAAAATGTTGCTGTCAGTCACATATGCACGTAACTCCTTCCAAGTTAAAGTGTGTCCAGAGGGAAGTGGTGTGTTTGAGGGGTCCTCACTCACACCCCAAATTCCAGATTTCAAATGAGTCAGGCAGTGGGGAACTCACTGGCGCGTTGCCTGACCTGCCCTTGTGTGTCTCGTCCAGTGAGCCTGCCCCTGGGGCCTGGTGGTCCCTGCGGTGTGGACGGGGTCCCACCACTGCCGTCGGAGGCCGAGGAGACTGTGTCTGTTGGCAGCTGCTTTGCCTCAGAGGACACAACAGAGGACTCGGGAGTGATGAGTTCCCCCTCGGACATCGTGTCCCTGGATTCCCAACACGACAGCACGAAATCCAAAGACAAGTGGGCCACAGACCAGGAAGACTGCAGTGACCAGGACCTGGCTGGGACCCCAGAGCTGGGCCCCCAGAAGAGCCCCTCGTGGGAGAGGAGTGGCCCTGGGAACTGGCATCTGAGGTGAGTCATGGACGGAGGGAGGTCTTTCGTCCTGGTGACCCAACCGATACTTGTGAGGTCACCGCACCCTGACTGGGGACTTGTTCTCCATAGTTCTGTCTTCATGCTCTTTCTAGCTCTGCAGGTATTTACAAATAATACATAGTATTGGCTTGTTTGTTTGTACATTTTATATAGATGGTACCATACTCTGAGTGTGGTTTTCCACTCAATATCATGTGTTGAAGATTTATCCCTGATGACGTATGTGTTGTTAGTTCACTTATGTATCCATTTCTTAATGAATGGACACTTGGGTTGCTCTGGTTTTTCACCACTGGAATCAATAAGCACATCATACATAGGTCTCCATTTATATACAGAGCTTTTCGAGAAGAGAAATTATTAGACCTTCAGAGAAAACTCACCTGCAACTTTTTGGAATATTGGCAGATTGCTCTCCAAAATGGTGATCTGGTGTCCACGTCCTCCAGCCGTCCCGTCTATAGTGGCCTGCCACTCCACATCCACCGATACGGGGATCAATGGGCGTTGTAGTCATACAGGTGCCCAATGGCATTTCGTGTGGCTTTAAGATACAATACTCTGATCAGTAAGGATGAGCATCTTGTCATGTGTGTATTACCAATTCAGTTTCCTCTTCTATGAATTGTCTTTTCATAGCCTTCTTTTTTTTTAAATTGGGACATTACTTTTTTTTTAATCGTTAATTTCTCTTTAGACAGTTATTTACACACAAAGAATCTCTAAGACAGTGGCTTGAATTCAACTGTTTTATTTTGTTGTATGAAAATTGCTTTTTGATTTGAATAGTGTTGAATTTGTCCTTTTTCTCCTGAACGTATATGATATTTGAATATTTGAGAGATCCTTCTCATGCCACAAAGGACTAAAGATTATCTGAATTTCTTGTAAAAGTTTTAGCGTTGCTTTCTGACATTTGGGCTTCTTGTCTACCTGGAGTTTATTTTTGGGCGTGGTGTCAAGAAGGGATCTATTTTTCCCACTGGTTCCTAGTTCCACGTTGGTCCTCTGTCCAGTTTCCGTATACACGTCGGTCTGTTGCTTGCACTCGTTCCATAGACTGGTTAATCTGTCTCTGCACCAGAACCAGTCTGTCATAATTCCTTTCTTCATTCTTAGTTAGAAAGGCAGGTTAATTCTTGGCAGCTCATCCTTCTTTGTTTTTGTTACTGTTGATGTATAGTTGATTTACAATATCATGTTAGTTTCAGGTGTATAGCATGGTGATTCATTCATACATATATCTATTCTTTTTCAGATTCTTTTCGCTTATAGGTTATTACAAAATATTGAGTAGAGTTCCCTGTACTATACAGTAAGTCCTTGTTGTTTATCTATTTTATACACAGTGGTCTGTACATGTTAATCCCAACATCCTAATTTATCCCTCCCCCCACCTCCCTTTCCCCTTTGGTAAACATAAGTTTGTCTTCTATGTCTGTGAGTCTCTTTCTGTTTTGGAAATAAGTTTATTTGTATCTTTTTTCTTCTTTTAGATTCCACATATAAGTGATATCATACGATGTTGGTCTTTCTCTGTCTGGCTTACTTCATTTAGTGTGATAATCTCCTTTTTCTTACCTTTTAGATAATTTTAAGAACCAGTCACACAATGTTTTAGAAACGTTAATAGAAATAAAGTAGATTTTTTTTCTAAAAAAAGCATAAGTTGATCACCAAAATGAATGAATGCCTTTGTATTTTTCATGTTTTTTTCAGCTTTGTCTAAATGAACACACAAGTCTCTGTCTGGTTAATGTAATTGTAGTGTCAATACTATTTTATTTTGGTTTATTTTTAGCTAACAATTTATCACGAGCCTTTCCCCAGGTGGTTGTATACACCCTCTAATAATGTTCAAGTACAGCTCTTCAATCTTAAGGACAATTCCAAGACCAAGTTCATATTTTATTAGACAGGAAATTAGAAGGTGACAATTGGTCCGTTTTGCCTCTGCCCCAAACAGGGTGCATTGAGCTGAGGTTGGCCTGTTTGCAGAGAAAAACTACGGCATTTCCTTCAGAGTCCACCTAAACATAAAGGAAAGGAGCTTCACGGTAATCCTCAGATCTGTTCAGTTGGTTTGCATTGGGGTTGCACACCCTGAGCTCTACATCTGAAACTAATCAGACGTGTTACCTCAGTGCCCCAGGGATGCTCCTACAAAAGTCCCAGTGGATCTTGCTGGTGTTGACCAGATGTAAAATCTTGCTGATTTCTGTTCAAGGATGGTTCTGTTGTCTGCAGCCACAGCCAGGATAATCACGGGGTCTTGGAACCTGACGCTTTATCCAAACAGGGAGCAGGTCATGTTTTTCTGCCCTCGTCTCTGGGCTGCCACTGAATTTGAGAGTAGTGTGGAGGGGAGGGAGGGGACTCTGGGCCCTGACCGACCCATGTGGGATCCCACCACCACTAACTCGTTGCCTGGCCTTCGAGGGTCCTCCTAACTTTGCTGAGCCTCGAGTTTTGCTTATATCTGTGCAGATAACGCCTCCTACCTGTCACAGGTGTGGGAGCCACTGGGTACCTGTGCACATGCTCAGTGCCTCTTGAATAGCCATTGGGTGGGACCCACTGACTAGATCACACAGTTAGTTTAGGGACCAGAGCACCATGAATTTTCATGGCACATCAACTTGCCTTTTTTGGGCTTTAGAGTCAAAGGAAGTTGAAGATGATCGCTGAACTCCTCAGTCCTGTCTGTGCTGTTCCATTATTTGCCTCAGAAATGGGATCAACTCTCTGCCCATGATTTTTCATGGAATATCTGTAGGTTTTTCTTTCTCAACAAGAGTTGTCTCCATTGACCAATTAAACTTACTCAGAGGCTTCAGCATGGTGTATCACATCTTTATGTCCAAATGCATGACTTTCAATACATTTCAGGATTACTTAAAATCCGTGCCTACTGTGGAAAGCAGGGGTTACAAACTCAGAGGCCACAGAGCATGCGGCAAAGCACAAGTTTTCTCTAAAGAGGGCAGCCCCACAGCTTCCTTACGGTTGTTGCCCTGAGGGATTTACAGACCCAGTGTGGCCGGTGTTGGAAGAGAAGACAGAAATCTAGATTTTTATGTGAGGTCTCCCCAGTTTTTTTTTTTTTTAAAGGCTATAAGTGTTAATTGCTTTAATTTCTTTTTCTCTGATTCCCATTGAAGCTGAGCTTTCCCCATATGTTTGTCGACCAGGTGCATTTCCAGTTTTGGAAAGACTCTGTTTATGGGAGGAATAGTCTTCAAGTTAGAATATGAAAAATATTCAGATGCAAGAAACAAAGATGGGAACTAGAAAGCAGGTAGCAGACGCAGAGATTGTTCCCCGAAGCCTGATTTCAGTTCCCTCCTTGGATACAAACGGTACTGATGCACTGCGGTGGGCACTGGGTCTAGGATGGGACAGGAGCTGGAAAGACGAAAAGATGGACAAGGTCCCCACGTGGAGACGGCCCTTATGTTGCAGCCGGGAGGATGGGTGGTTCATCAAGGGCTGTGACCCACCTGCCATCCAGAATCCAGTCCCCTCCCCATTTGAGAGATTTAGGCCTCCCAAATTTTAAATCTTGGCAACCAATTCAGACTTTCAGGGCCAAACAAAACACATCTACGTGCTGGGCAGGCCAGTCCCAGATGTGCGCTCCACTGACGGCTGGATGCCTTGGTCCGTCCTCCTCTGCGCACTCATTTGCCAACTTTGGAATCGCTACAATTACTCGGGTATCTCCTGGGATATATCTCTTGAAAAATATCACTTCACAATATATTTGGGAAGTTCCACATTCTTGTCTTGGAAGAGGAGAGTATAAAGTCGCTTACAAATTCTGCAGCAAAGCAACATGTGTAAATTTTCCCCTCTGCCTGCCTCTTAATATCCTTTAGAATGAACGTTCCGCTGAGCACCATTTGGGAGATGCTGTCCTAGGTCATCCCCCTTCTGCACTGTCACACTTACGGCATTTACAAATACGCACCTCAGATACGTGGATAGAGAGAGAGAGAATACACTGCTTCTGGTGAACATGGTGCATTCCAGTGATGTGCTCTGAGGCCCTGTCTGAGAATAGGGCATTGAGAGTTGGGACAGCAAAAAGCCTGAAGGGGAAGGGGAAGGTTGGGTCAGTCTTCAGGGGCCGACCGGTCCTGGCCCAGAGAGCAAGTCTGCAAAATTTGTGTGATCCACAATGGAGCAGATGACTGCAGGTGTCCAGACTGGCCCAGGGTCAAGTTCAATGAGATGATAACCCGTGCTTGGGGGTTGGTAGCCCAGAATCAAGCTGAAACGTCCTGAGAGCAGAGCCCACCTCTGTTCATGGAGGTGTGGTCTTGACCTCGGCCACCTGGAAAGGGCCCCGGAGCGGAACACTGCCCAGGGGCACACGAGCTCAGTGATTGAGAGAAACAGTAACAAAGAACATGGTTTCTGATACCCTGCCGTCCCAGGAGAGGACAGGCCTGGTGACAAGGGCAGATGTGTACTCAGTCAGCCTGCCAGCTGTTCCCTTCCTGTGCCGTGAGATGGATGCCCCTGGACCACATTTAGAAAGGGAGGCCACTTGAAGGGGCTGGTACCCTGGTCTTGGTGCCTACTACCGGGCCCTGAATCTACCTCCTGGCTCTGCCCAGCATTGATTCTGACACCTGGATTCTGCAGCTCATCCTAAGGTGGCATTTGTGTTCCCAGGAGGGGTGTTCTTCCTGTGATGATCCAGGACCTGGCTGTGACAGTGAGGCCTCTCCATCCTTGGAATGCCGGACACCAGAGACTCGGGAGCATAAGTTACCCTTTGCCATGATGGGCATGGCTAGGTCTCTCCAAATGGGACACGGGTTCTGACGGATGGTGAAGCTGTCCCCAAAAGTCTCAGACACCCTCAGCTTGCAGAATCTCCACTGTGGCACCAGTTCCCAGGGGAAATAAGGAGTGTTTGTGGTTTTCAACTTTGCCAGGGTGCCCTGTACTATCGCCCCCGCTCTGATCCTCGGAGATTCATTCAGTATTGGAGGGAAGAGTTGAAGAACCTTTGTGACCTGCAAAGACCCCAGTTTGTAAAGTCTGTAAAGTTCTAGTTTGCTGGGCTGTTTCTCCTCTCTCTGCCATCTGCTATTCTGCAGATAGCAAATTCATCCAGACTTCTTTGGCTGGGATTTCCTGGGGTCCCACTTTGACAAATTGGAGGCAAGGACTCTTTGCACCAGAGCTCCTGCAGCCTGTCCAAAGAGCGTCTGTGGGGTTGGCTTCAGCTGAAAGCGTTTTTCTTAAACTATTCGGTCTAGTGGCAAAGTGCACGTCTCCTGCTCATGCACTGAATTTGGAGGCTCTGCTCCTTGCTGCCACGGCTCCAACTTCCTCAAGGGCAGCGCTGGCTGGGCTCCATCGAATGCCCTGACAGCCAAGATTTTGAATTGAAAAGTCTCAAGGATAAATGCCAGTCTTCTAAAGAGAGCAAGGGTGAAGGCTTGGGAATGATTAGAGTGTGCTTTGTGTGCTGTGATCTGAAAATGGTATGTTTTCCATCAAGTCATTCGATTAGATCCAATTATAGTTTTCACTGCAAAATAAATCTATGCCCCCAATTCAAACTTGACCCTGTAAGTGGGACATCCAGTTCCAAGAGTCTTCCTCTCAATTTAGCACAGCCAGTAAATAATCTCCTTCAGGAAGAATTCGGCCCATGTGGGGATTGCCCCTCATGGTGGGGACACCTAGGAGTGGCTTCCACACAGTCCTGCCCTGGGTGGGAGCTGTGTCACCCATGAAAGTTCTCCTTCCAGCTGCATCTTTCCTTCGTGTATGACCCAGGCCGACTCTCCTAATACTTAAAGAGCAGCACGATGTGAAGACTGCCTGGCATCATATCTGCCCTGCCTATTGCTGGTGACGGTGCCCTGGGCCAATGACTTGACCTCTCACTTCTTTTTTTTAAATTGAAGTATAGTTGATTTACAATGTTGTGTTAGTTTCAGGTGCACAGCAAAGTGATTCATGTATATATATATATATATATATATATATATTCTTTTTTTAATTAATTTATTTTATTTTTGGCTGAGTTGGGTCTTCGTTCCTGCACATGGGCTTTCTCTAGTTGCGGTGAGCAGCGGCTACTCTTCGTTTCGGTGCACGTGCTTCTCTTTGTCGTGGCTTCTCTTGTTGCAGAGCACGGGCTCTAGACGCGTGGGCTTCAGTTGCTGTGGCACGTGGGCTCAGTAGTTGTGGTTCGTGGGCTCTAGAGCACAGGCTCAGTAGTTGTGGCACTCAGGCTTAGCTGCTCCACAGCATCTGGGATCTTTCCGGACCAGGGATCGAACCCATGTCCCCTACATTGGCAGGGGGATTCTTAACTGCTGCACCACAGGGGAAGTCCATATATATATATATATATATATATATATATATATATATATATACACATACATATATATATATATTCTTTTTCATAGTCTTTTCCCTTATAGGTTACTATTAAAATATTATTAAAATATTGAGTGTAGTTCTCTGTTCTATATAGTAGGTCCTTGTTGGTTATCTGTTTTAAATATAGTAGTGTATCTGTTAATCTCAAACTCCTAATTTATCCCTCCCCCCTTTACCATCTTGGTAACCACAAGTTTGTTTTCTATATCTTTGGGTCTATTTCTGTTTTGCGTATAAGTTCATTTATATCATTTTTTTTCTTAGATTCCACTTATAAGTGATATCTTGAGATCTTTGTCTGGCTAACTTCACTTAGCATGATAATCTCTAGGTCCATCCATGTTGCTACAAATGGCATTATTTCATTTTCTTTTTGTGGCTGAGTAATATTCCATGGTCTATATGTACCACATCTTCTTTGTCCATTCATCTATCAACAGACATTTAGGTTGCTTCCAAGTCTTAGCTATTGTGAATAGTGCTGCTATGAACATAGGGGCGCATGTATCTTTTCAAATTATGTTTTTCTCCAGATACATGCCCAGGAGTGGGATTGCAGGATTATATGGTAATTCTATTTTTAGTTTTTTTAAGGAACCTCCATACTGTTTTCCACAATGGCTGCACCAATTTACATTGTCACTAACAGGGCAGGAAGGTTCCCTTTTCTCCACACCCTCTCCAGCACTTGTTATTTGTAGAATTTCTGGTGATGTCCATTCTGACTAGTGTGAGGTGATACCTCATTGTAGTTTGGGGGATTGACCTCTCACTTCTACTTTCTCGTCAGTACAATCGAGATCTGCAGTACCACCCCCTAGAACAGTGCCTAACATATTGCCAGCCTTCAGAAATTGATGGCTGGTGTTATTATTGTTGTTGTTGATGTTGTTTATTTAAAACTGCCTGAGGAAGGATAGAAACTTGATTTGTTGGAAATCCTTATAACCTGTGTCTACCTCTGACCATCTGCCTCATTAAACTATTTATAACATCTCTGTTTGAAAAGAACCTATGATCATATTTGTGTACCGATAGATAGGCGGGGGAGAGGCTAGCACTATTTCTAAACTCTCGGATCCTGAAGGCAATCTTGCTGCAATCAGGCAACTTATCCATCTGTGTATCATACTGTGTGTGATCAGTACTGTGAAGCTTGCAGTCCTGGGATCCCTTTGGAGGACACTAGTTCCGCAGAAATTCTGTAAGGAGTCAATGAGACAGATTGGGTAAGTGGGTTGCAGGCTCTGTTTTTTTTTTTTAACAGTAGAACCACACTGAAATCATGTGTAGAGCCTCAAAAGACAGAAACTGTAGCTTCTCCAGGGGAAGGGCGTCTCCCTGTATTGTCCGCTGCCTGCCCACCTTCCGCCTGGCAATCCGTAAGCTCCTTCTCCACCCCCACCTGTCCATGAGTGGTGGACGTGAGGGCTGTGGAAGCGAGAAGCTGTGCCTCTCTTATCTGCAGGGCTGAGGATTTCAAGACGCTTATGGAACTGAGAACGCGCAGGTCATGGGTGGAGGAGCTGGGCTCCGGTCCTGGCTTTTCAGCCCTGGAACTTTGTAACTAGAGGAGCTCTGTGAGCTAGGAGCTTTAGAGATGTTTTATACCTTCTAGACCTCTGCAGCTTTGTAGTTATAGGAAGGAACTTTGTGACTCTAGCATCATTTAGAAACATTTTATATATTCTAGATCCTGAAACTTTGTAACTATGAGAACTTTGTGACCACAGAAACATTTAGAAATAGTTTATGCCTTCTAGAACCCTGCAATTTTGTAACTACAGGAACTTTGTGCCCACAAGAGCATTTAGAAACGTTTAATACCTTTCAGAACCCTGAAACTTTGTAACTGCACTAACAGAGGAGTATTTACAAACATTAAGATCTTGGAGAACTATGCTGTAGGTACAGTAGCCACCAGCTAACTTTGGCTCCTGAGCCCACCGGATGGGTAGCCCAAATTGAGATGTGCTGTGAGAGTGCAATTGCACCAAACATATGAAAAAATGAACTTTTTAATATTAATTATATGGAAATGACGATAATAATTTGGGTTAAATGTTGAGTTAGAGTATACTAATTAAAGTTAAGGAAAATTAACATTATTTAATGAAAAAATAATCTTGCTTACTTTTTACCTTTTTAACGTGACTACAAAAAGATTTTAAATTACATGTGTAGCTCATATGACATTTCTGTTGGACCCTGTTGTTCTAGAACTCTGAAGCTTTATAAATACAGGACCATTTGTACACGGAATGGGGAAGTTAAGCACATATTACTGTCACCAGCCATCTCTTTTCCCAGGCTTCTTACCTTTAGTTTATCAAGTAACTGTTTTGAAATCGCATGGGTTGGTTTGGTTGTTGTCAGCCGTTGAACCTGAAAAGGACATCTTTTTCCTCTCAGACTTTGCTCGTTTTCTGCGACTGGGTAAATTACCTAAAGAAACTTTCCTAGCCACATCAAAAAGAAAAATGACTTGATGTGCTGGAATGGGGCAGAATCAGCCCGTGCTTTCTTCTTTCTCATATAAAATTTTTTTAAAAATGAAAAAGCACCTGTTTGCCCAGGTACTGATTCCTCGTGACTGCTGTTAGTCTTCCATGGGAGTGGGTGGGGCCGTCGCCAGACCCCGCCCCTGAGGCTGCTCCACTTCCGGGAAGACTCCCGCTTGAGGCCGGCTGAGCCTCAGACGTTAGGCAGCAGTGGCTTGTCCGCGGCTGTGGCCTTGGCAGAGTGACCCTCCGTGGGAGGGAAGGCTCCCGGTGAGGTTTCTCCAACACGTGCAGCTGGTATCGGAATGCCTGTGCTGCTTGTTTGCCCTTCATTTCCTTGGTCTTAAGCCAAAACAAACTGTCCATAAGAAACTGTCTATCTTCGAGTGGGGTGTGTGTTGGGCGTAAGGAATGATGCCTGGGAAAGGAACATCTGCGCAGTTGACTTTCAGCTAAAAAGAGGTGCTAATGCTTCTGGCCAACTGTGATTCTTCAGGGGCACGCAGGAGGGCCCTCTTGCTGAGCCCACAGAAGCTGCCCTCCAAGCCCAGGGACCAGGTGCTTCCAGCTGGCTGTTACAGGGAGAGAGGAATAGCTGTAATCCATCGGCAGCCCTTTGAGGAGAAGTGGATGGGGTGGGTGAGGAAGGAAAAGCAAATTCTGCTAAGTCTCCCCCTCCTGAAGCTGTACATTGGAAAGCATAATACATACATCACACTGGTTGGGGCTTTTGCCAGATGACCCATTCACCCAGAATCCAGAGTGTGGTGGGTCCTATCCCGCATCAGGAGAGGCACCGGCTGCAGAAGCCAAGTGGTCCACAGGCCTGGCCTTGCCCCGCCCCGAAGGTGCTCGACAGCCTTGGGAAAAGCACCGGCCAAGGACCTGGGCTCCTCCCTCCACAGCGCTCCCAAGGCCGGTGGCTTCTGTCGTGTGTCCACTCTCTCCTCCTGGACAGGCAAGGCCCCGGTGAACCAGATCCACCCTGGGGCGTCAAGAGCAAAGCCAGGTGAGAGGTGGGTGGGATGTATCAGTGGAGTGTGGAGCTGAGCATCTGGGACAAACCTGGGACATGTACAAGAGGCAGACGGAGGAAAGGGGCGGGCAGGCAGGCTGAGCCAGGTGGAAGGCAGAGGACGCGGTGTAGGGACCCCGGACTTCACAGGGGGCCTGACGGGAGGTGAGACGGGCAGGCGGAGAACAGGTCTGAAGCCCTGAGCTTGGGGCTTTGCCACTGATGGTCATACCAGGCAGCTCAGGCCGGAGCATGGGTGGGAGGAGCGTGGGGAAGGGCTGGCTCAGGCCTTGCTGCAGTGCCTCCTTGAGGAGTTAGGATTGTCGCACACTGGTTTAGGGTCATCTCAGGGATTGCTAGGTACTCAGGAACAAAATAAAATTATAAACGCAACATGCCACGTGTATTGGGCATGGTATCACACACATGTAAATGGCTTTTCATAAAAGAATTAGTACTCATTAGAGGACCAAAGGATCATTTTAGATGTTGCCCATTTCAGACATTGCCTTATCAATCAAGCTGCTTTGTACCAAAATGAGCATACTTCAAAAAAAAAAAGTATGAAATATTTGCCGTAATCCATCCATTTCAACAAATCACACTGGTCGGCGATGGTGCCTAGGTTTCTGCCTCACCCTTGTCCACAGACACAGGTTACTTTTCGATCATCGTGACCATCCTGTGTGGAGCTGCATGTCTTGATTTCTTCACGTGACATGCCGGCTTAAGCAGCGATCTGTGTTTCCACCTACATGGCATGGTCGTCGTAGGATGCAGTGACGGGGGGGACTCCCTGCTGCTGGAAGCTGTAGAGACCTCCCCATGAGTATGATGAACATGCTGGTGTTTATGTTTTTCCTTCCATAGCATTATTTTCCCAAGGCAAATTATCAAAAGCGAGGCTAATGAACCAACGTTCCTGCAGAGTTAAAGCTATGCTTTTGCTTCTTGATGTACACATTCCCGTTGCTTTCCAGTTAACACCAGGAGCAACAAGTTGAGAGTCTCAGATTCACGGAGTTGTCGTCAGTCTGGGGTGACCTTCTTTCTCCAGTGTACGCTTTATGAAATAATATCATCAGTGGAACTTCTAAATTACTTTTTAATTCTTTTTCTCCAAAGGGTGCATTATTTTAGTTTAGTTTAGTTTTTATTGAAGTATAGTTGATTTACCATGTTGTATTAATTTCAGGTATACAACTAAGTGAATATGTATATATATGCATACACATATATATATGTGTATATATATATTCTTTTTCAGATTCTTTTCCCTTATTGGTTGTTACAAAATACTGAGTATAGTTCCCTGTGCTATAGTTTTTAATTCTTATTAATATCATTCTGTTCCCATGGAACAGTGTGATTTTGCATACTTTGAAGGAAAGGCAAATACTTTGAAGGAAAAGTATAGACATAATTTTGTTTGGCTGGACTTTAAACAACTTAAAGTAGGAGGCAGCATTTGAAAAGTGCTCTGTTTTCCATTTCAAACGCTGTTTTATAGAGCCCTTTCCATTTTTTTCTCTGCCGTACACTTTATTGAATATTTAAATGAGATTTATTTAAACCACCACATTCCATGAAAGAGAAAAACACAAGTTTAGTAAATGCATTCAATTAAGTCTTGGGGCAAAAGCAACAGGAAACGCAGCCTTGAGCCTCCCGTGGTCGTTGTTAGTTGGTCCACAGCCACACAGATCTCGGCCAACGCTCTTTGTTTGCCGTGTCAGAGGACATTAGCTGAGACGGGTCTGGAAGCCACTTCCTGGCTCCAAAGGGACACGATCACCAAGCAAGAAAGGCTCATTTATCAGAACACAAACTTTGCTACATAAGTGAGGATGGTACAAAGCATATTTCAAGCATCATTATCTCGGCCTGATTAGTAATGATGGAAATCGGTCCTCGATTTTAACGGTCAGCGGGAAAGACCTTCAGCTTTCACTGAAGAGTGACAATCACCCCATATGTGTCTCTGTTCTTGGCACAGCAAGAAAACGGAGACAAGAGCCTTTGCAAAGGCTGCTTTCAAATTGCTTTGGCAGCCGTTGTCTTGTGGATGCAGCTGTCCAGGGACACAGATAAGGAAGGTCCAGTTATCCTTGGGGGGATGGGGGGACATCTCCCTGGATGCCCGGGTGGCAGCACCACGCGGCACCTCTGGATACATACGTGGCCAGTCCTCCCCGGTTCTGGAACCCCTGTGAGCTTGGGCTGCGCCATCCTGAGCTCACGCGGTTGCCTCTCTGTGAAGCTGCAATAAGGACCTCACCTGCTTTTTATCTGCTTGTGAGGTTTATCATAGGATGATCTGGGCAAAAAAGCCCCAAGTAGGTCCCCGCGTGGGAAGGCTGCATGAGGCACTGGAGGGCACTGCGTGGCCCCCCGCTGTGGGCATTTTCCCCCATCCAGTTAAAACCCTGAGGGGCCTGGGGAGGGGGATGGGCTGGGGAGGCTGTCACCAGTGTCACTGCTGCCCTGAGGTTTGCTCTAGTCGTGGTGTTCACTGTGCACCACACACACACACACACACACACACACACGCACACACACACACACCATCTGCGTCCCAGTAGGTCCAAGGGCAGCAGTGGTCCAATGCCTTTGGAACTGCAAGAATTTGACTATGAGTTGTACCTTCTTCAGATATTTCCAGAAAAGAGTGAATTACATAAATAATGAGATAAACGAATGCTCTCCCTTTCTGCTTGGTCTTCCCTAGAAGTGGAAGAGTTGCTCCAGCCTCACATGAGGATGAAGACCTATTCATGACCGGCCAGTTCCAGAAAACCCTTGCAGAACTGGACGAAGAGCTGGAAGGTAAGCAGCGCCTGCTCCTGCTTGGACCTTTGCCCCATGTGGCCGGCGCTCTGAGGGTTATCTTCTCTGGCTGAACTTTATGGCATCACACGGGGAAGATGTCTGCAGAGGGAACGCAGCTCCGTGTGAGGAAGGCCGGGACTGGGGGCTGAGCACACAGGTGAGCACAGCTCCCTGGAGGGGACCTTGCGTCTGGGCTGCTGAACAGCCCCGAGGAAAGGTCCGAGCAGCTGCTTGAAACCTCCTCTGAGTAATACTGATTTTGCACATTAAAAAGTCTTCCATACACATGAACAGAATAAAAGTTCTCCAGTCCTCAAATGAGTTAGGGAAACACTGGGTGCCACACAGGCAAACAGGGCTGTTTATTAAACCTCCAACCCTGTTACTTGCTAATATGTGGGCTGACTTTCAAAGGGAAACACAGAACACAGCGTGTTGACAGGGACCCCTCTTAGAGTGGGGCATCCCACAGCACTGCGATTCTGTGCATATATCGGAGAAATAATAGTGTAAGGCCGAAGCAGATGCAAATCAGCTCAGTAAAAACTGGAAATCTTTCAAACGAAGGCACAGAGTGAAAATCAACTAGGAAGTAGATATTGGCTGTGCCCTCAAAGAAAACAAAACAAGAAGAAGGAGACAGACTCCAGAGCTGGCCCGGAGTTTTGTCTGGCTTGGTTTTCAGTGTTCCGTCCTCAGATGGGGCTGACAGGGCTGAGCAACCTTACTCAGCCTTCGTGTGTCCTCTGGCTCTGCCCGCAGGGCTCACTGCATCCTTTAGGGCTAATTCTGATGGGCTCGGGGCTCAGTCATCTGCCTCTTAACAAGCAAAGCAAGATCAAGTTGTCCCATAGACCTTGTGGTGCTCCTGGTGAACAAGCGCAAAAGATGAACGTCAAAACCCCCCAATCCACCTTCCCACCCTGCCCTGAGGTGGTGTATATGGAGGGCTTGGACTTAGAGATCAGTCTGTAAGTGAAGATACCGGCAAAATGTTTTATGATACCTCAAGGCATCACAGATCGGCAGACAGGTCCTCTGTTGAGTCATGCAAGCTGAGACTGCTTCCAGGCATGTGTAGATGACAACCCAAAATGACACTTTAAATAACTTGCACCAGAGGCACCCCAGAGAAATCAAAGTCGGGGTGCAATTTCACTGAATAAGGGGCATAGGAGTTGTCCGAGCGGTGCCCACCCGTGACCTGTGTTGTGCTTCTTTGCAGAAATCGAAGAAAGCTATGAAACCGACTCGAGCTTCCTCACCAACTGCATACACAGCATGTCCGGTCGCTGCCCGCAAGGCACCAACATCCCCGACGGCGATACCGAGGCAATCCCGGTGACATTCATAGGGGAGGTTCTCGATGATCCCGTGGACTCGGTGGCATTTACCAACAGAAACAACAACGCTGGCTCTTTCGATGCTGGGAGCACAGCCAGCAAGAAGGCCCAGCTGCCGCCGTGCCAGGCCGAGCACAGCCAGCAGCACGGGCAGAGGAGGGCGGCGGGGCCTGGCTTACCGGCTCCTTCCCAGGACCCTGGGAGAGAAGTCATAGTGGCCTCGACCAACACCTGGAAGGATGTGACTCCCAGTAAAATGGCGCCCAAGGCAACTTCTGCTTCAGCGCTTCACACGCACGACCTGAATGCGAAGGAGGAACGCAAGGTGGTCGGCTCTGCTCATGGCGGGAGGACCCTGGCCACCAGGAGGGTGAGCGCGCAGCCAGGGAAGGAAAAGGAAGGAGATGATAAAAGTGACGTCTGGACACTACCGCCGTGGTATCGAGACCAACACCCAGGGGGGAGTTACGGGCTTAAATATGGCCTCACAACGTATAAAATCGTCCCTCCAAAGTCAGAGATGAAATGTTATGACCGGGGAGCATCCCTCTCCACGGGTGCCATCAAGATCGACGAGCTAGGGAACCTGGTGAGTCCCCACACGAATGCCGGCAGGACCATAGTCCCGACGTCGCCCACTCTGGAAGCAGAAGCCCCGCCCATTGGAAAAGTCAAAGAATTCTGGAGGTCCAACTCTATAGAAAAACACTCTGGCCGGCCCACAGAGGGGGCCAAGAGGACCTCTACCCCCACTACGCCCACGAATCTGCAACCTCAAGAAAGCAGACTCAGAGCAGAGCCCGCTTCCCCAGACCCCAAAGCGACCTTGCCCCGGCCCCGGTCCCCCAACCCAGAAGATGGGAGACCTCTGGAGGAGGGCAGAAGCTGGCCACTCCGAGCAGCTGCTTGTGCCCTGGAAGCGCCAGCAGCGAACGCCGCAGACGCCCCGTTTCTCAGACCTCAGAGAAGGACATCCAGCCAGTACGTGGCCTCTGCCATTGCCAAGCGGATAGGGACCCCGAAAGTCCACACTGACGTAGGGAGGAAGCCTGATAATGCCCAGAAGACATGTGAAGAGCCAGACCCACCTGGACGACCTCCCACGGTGGAGGATGGTACCACCCCCAGCCTGTACCCAGAGACAGGCGTGCGTCACAGTGGGGACGCATCGGCAGCAGGAGCGCATCCCGGAGGGCAAATCAGCAGCCCTTATGGGAAGCTATCTACTCAAGACGGTCCCACTGGCATCCACAGAACTTCCCATGGACCACTAATCACAGCTGCCCAGAGGGGTCAGGCTTCCGTGGGACAGAGCTGTGGTCTCAGTGGAAAGCAAAGCCCAAGGAAACACAGGACCAGCTCGGCATCTGATCCCAAGTGCCAGCCAGCCGGCACGAGCCCCCCACCTGCTCGCTCGGGAGGTGATGAGACTCCAGGCAGTGCCCTGGTGAATGGCTCCAGGTGGGTCTCCGTCCACAAAGAGCCTCTCCACTCTCCGAGAGTGTCTGATACAAGTAGCCACGCTGAACAGGAGCCCCCAGAATGGGAGGAAAAGCCGGGTTTGTCAAGCACAGATGTACCTGAAGCCGATGGTACCCTGCCAGCCAGTATCTTTGGGCCAAAGAAGAAATTCAGACCCGTGGTCCAGAGGCCAGCCCCGAAAGACACATCCCTGCACAGCGCCCTGATGGAGGCCATCCACTCGGCGGGAGGGAAGGACAGGCTTCGCAAGGTGAAGTCATCAGCGGGCTCCTGCCTCAGGGATGGGCCCTTCCCCACACCCACCCAGACACAGACTTTAAGGTGGCATCGGAGGAAGGAGTGCCGGGCTAGGGATGCGGGTGAATGCACAGGTTTAATTTTACCTGCATTTCTGTCTCCTTGCCTACAGAGTTGTTTGAATAGAACCATTAAGGGGCCAAAACTGATGGGTTTGGGCTCGTCCACACTGCCTTTAAGGCTCTTGACTGCCCTGGGGAAAGATGTCGCCAATACATAGCCCTTGCCTGGTCGCAGGGGAGTGGAGAGGAGGGGGGTGGGGCGGGGGGATCATCCATAACTGGTCCTTGAGCCTGGAGGGGTAGATGGAGGGTCAGGCTGGGATCCCCATCACCCTGCGTTTTCAGCAGTGGTGGGCTGTCATTCTCCAGTAACCTTGGGGACAGTTTTACCACACCTGCCCCCATGTAGGCATTTATCATCCTGCAAATGTTATTTAATAGCTACACCAACACTGATGATTGGGACCTGTGTCCTCCATTGTGCCATTGAGAAAACTGGGGGTCACCCTGCCAGCTAGTGGGGGCCCAGGCCTCTCATCCAGGTCTGCAGGACTTAAAGGCACATATCTGCTCAGGAAAGCTAGGACCAGTAACAGGAGGGATAGGACATTCAGGGGCGATCATCCTGTACTACCCCAAATATATAACCTTGGATTTTTGTATAGTGTGAGGTCAATCCAGAATCTCAACCTGATAATTTTACCTTCTAACAGACAGAGACTGTGAAACTGACCCTGTAGGTCTGAACTGATAACTATGGGTTTTCTCTGCACTACCTTACCGTCAGCATTCCCCCGTCTCCTGAGTGACATGTGTTGACATAGTTAATAAATATTCTAGACTCCAGAACCCGGCTCAGAGGGAGGTCCGAAGAAACCGTCCTACACAGAGACAGACAGCGAGCGCTCAGCCCTGCTGGCAGCCATCCGTGGGCACAGCGGCACCTGCAGCCTGAGGAAGGTAAGAGGGGCCTCCACAGCTGCCCCCCCCCCACAGTGATCCCGGGGATGCTGCAACAGCCAGGGCAACCCCCGATTTTGTAAGCGATGCTAAGTCATCATCGGAGTAACCAGACCAACAGCAGGAGAGGCATTGAGGGGCCGCCCCTGCACACAAACTCTCCCTCTCTCTCCCAAACGTGTAAGTCCTCCCTGCATATCTAGCTCTGTGCACTTCCCCAAATTCCGGGGACGCTGAGCCTGGCTTCAGGGCTTAGATCACCCAGCAGTGGGAGGCGGCAACGTCTCAACTCAGGGATGGAGTTGCTGGTCTGGCACAGCTGCAGGACCACCTGGACTGGAGCTCGGGAACAGAGGGTCATCCAGCTTCCAGAGCCAGAATCCAAGGAAAAGCGGAACGGACACCTTCCCTTCCGTGTTTGGAGGAGGGCTCATCCCCATTGGTTGGTCGTTGGTGTGTGGCCTTGGGGTCTGTCCAGACACGCCACGATGAGGCAGGAGGGCAGGGGTCTCAGTAGTGCCAGACTGACAGCCCTCCTCCCTGCCATCAGTCACTGCCACCACCACCACCACCACCGGCCCCCAGGAAAGCCCAGGGATGGGAAGCAGACACGCCCCCTGGGCTGGCTGCACGGTCAGATACCCTGTACCGCCTCTTGGAAAGGACATTTAGGACACTGTCGTTTAACCGTCTCGTTGCTAGGTGACGTCCTCCGCCTCTGAGGAGCTCCAGAGCCTCCGCGATGCCGTGCTGTCTGCACATGGGGCAGAACCCCCGGGGCCAGAAGACTTTGGGATCCAGTCCCCACCCGCCCTGCCGCCGCCATCGCCCCCATCCCCTCCAGTCACCCAGGCTCCCACCGCATCCCAGACGGCGTCCAGGTCCAGCTCGGGCCCCCTCAGCAACCCGGTGGACGCCAGGCAGGCCTTGATGGACGCCATCCGCTCAGGCACAGGGGCCGCGCGGTTGAGAAAGGTGAGGATGCGTGACTGCGCGTGCGCGCTCCCGTGGGTGAGAGGACAGGAGAAGAATGCCCCTGGGCAGACGCGCCCTCAGCGTCGTGGGAAGTCACGCCAAACTCGCTCCTGGGATGCAGGGAGGGCTCCAGTGCACTCCTAACCCCTGAGCGCGTGTCCACCACCCACGGCTGCCTGTGATCCAGGACAGCCACTTGTGATGCACCCTGAAGGGCCTGCACCACACTCATGGCCTTCGACCGGGGTCCAGGCGACAGCATAACTGGTTAATTAGTTCATCTTTCTCTCTTTCCTTCTTCCTTTCGTAATTTATTTTTCTTTTGCCAACATACATTTTGAAAATTATTGCATGTGACGTCTCTTGGGCAGAGCACACGTTTCTGGTTTTTCTAAAGCTTCTCCTCTATCTGGTCTTATGCTGGTCTGTACATTTATGCCCACCTAGTCCCTGAAAGCAGTGGAATTTGTGGCGCCCAAAGTAGGATTCCCAAATTGAAAGGGCCTTTGGGCCAGATGGATTTTGAGATCTCCTTTAACTCCAAAATGATTCTGTGCATGGACTGACCCTCTCTTCCTGCCTGTTTCTAGTGGGTGGAGGAGTTAGGCTAATAATAGGGAGGTGGTGACAGGTATTATTTTCTGAGAGATTATGGCCAGACCCTAAGCTTAAGTTCTCACATGTACCTGAAGAGGTCAGTACTAAGATTATCCTCATTTTACACAGAAAGTGAATGAGGCTCAGAAAACCGGAGTAACTTGCCCTCGTTCACATAGGGCTGGACCCAGACAGGGGTCAGTCTGGGCACAGAATGTCCACTCTGCACTGCTCTGCAAGAGAGCAGCTGGCCCACGAGACCGGTGGGCCACTTCCACAGAGGGCGGCAGGCTTTGCTGAAAAGGTTTTCCACCCAGGAGCCTAGGGCCTAGAAGGTAGTCCTCGCTGAAGCCGGGACGCCCAGCGGTGCCACCCTGGGCAGGAGCGGTCTGAACACCACTGACTGGGAGCGTTCCTGGGGCCATGGCCACGGCTCCCGGGTCAGCCCCAGAGCGTGTCCGTGTGATGGAGAGGCATCCATGCTGTGTGCTGTGGCCCCGTCAGGGACCCAAGACATCACATAGGGAGGATGCTGAGGGCAATTCATCTCACTGAAAGCACAGCCCAGCCTCAGGATACTGGAAAAAGAAAATGTGCTTAACCACATGGCACTGGATGGCAGCCAGTTTCACACTTTCTCCTCTGGATGGGGGGGGCGAGGGGAGGGCAGTTAAAAATTATTGAGGGCTTTTGGGTTTTCTTTACTTGTTTTTTCATTTCTATAGAATTTATATATTTATGAACTTAGAACGTTTATTACATAGAATGAGGGAAAGGTGAAGAAATTGGGGTGCATGGCTAAATAAGTGTCCTAATAAATGGACCATGTGGATTCTGATGAAGGCAGCTCTGGAATTCAACCCTGAGACAACCTCTTTCCTCCAAGCACATTGCAATATCAATTGAAAGTAAGTGCCTGTCCGCCGGTCAGAATGGCCATCATCAAAAAGTCTACAAATAATAAAAGCTGGAGAAGGTGTGGAGAAAAGGGAAGCCTCCTACACTGTTGGTGGGAATGTAAATTGGTGCAGCCACTATGGGGAACAGTACCGTGTAATCCTGCAATCCCTCTCCTGGGCACATATCTGGAGAAAACTCTAATTTGAGAAGATACGTGCACCCCAGTGTTCATTGCAGCACTACTTACAATAGCCAGGACATGGAAGCAACCTAAGTGTCCATCGACAGAGGAACGGATAAAGAAGATGTGGTACAGATATACAATGGAATATTACTCGGCCATAAAAAAGAACAAAGTAATGCCATTTGCAGCAACATGGATGGACCTAGAGATTACCATACTGAGTGAAGTAAGTCAGACAGAGAAAGACAAATATCTTATGATATCATCTATATGTGGAAACTGAAAAAATGATACAAATGAACTTATTTATGAAACAGAAACAGACTCTTGACATAGAAAACAAACTCATGGTACCAAAGCGGAAAGGTCGGGGGAGGATAAATTAGGAATTTGGTATTAACAGATACACACTACTATATATTAAATAGATAATCAACAAGGACCTACTGTATAGCCCAGGGAGCTCTACTCAACATCTTGTAATAACCTATAGTGGAAAAGAATCTGAAAAAGAATACCTGTATAGTATAGATATACATACATCCATATTTAACTGAATCACTTGGCTGTACTCCTGAAACTAACACAGTATTGTAAATCAACTATAGTTCAGTTAAAAAAAAAAGAAGAAAAAGAAAAAGAAAGGAAGTGCCGGTCGTTCTCAGAGAATCCAAAGCAGCACAGCTGGTTATCAACCTTGATGGTCTGGCTGGTCTGAGGGAACGATTTCGAGTCTCCAAAACACTGTTTCAAAGTGAGAACCACAGGACATCTACATGCTGAGTCAGATTTTCAGGGGTTTGAGCCTACTCATGTGCAATTTTCTAGTATTTATCAAGTCACTTTACTTTGAGGTTTGAGATAATTATCCATGTCCTTTGAGCTTTTGATACAGTTTGAGTAATGCTGACTGTAATTATATGAAGGCTGTACTCATTTCTCGTATACATCATCTCATTGGCTGGTTTTGGGTCATTTCAAATAGCTGTTACTCTGTCCACCTCGCAGGAGTCACATGGATCAGGGGCCCAGAGAGAAAAGGCTGCCTGGGCTTGCACAGCGGGGGAGAGGCCACCACTGCAACCTTGAACCTCAGGCTTTCTCTCTCTTAGAACGTGTGCCCATACCTTCCAGAAGATAATTTTAAAAAGCAAGTTTGCGAACTGTCCAAAAGAGCAGAGGAAGCTGTTTGTGCCACGAGAAAGAAAGTGGGGAGAAACACAAGGACAGTGGTAGGAAGGGCCGGGACCTGCTGGCCAGGGGGTGGCGGGACACAGACGTGTGTGTGTGTGTGTGTGTGTGTGTGTGTGTGTGTGTGTGTGTGTATCCACACAGTGGGCAGCGCGGCCCTGGCAGTGCCCGCAGGAAAGGTCCAGGGGGGCTGAGGCCAGGCCGTTGCTCATCCGGATCTCAGCTTTGTGGCAACAGCTTCACATGGCAGTCAAAAGCCCACGTTTGGACTGTTTCTTGGATTAATCTAAGTGTTGGGACCTGCGTTACCCATCCTGGGAAGGGTGAGGCAGTGAGTCTGGCGCGTCTGAGGTTTTGATGCCCTTGGGCTGTAAGCTGGGCCTGAGTGAGCACGATGAGGGTGACCTGGGAGACCCTGTCCCGTTGTCTACCCAATGCACCACATCTTACCTAGAGGCCTAAGGGCTGAGCGACAGGACTGTGTCACTGCTCTACACAGCGACCCAGACCCCCTCCCCTCTCCCCTGCTTACACTCTGCGTCTCAGGGCCACGTAAAACCTGCCGAAGGACATGTGACTTCGGAGGCCAGGACCTGGACCTTCCACCCAGAAGCCTCAGCTCAGCCTCCATCAGGGACACCCAGGTGCGGCCAGGCCAGCGTCACCTGGAACCAATGTTTGTCCTCCTGGAGGTGTGCACCTGACCTCGTTTTCGACTGCCTCGCCCTCCCTATTGGTGTGGAACAGCAGACCTGTGACACCAGGGGACACACGTGCGATCCAGGTGACCAGGGCCAACTGCGCCTTCCGTGAGGAGTCTAGCTAGGCGGCACTTGTCTGCGGGGCGCTGGCCGTGAATGTCTCCGTGGCTTCGCAGCAGATGCAGTTTGGGGTGTGTTACGGCGTTTACACCTCGAGTCGCTTGAGCTTTGCCTCTTTAGCTTTCTTTCACCTTTTGGGCTTTTAAAGTTGCATCACCTCAAGGAAAGTGAGCTAAGTGTGGGACTCCTGGATCCAAGCAGTGTGGGCTGCGCTGTCTGTGGATTCTCAATACGAGCAGAGGCTCCTTCATCCTTGGTGTTCAGTGATGCTCCGGGATGCGTGTAGCCAGGATAGCGTCCTGGACTGCGGGGTGTTCCCGGCTCTCCCGGGTGGCGTGGGGGGCTGCGGTGCGTGAGTCCTCCAGGCATCTGCCTCCAGGAGAAGCAGGGCATCCGGCTGTCCCGGGAGAGCTGGCAGAGGTGAGGGACTCTCACTGCTAAGGCGGGCACAGTTACTCACCCTTCCCTGAACACACGTTTTGCGTCGGTGACGATGCTGCTTATGATAAAAGACCAGAGGGTCGATTTGATGTAGGAGGAATCACCACCTTAAAAGTGAGCTGGCCACTTTTCAGGGCGATTGGAAGTCTGTTTGCCTCCCTCCACAGTGTGAATTGAACGCCCCGCCTCTGTGTTTGCGGTTGTCAGAGACGTTGCCCACTCTGTGTCTTCCCTCCAGCCCCAGATAACAGCGTCCTCAGCTCTGCTCTGTCTGCTGCCCCTTCCGCAGTGGACACTGCCCTCCCTTGCTGGGGGCAGGGCTCAAATGGACCCCAGAATCCGCTTCCGCCTTCCACTCCATCCTGCATTCTTATTCATGGTGAAACTGTGTGCGTTGGACAGCCTTTGTCGGTCTGTTTTAAATGCGTTGTTTCAGAGGGCCTGGAATGGACACCAAGTGCCCTTTTAATCCGTGTTTATATTTAACACATTCACACGTCCAGCCATTCATTTCGCAAGCATTTCCTGAGAACCCAGCAGGGTCCAGGGACTGTAGTAGCTGCTACATGGAGAGATGAATGAAGCATTGTCTGTGCCCCCTGGGGACTCTCAGCCAGGAGAGAAAGAAGGGGTTGGGGGTTTGTCCTTGACCTTAGGGACATCTCACAAAGTTAGAGACCTGGTGAAAGCCCCAAGACCTTCTCCTCGTGTGTCCTAGCTTTGCTCCAAGGAGGGCAGAGAGCAAGCATCTCCTCTGTCCAGACCTTCCTGTACTGAAAGTCTGCAGCTTCCATTCCACAGATGGGAAAGTGGGCCACAGATGTCCTGAGGGCCTCGTCCTGGCCTTAACTAGGTCAGTGCCGCTGCCCAGCCAGACTCCGCGTCAGCCCGGCACGGGCGGACGCCTCTGGGAAATGCCTCATTAAGCCCCATGGTGGGCACGCCGCGGCTGGGCCCTCCCAGGTGTGTGTTTTCCCACCACAGGAATTAACTGATTCAGATCACACGTGTGTCCTGGCGCTTGGCCTTGGCAGGAGACCCTGTGAGAAGTGATTAGGCATGTGACACCATCGCCATCAAAGCCCAGGGAGCCCCTGAGCCAGGACAGAAAAGAGTTGCAGCAGCAACTCTAGGCCATGCTGGGCTCGGCAACGCGCAGTGTAGACCTTTGATGTGTTTCAGTGAAGTTCGGAGAGTTCAGAGGCACAGACAGGTTATTTCTGTCTTTGCTGCCCTGTGACCATCCTGCCTATACAGACCTTCCATGTGACCTGTTTTTCCTGCAGGTGGAACCCAGGGATGCCTGTCACCACTGCAGTGACCCCTCAGGGCCCTCATGGGTGCGGTTCCCTACTCCTGGAAGGAAAACGTTTCACCTCCTAGTGTTACCAGCTAATCCCCAGTCGTCCTGCATGTTCCTGGATTAACCTCAAGCCCCCAGAAAGTCTCCCCCAGCCCCCAGGCTGGAGGAGGTTCCCCAACAGAGCATCACCTCATTTCCCCCCATAACCACATCGCAGCCTAATTTCAGCAGTGATCTGTGTAACTCCTGTGTGAGCTTGCCCTCCTGCCACACCGTGAGCTCCAGCAGGTCCCAGCACCTTGCACAGCCCCAGACACAGAGTGGGTGCTCAGTAACTATCTTTTGGGGGAAGGGAGAGAGGGCGCCCATTCTTTGCCACCATATTGCCTGGCTCTCCAGACCAGTGGCCGAGTGCAACTTGGGGTCCCCGTGCTCAGAACTCATCTATTTCATAGTCGTGATAAACTTGCCAAGAATCCACTTCACACTGTTAGAAACCACCTTCTTTTCCTTTGGAGAATAAGGTAAGTTCCGGACAACTCCAGTCTTCTGCCAACGGTCCCACTCCCGTTCTGCAAAGCTGGCTGACAGCTGCATGGCTGGGTCCCCTGGGAATCCGTTAGCCCCGCCCCCCCCCCCCCCAGGAACTCATCTGTCTGGGTGGAAAGAAGGGACCTGAAACAGAGAATCCTGTCGCTCCCTGACAACTTCTTTCCTTCCCCTGGACACCAGCCCTCTGTCACCACTGTTCATTTTACCTTTTTCCGTATAAACATCATTTTCCTTGGCAGGTGAGGAAACAAAATTAAACTTGGATATTTTTACAGCTTTCTGACTTGGCCTCAAACTGCAAGCTTTGTCCCTTCATTGATTTTCTTCTTGTCCAACCAAAATAAGAAAGAATCTTTCAGGAAGCTTGAAACCTTTGGGATGCCAGGAACACTTCCAGTGTTTTTCTTCCAAGCTGCGCCTTGCAGCACGCCCTCCTCCCCCGGGGGGTGCCCTCTGTCCTCCTTGCCCACCTGAATTTGGTCACACCCATCCCGGGACAGGTCCACTGGTCATGTGAGTGGGCTCTGGGCAGCAGAACGCTCCCCTGCCCCACCTAAATAGCAATCCCTTACCAGTGTGGCTTTAAGCTTGGGTTGACACTAATGGCCATCAGTGTGGTTTATGCTACCTTGTGGCCAATTCCATCACCAAGCCGTCTTTGTTGAATTGTCCAAGTCAGAGCTTTTTAAGGCTGTCCTTCTTCAGTTTCCTTCTTGACACCAAAATTTAGGAGTTCTCCTTTTCCTTCCTAGATATTTTCTTAGTTTACTGAGAACTTTTACAATCTGCATGCAGCCATCATTGTTGCTATTAGTGGTGATGAGAGCACCTTCTAGGTCTCAACCAGCCAGGGATTCAAATAGCCCCCAGCCCGGGTCTTCTGCACCAGCGACACTCAGGCTAGTGTGAAGCAGGCTCACTGCCAGGAGAGCAGGTGATGTCCAGCCCCTGCTTCCTTCACTCGCCTGCCCTGTAGCTCCCCTCACTGGGTCACAGTCCCGCCTACTACCCCTCTGTGTCCTGGGAAGTTTACCTTAGCAACTTGGAACCGCCTTCTGAAAGTGGCTTCTCCCAGTCGGGCCAGGCTTTAGGTGACCGAGGCGTGCAGGATGTCTCCTGCCTCACCCCCAAACCTCCGTTCGGTTGTCATCTCATCCCGGCCACCAGGACGCTGGTGCTGGGATGAGACGAAGTGATGGTGGTGCTGGTGACAACGCGATGAGGTATACCTCGAGCCTCACCGGGCGGGTCTGTAGTGCAAATCCCATCATCCCCATTTACCAGGGAAGGAGGGGGCACCCCCTGCCTGAGACTCGCCCAGCCCAGATGCAAAGTCAGTATATCCATACAATGAATTACTACCCAGCAATAAAAGGAATGTACACGCAACAACATCGATGAATCGCAAAATAATTATGCTGAGTGAAAGAAGCCAGGCCAAAAATAAAGCCAGACCAAAAAATGAATAAATATATGTCAAAACATATCAAGTTTTACACTTTAAATGCGTGCAGTTTATCATATATCAATTAATTTGTTAAAACAATAACAGTAAAGACACCTTTTAAAAATCCCTCCCCCTCCCATGGACCCGACCCCACCACTGCCTAGCTCTGCTTCCCTTCACTGTAGCTTCCAGATGTGCTGCCCACTTGTGCTACTCCGTTTCCCCAGCATCCATCCCCCACCGGCCTCCTCCTGGCCGCTCTCAGAACCGCCCTCGTCAAGGTCACAATGCTGCTAGTACCCTTGGATGCAAGAATAGCGCCCTTTATTCTCCTGTGCCTTTTCAAAGGTCAGGAAATGGGATAAACGTACTGTTAACAGGATGCTGGCTGCATTTTCCAATAACAGGCTCAATCTGTTCTTCTCTGCCCAACACACACACTCTTTTCCCCGTGTCTTGGACATTCTGTAGCAAACTGATTTTGCTTTTCCAAACTGACAATTAAAATCTTTGTTTTGAAGTTAGAGGTGGCTCACTTCTAAAGGTGTCTAGGGTTTGAAGAAAAACCCATTGAAAACGTAACTAACATAATGTTTAAACATAAGCTCATCTGTGTTTCCCGCCCTCGGGGGCCCCTGGTTCCCGTTGCACTGTTTGCTCTCACCACGTGCATCCTTGTGGACGCGCACTCCCCGTGGCTCGGCCAGCGCGCTGCACATTTCCCCTGCCCCTCTGGCCACGTTCTGAGTCTCCTCTGCCCAAGGCTGCATGCGGCCCTGGAGAGAGTCCCAAGACCTCTTGTCTTCCAAATCTCCTCACTCTCCCAGGCAGACCCTTCACCGTCCAGACCGCTGGCCCCCGATCCCACCTCCAGCCTAAGCTGCCCTGTGCATCGGACACGAATCTTCAGTGCCCTCCTTGACGTCCACCGTGTGTGTCCCATGGGCTCCATCCAAATCAGCAGGTCCAGTCTCCTCCCTCCACGCCCCCAAACTCCACATCTCATCCCGTTTCATTTCTCAGCCGGTGTGGACACCGCTGCAGCCAAGGAGACACTGATGGGCCGGTGCGCTCGTAAGAAACGAGCGGGTGGAACCCTGCAGTCGTGGTCATGGCCTGGGGCCATGTTCTCTTCTCAGATGAGCCCGCTGGGGACTGCTATTTACTAGTATTTGGTCCAGGCCGAGACAGCACTCTACACCCCGGTTCTCCCATCTTTATATTGGAGGCAGTACCCACAGTGATAACAATGGCAATAATGCGTCAGTGATTGAGCTGAGCTGAAGCTCTGATGAGATGAGACAGTGTGTAAGTGCACAGGAAATATTCCAGGTGGTAAGAAATCTGCTTGGGTCCTTGGATGTTCGCTCTGATAGCGCACTGAAAAGTAGGACTAGATGCCCGGCTCCCAGCGCTGTTCCAGTTTGAATGTGCTGAGCTCGGTGGAACCACGGTGAGAAATCCAGTGTTCCTTTCACATGGTTTCACGTGAATCTGTCGCTTTTCTTAAAAATGCTGCTCACCTTGGCCTTCAGAGGCATGGAACTGTTTCCTTCAAGATTCTGCGCTTGGGCATCCCAGGAGCGTGCAGGGCTGGACTCAGAGTGGCAGGGTGAGCTCACGCATCGAGTGGGCTGGGAACGTGTGGGTTTGCGGTCGCCCCTTGGAGCCGCCCCCACCCCCACTCACTGGCACCCAGCACGTCCTGCGCCCAGGGACGGGATGGGGATGGATGCCGTGGTTCCAGCCCCAGAGTCCCCACACCAGCAGTGACAGACACAGCTGCTGGGAGACCACGGCGGGCCAGGTAACCCACAACACAAGGGGGCGATCGGATCTGCCCGCCCAGGACTGGAAGCAGGAATGCCTTTGGCCAAGAGATGGTCTGAACGCTTCTTGAAGAAGGAGTCCTCGTTTTCCAGCAGGAAAGGGGCATCCCCGGAGGAGAAACCCCACATGCAGAGACCAGCCCAGAGGAGGGACCCCTAACAGACTCAGAGACCGGGAGGGAGCTCAGAGAAGGCCGGGGCTGGGGCCAGCTGACGGCTCTGGGAGAAGCTCAGGGACCTGCAGACACATCTTAGACCCTCCAGCAGTTCCCGATGTTTTTTCCTGAAGGCTGTAGCCAGTCACTGAAAGCATTCAGGCATGTTGTTTGTGTTTCTGAGAGTTTTCTCCTTGGGGCTAAAAGTTTGATGGGTACAGCGTAAACACTCATTGTGTTGGGAAAGGAATATTGCAAGGAGGGATTGGCACACAGGTCCTCAGCACCCGGATACCTGCACCCTGGGCTCCGCTTCACGCCCTGAGTAACTGTGGTTCTTTCTTCACTGCAGGTGCCCTTGCTCGTGTGAATCAGCAACAAGATGCGATCGTGGCAGAAACCCCCCTGCAGGATGCTCACCACTCACGAGCACCACCCGGCAAGGGATATAGGGGTCTGGTGGCTTCCTGGTCTCCAGGCCAAAACTCGCCTCGTTGACTTTCAGTCTGTATCACGGTTCAAAGGGACGGGGATGCCACTCTGCCACGCGGCTTGTGCCAAGGAAATGTATTTGCCTCTGAATATTTAAAGTTGCCAATAAACTGTTCTTGTTGGCAGGTTAATGGGACTATAAACGCTGGAGCCCAACACACTTAATTACATTGATAGACAAAGTGGAAAGAATCATGCCTTAGACCGATTTTGGACCTTGGAGACTTACCACATGTAGATGGTTAAAACCATTTAGTTGTTGAAAATCTTTCTGAATTCTAGGGAAAATATATAAATCAATTAAAACAATCTGAATGTCATACGCTACTTGATGTAAGAAAAAAGAGTTGGGAGGCTTTTTCAAAGGTGACATCACTGACTAATGAAAGTATTGGATCCTTATTCCTCAAACATTTGGGGTGAAAACCTCATGGAGGGTGGCAGACCATGATCTGTCCAACTAAAGCTATTAAAAATCAACCATGATCACCCAGAATAACAATCAAACGTGATGTATGAACATGGCAGGTCTGAGTTCTCCTGAGGTGTTGGCTGAGATCAGAAGGACGTTGGAGTGGATGGCAGTGCCCACTTGGAATGCTGTCCCCCAGCGGGCTGTGATGTAGCGCAACCCTCCGCAACCGAGGGCTGAGCACGGAGCCTGGAGGCTGCCCTAGGAGCCTTAGAAATCCTCTGCGGGGCAGAAGCGTGGATGCTGGGTCCGGATCAGATCAAAATTGTGCTGGTGTTTCACAGTGTGGGTTTGGTCTCCATGCTTTTGCCCGGCAGGTGAATGGCTGCTGTGGATCACGTGGCAGCCTTCTCATAGCACACAGCACCCAGTCTCTGGTATTTATCTTAGAGGTCAACTACGGCTGTAGGAAAAGCTCTTTAAGAGATGACTAGAAATCAAGAGGAATTCCTGAAATAAAATTTCTGTCTTAATGAAGAAACAGATATGGCGGGATCCTTCGAATGTTTCAAGATTTCAGAGCCGGGCGTCACGTAGGACGGAAACTGCTCTGCGTTGTCTGATGAATGCCACTCACCTTCCCCAGGGCGGCCAGGGCATCCAGCCAATCGCTCTTACACCACACTGTCTCTACTGTTGGTCTTTTAGTGCCACAAATAAAAGAAAATGAAAGTGTAGCCTTCGTGTGGATTTCATGACTTCAGACCCCAGTTTGTTTGGATACCCTGTGCCCAAAATAGAAAGGAGACATTCATTTATTCAATTGGTACTTAGGACTGCTTGCTACCCTCTCCCGGGCACTTGTTACAGCAGATGCCAAAACAGATGGGAATCCCTGCCTTCGTGGCATTTAAATCGTAGTGGAGGAGACAGACCATAAGCGAAATAAGTGAACAATATACCGAGTATACTTAGGTGCTGGTAAGTGATTAGGAGAAAAACATGAAAAGGGATGAAGTCTAAATAGGGAGATGAAGAAAGGCCTCTTGCTACAGAGGCATTTTAGTAAAAACCTGGAGGAAAGGAGAGGGCCAAGCATGGGCGGACGCCTAGCTGGCAGGGAAGAGAGAAAGTACAAAGGTCCTGAGGCAGGATTTTGCCTGGAGTGTTGGAGGAATGAGAGGAGAATAGTGTAGACGTGTGTGTGGGTGAGTGGGGTCCGTACAGTTTCCCTGGCCTCTGTCCCCTGGTTCTCACACACGACTTGGTGCCCCATCGCCCAGAGCAGCCTTGTTCCCCAGCAGACCAGGAGAGCAGCAGATGTGAGGGGAGCAGAAGCGCGCCCTGAGGACGAGAAGGGTGGCCCTTTGAGTGCACAGCCACCTCATATTGCTCACGGGGTTGGGGGGGGGGACCAACCTGATACTAAATTTATACCTTGTTGCGTTATGTTATGTTCTGCACCCCGCACTGGGTTTGGGCTGCGCGTGAGGGATGGGGCAGCCTTCTGCATCGTGCTTTTGCCTTTTTGCAGAGTGTTTCCCAGTTGTGCTTGGCGGTTCTCAGGTTCAGTGGTGGTGAGGCACCATTTTCCAGACGAAGATACTGAGTCCAGGAAGACTAAGCACCTGATGGGGCAGCTTCATCACGTTATCCTCGTTCTTAAATCAGTGTTTCTATGACCCCTGTTCCTACAGAATTAAATCTGAACTCCTAAGCCTGTAAGCCCCCCTCACCAATCCGAGGCCTCAACCTCAGCTCTCACCCACATGGAACCACCACCAGGGCACTGATGCATCCCGAGGGCGCATGGCACGCCCCTCACCCCTCGCGCACTTCCCCTGCCAGAAGTGTGCCGCTCCCCTCACCGCGCACCCCACCAACTGGGAAACCCAGCCCTGTGCTCACGACGCTGCCACCCCCACCCCCCCGCCCGTGTGCTCCTGCGGCCAGGCCTCCTCGCTGCCCCTGGAAGCTCACTTCTGCTGTCAAAGCCACCCTTCCCCACACATCACTCCTCAAGCCAGCCCCTCACCTGCCCGTCTGCCCACAGTGCATCAGCCTCAGGGCAGGAAGCAGGTGGGAATGAGCTTTCCAGGCACAGAACACATGGCCCTGTGTGCCAGGAAAAGGCCTGGTTTACACAGCGTAACTACTAATTGTGTCTCTTCTTTGTCCCCGAAGGTGCCAGTGTAGACACTACACTCAATGGTCTCCCTCACTGTCGGGTCCCGATGAGGTGTTCAGTAAGTGCTCAGGGAGAGATGTACATCCTGAGAAGTGAGATTGGAGCCCAGGTGTCCTGTGTCCAGTCCAGGGTTCTCCCCATTTTCGCTCTGCCTTCCGTCGGAAGGAACTCAGAGGAAGGACCGGAGAGACCAGGAGGACGACCCCCAGGGTTCCAGGCGGCTGAGAGGCTCTCAGAAGGAGCTGAGAGAAGGGCCTTCAGGGAAGCCTTCCTGCCCCTGGCTCTGGCCACAACCTCAGATCGGGCCCTGGAATCACCTGACATCTTCGGTGCTGAGAGCCCAGGACCACTTTCCCCGTCTTCCTGGACCACGTCATTTCCTCATCCCTGCAGCAGGCCTCGGGGCAGAGAAGTGGCAGTTCTGCCTCTTGTGTATCTTTAGAGCAGCAACCTACTTACTAAGAAGTCCATCCGTAAAAGGGGTTCGGGCCAGGCTGGGTGACCCTGTGGCTGCCCCACTGCCTCCAGGGGGACCCCATGATGGATGGTGATCCCAGGACTGTGGGCTCGACCTAGTGACCGAATCTGGGTGGGCCCGCGTTTCTAGATCTGGTCTGCTGGTCATGGCCCTCCCTCTGCCCTGCTCAGCCTGGAGGCAGTGAAACAGGTCACCCCGGGGAGAAAATTCCAGAAGGACCTGCTTAGTCAATGGCTGATGGGCAAATGCCCAGCTGTGGGGTGGAAGGGAGATTTCCTAGGAGACAGATGGCTGTGAGCATCTGGAAAGCCTCTGAATTGCAGTGAAGGGGAGGGCAGGGAGGGAGGGTGGAATTATCCTCAGGGACAGGTCTGCAGCTGGAGGGCACGGCTGGCCGAGCCCAGGCCTGAGGGCAGGCGACAAGCGAGGTGGTGGCATTTGGGAGATCAGGAGTCTGAAAAGGGACTCAAAACGTGGTGTGATGAGCAGCTCAGAAGCGAGGCAGTGGGAGCTGAGAGCCACTGGCCGCCCTATAGAGAATACGCCTGGCTTTCACGTGCCAGTGGAACTTAAACACTGGCGATATTTTAGGACACACAGAAACATCTGCACAGGCCTGCGGCCGGCCTGTGTTTTGCGGCAGGTCTGAGCAGGGGAACCAGCCCCTGTCCTGTGACCTGGTGTCACACCAGCATCTACCAAGGACAGCTCGGGCCTGTGGGTGATGTCATCCTTCTTGCTTCTTTGGGCAGCCTGTGAGTCCTAAGCAGGACTCAGAGAACCAGGAATGACAGATGTAATTTCCTGGTGAGCGATCGCAGGACCCCATCCAAACATTTCCTGGCACCGAGGATTGGCCCACGAGGGCTCCCACGGAAATCGAGCCGCAGAAAAACTCACGGGAAGTCACGGCGGGGACCTGGCTCCAAAAGGTAGCCCTTGGGGGTCCCCGGGTGCCACTGGTCCTGTCTGAGCTGGGGCTTCCCACGTGGGGTGGGGGGTGCTGTCTCTGCTGCCCTGGAGACTGTGGCTCTGAATCACCTGTCACCCGACCATTCTCTGATGAGACACTCTGCAGGGAGAAGATGGGTAGAGAGAGGAGGCCGGGTGCCTGGCTTGTGCCCGGGAGGAATCCAGCCGTAGTGAGACCGCGCACTGTGAAATGCTTAGACCCGTCGGGCAAATTTATTCTGCCCCTCGTCCAGAGGAGGAAACTGGAGCATAGGAAAACAACAGTCATTTGCGAGATGACGCAGCAGGCGAGGGTCTGAGCGAGAGCCAGTGTGTGTGCTGGAGGCCTATGTCCTCTCCTGCTGCTCTCAGGGTGCCCAGTGGCCCACAGCCAGCAGGACCCAGTGTGGCCCCAAGGGGACGCAGCAGTGGACTCCGGGTGGGTCCCACCTGGAACATCTACCCTGACACAGGTTTCCCAGACCACAGGCTCCTGGGGCGAACGTGGCACCCAGCCCTGAGCTGAGAGGATTTATTTTCTCTTCTCCACTTGCTCGCTTTTACCAGATGTTTTTTTTTTACCACTTTATTGGAGTATAATTGCTTTGCAATTGTGCGCTAGTTTCTGCTGTATAACACAGTGAATCAGCTCTACATATACATATATCCCCATATCTCCTCCCTTTTGCGTCTCCCTCCCTCCCACCCTCCCTATCCCACCCCTCTAGGTGGTCACAAAGCACCGAGCTGATCTCCCTGTGCTATGCGGCTGTTTTCTTTCTTAAGCAAGTACTCATTTGATTGTTTCAAAATTAGGCATGGCCAGTCGCTGTATGTGACACTGAGGCTGCCTGGGAGACAGATAAGGCTGTTGGCTGAGCCATATCTAAACGCTCCTGGTTTCCCCGGTCCCTGGTTCCCATGATCTTCAAGTTCCCCAATTCTGACTCTGGACTCCAGCCTGGCTCCCAACCCTAGGGGCCACCCTCTGAGCATCTCCCAGTGACTTCCCCATAGCAGTTGTGGCTGTCAGCCCACAGCCCCTGTTTTCTGTGGGCTCCTGCCAGAGAAGGGCAACCTTTCTGGGATGATCTATCCCATCAGAACACTGTTTCAACTTTGGTGAATCACGGAATGGTGCTATCGGTGGGAACTGCACACCTGCCTGCAGAATGAGGGATTCACGCCCTTGCTGCCCTCACAGCAGCTCTCTGGATTAAACAGCCTTGGCAGTTGGCCTGGCCATTTAGACATTGCTCTGGTTTCAGATCCAACCCACACGGGTACTGGTAAGCAGGTACTGGTAAGAGGCATGTCACAGGGTGGTTAGGATGTGACTCTGGAATCAGAAAGCCCCAGACGTGAATCTCAGCCCTGTCACACACCCGCCCAGGCCTCATGATGGGGACAAGTGATTTAACCTCTGAGTTTCCTCAGCTACAGCATCAGCAAAAGTCATTTTGATAGCTAACAATGATAAATGTGTGTGCTGAGCACAGAGCCCGGCACACAGGAAGCCCCCAGTAAAAGCTGATTAATATGGTACTGGAGATACTGTTTATTAATAAACAAGTTCATTTATTAGTTCTAACAATTTTTTGGTGGAGTCTTTAGGATTTTCTACATATAGTATCATGTCATCTGCAAACAGTGACAGTTTTACTTTTCTGTTCCAATTCGGATTCCTTTTATTTCTTTTTCTTGTCTGATTGCTGTGGCTAGGACTTTTTATAAAACTATGTCTAATGAAAGTGATGAGAGTGGACATCCTTGTCTTGTTCCTGATCTTAGAGAAAAAGCTTTCAGCTTTTCACTGCTGAGTATGATGTTAGCTGTGGGTTGGTCACATATGGGCTTTATTACGATGAGGTATGTTCCCTCTATACCCATTTTGTTGAGAATTTTTTTTATCATGAATGGATTTTTTAAATTTAATTTTATTTATTTTTTATACAGCAGGTTCTTATTAGTTATCCATTTTGTACATATTAGTGTATCAATGGATGTTGAAGTTTGTCAGAAGCTTTTTCTGCATCTATTGAGGTGATCATAATATTTTTACCCTTCCTTTGTTAACGTGATGCATCACATTTACTAATTTGCAGGTATTGAACCATCCTTGCACCCCTGGAATAAATCCCACTTGATCATGGTGTATTATCCTTTTAATATATTGCTGAATTAATTTTGCTAATATTTTGTTCAGGGCTTTTGCATCTATGTTCGTCAGGGGTGTTGGCCTATAATTTTTTTTCTGGAAGCATCCCTGTTTAATCCATGCTGAGGAGGTCTGAAGAGAGTATTGGTCTGAAAAGACAAGATCCGTGGATTCTAGTTTCAGGCTATGTCATGCATGGCTGTGTGGCATCAAGCAAGTCACCCTTTCTCTCTGATCTGCAGACTCTTGTAAAGCGAAGGACTTGGAGTAAATGATTTCTGGGCACCTGGTGTCCTGGAATTATGCTTCTCAGCCAAAACATTTCTGTTGCTCGTGTCAGCCAGTGTCTCAGGAAACAAAGTCTTACTCGAATGGTTTAAGGAAATTTTAAAGCAAAGGTTATTAAGCAAAGTGAGGGCAAGGTTTAGGGAAAGTAATAAACCCAGGGCAAGCAACAGGGAGGGTCCTTACCACTCCTCAGTCTGTAAAGGCAAGGGAAGGGGCAGTTACTGCAAGCTGGCAGGAGTTCTAGGTGTAGCTGAAGGTGGCTGGACAGGAGATGTGACCTTAGAGAGAGAAACACAGCTACTGCCAAACCATGGCCGGGCAGAAATAATAAATACCCCGGACTCTCTTCTGCCCTCCTGCCTCTTCCAGTGCGTCCCACTGTCCAAATCCAACCAAAACTCACAGGCAAGAGAACTTGTTGATGTAATCCATGTCTGCTCAGCCTCCAGGAGTAGACAGTAAGGTGGGGAAGAATAGAAAGAGTTCTGGAAAGGCAAATGGAATATCCATCCCATTCCTAATGAGGAAAATTCAAAACAAAATCTCAGTACCTCATCAGAACAGTGATGTTTTAAAGAAAATGTAGAATATGGCTTTGAACTAACACCACCAATAAATATCTGAATTCAGTTGGAATTTGTACTTCTTCCAAGGGAAACAGGGTTTAATTTTTCTCTATACCAATTGGAAGTCTGCCACCTCCTTTTTCCTCTTACGTTATTATTAAAGAGGAAATGTGTCTTCATTTCTCTCATTTACCAAAAGTAACCATTCATTCATTTCCCTTCCTAAATAATGCAGGTGGCCAAAAAGTCCAAAGCTGCTCCAAGTTTACCTTGCAATTAATAAGCTTTTCTGAATGTGAAGATAAAAAGATAGGGTCTCCTATTTTGATTATTGTTTCAGCAAGCTACTTTATCCCTGTCTCTTCAGGGCCTGAAATGAGCCAACTCCAAGGAAAAAAGAAATTCTTAAGAAATTAGACAGTACTGATGAATTACAGATTTATTAAAAAAGATAGTGATTCACTGGAAATGTGAAATGTCCAAGGACCCAAATGCAATAAGCTGGAAGGTGCCAGCAATATAAATTAGGCACTGGCAATTTCCAATTAGTAATTGCATGGCCATGTGACAAATACATCAGCTCTGGAACTCCCAGGAGATTTAGAGACTGAAGAGGGAAGAGAACAGGTCTTGAGCAAAATCAGACAGGAATGAGCATGAGTAGGGCTGGGACCTTCCTCCTTCTCAAGCTCAACAACCACCGAAGGCCATTATGTGCCGGGCGTAGGCTACAGGCTGGAGACCAGTAATGTCAGGACCACGGTTCCTCCCCAGAGGGGGCTCTGCCTTGTGGGAAGACAGGAAGGCGAGGCAAGGCATACATTACGAGGAGTGCAAGCACCACTGTAGACACCTGGAAGGTCGGTCCCAAACCACAGCCAGGATGCCAAAGAAGCTTCCCGGAGCAGGTGACATCTAGATGATGACCAAAGAGTGAGGAGTTAGCTAGTCATTCTGGACAGAGGAAGTGTGCAGTAACGCCAGAGCCAAGCAGAGCAAGGTGGGAAGTTTCAGAAAGCAAGGCTTCAGAATGCTTTGGTGCTTTCTAAGCCACAAGTGTAGACTTTATCCTAAAGGCCATGGGGAGTCTTTGAAGGGTGTTTAAGGAGGGAGTAGCAGCACTGATTCACAAACGTCACTCTAACTACAGAATGGTTGATGGAGCAGAGAAGCCAGAGGGGGGGAAGTAAAACCAGTTAGGAAGTGGGCACTAGCAATCCACGCCAGCGCAGAGAGAGGGGGAGTTAAGGGGCTCTTCCTGGATACCCACAAGATCAAGCAGAGAGTTCCAGAAAGTGTCAGAAGCTGAAAACAGGCAAATGCTTGCCAAGACATCCCATACCTGACTCAGAAATTAAACATGTCAGTAACCGTAGATGTGGTGAATAAAATGTGATAAACTGAGGACCCACAAGATTTCCCATCATTCATATGCAATCAACACAGTTAGCACAATGATAGGTTACATTGTGCTTTCTGTTATTGCAGGGTTTTTTTAATGGTAATAATGATAAGAGAGCTTTTTCTGCATTCCCAGTATTCCATCAGTAACTAGTAATGAATGCTATGCACCATAACTACCTGTGTTACTTTGTGCCACCCACCCATCACACAAACCAGAAACCCAAGAGGCATCCTCTCCCCGATCCCCAGAGCCAACCCATCAGGACAGTGGTCCACTTTGCTACATTAAAACCAAGAATAACTTTGTTCTGTCCACCTTTTTCTCCTCTACTGCCAGCTCCCTAAATATCCATATGCGACTGGCTCTGTTTCTGAATTTCTTCTTCTGTTTTCTTGTCTGTCTACATGCATGAATAACACAGTTTTCATCATGGAGTCTTACTAACGATTATTATGTTTTAATGTATAAAACGGCTAGCCCTCCAAAATTGCTCTTCATTTAATGTCATTTATTTAGGTCTTCATTCTAGATCGTTTATTCTTCCAAATCAAATTTAAAATCAACTTGCTTAACCTCAGAAAAAAATATGGTATTTTTATTGAGATATCAATGAATTATAAATTAAATCTGAGAAAGTCAACATAATACACATACATGTATATATATATATATATATATATATATACATGTGGATATCTATTTGTCCAGTTTTTGTTTTGTTTTGTTTTTTGCGTTACGCAGGCCTCTCACTGTTGCGGCCTCTCCCGTTGCGGAGCACAGGCTCCGGACGCGCAGGCTCAGCGGCCATGGCTCACGGGCCCAGCAGCTCCATGGCATGTGGGATCCTCCCGGACTGGGGCACAAATCCGTGTCCCCTGCATCAGCAGGTGGACTCTCAACCACTGCGCCACCAGGGAAGCCCTATTTGTCCAGTTTTGTTTTATGGTTTTCCTCATGTGGGTTTTGCACTTTTTGGATAGGTTTATTCCCAGCTATTTTATTAAAATTTTGATGTAATTACATATATTTGCTATTTCATCATATCTGCTAAAAGACTAGTTTGTATATATGAAGATTGTTGGTCCTACCGTATAAATCGCTCTATGGTTTGTAGTAGTATTTTCCAACAATTGCTTTTGTTTTGCAGATATACATGATGTCACTTGTAAACCCCTTTCCAATTTTTTGTGCTTCTAATTGCATTGTTTTAGTGCCTCCAATGCTATGTTAAACAGTAATGGAGATAGTAGGCATCCTTGGTGGAAATGCCTCTAAAGTTTCCCCATGAAATAAGAAGTGGCTTTTTTTTTTTAATGGAAGTATAGTTGATTTACAACGTTGTGTTAATTTCTGCTGTACAGCAAAGTGACTCAGTTATACACATATATACATCCTTTTTTATATTCTTTTCCATTATGGTTTATCACAGGATATTGAATAGAGTTCCCTGTGCTCTACAGTAGAAGCTTGTTGTTTATCCATCCTATATATATTAGTTTGCGTCTGCTAATCCCAAACTCCCCGTCCCTCCCCCACTGACGCTTGGCAACCACAAGTCTGTTCTCTATGTCTGTGAGTCTGTTTCTGTTTTGTAGATAAGTTCATTTGTGCCATATTTTAGATTCCACTTATAGGCTATATCATGTGGTATTTGTCTTTGTCTGACTTATTCACTTAGCATGATAATCTCTAGGTACATTCATGTTGCTGCAAATGGCATTATTTCATTCTATTTTATGGCTGAGTAGTATTCCATTGTATATAGGTACCACATCTTCTTTATCCATTCATCTGTTGGTGGACATTTAGGTTGTTTCCATGTCTTGGCTATTGTGAATGGTGCTGCTGTGAACATAGGGGTGCATGTATCTTTTTGAATTATAGTTTTGTCTGGGTATATGCCCAGGAGTGGGATTGCTGGGTCAAATGGTAATTCTATTTTTAGTTTTCTGAGGGTTCCTGAGAAAACCTTCATACTGTTCTCCATAGTGGCTGCACCAATTTACATTTCACCAACAGTGTAGGAGGGTTCCCTTTTCTCTACACCCTCTCCAGCATTTGTTATTTGCAGACTTTTTGATGATGGCCATTCTGACTGGTGTGAGGTGGTACTCACTGTAGTTTTGATTTACATTTCTCTAATAATTAGTGATCTTGAGCATCTTTTCATGTGCCTACTGGCCATCTTTCTGTAAGAAGCTGCCTTTTGATATGGGTTATTAATCCATCTTAAGTCTTTTAAATCACAAATGGGTACTGAATTTTGTTAACACCTTTTTGGCATCTATCAAGAGAATAGAATTTTTCTGCTTAGATCTATTAACATACTGAGTTATATTAATAGATTCCCTAGTATTGAATCACTTTTGCATTTCTGAAATATGCACCATTCAGTCACAGTGAATTCATATTTACGTGAGCTATTGGATTCTATTTACCATTATTTTATTTAATATTTTTGCATTGAAATTCACGTGTGAGATTGGGCTGTAATTACTTTTTCAGATTGTATTTGTCCAGATTTGGTATCCATATCATACTTGCTTCATGTCCTTCTGTTTTAAAGCTCTGGAATCTTTTAAGTAGCACTGCAATTATCTGATTTTTAATGATTTTGCGGGATTTTCCTAAGAAACCATCTAGTCATGGTGCTTATTTGTAAGGAAGAATTTTCACTACTTTTTCTGTTTCTTCTATGGGAATTGATCTGATTATCCTTTCTATGCCTATGGGAGTCAGCTTTGGTAAATTATATTTCCTAAAAAGTTACCCATCTAAGTTGTCAAACTTATTTGCAGAACATTCTGCTCAATGTATAATTTCTTTTTATTTCCTCTTTTGATGACTGTTTTCCTGTAGTCATCTTTTATTTTGTGTACTTGTGCTTTCTCTCATTCTTCATTTATTTTATTAAGCTGGCTAATGGCTTGTCAATTTGGTTGCTATTCTTTTCAGAGAGCAAGCTTTATATTTTCTTATTAAATTCTGCTGTGGATTTTATTTCCAAATCTTTAATTTCTGCTTTACTGTCATCGACTGCTTCTTTCTTTCCGCTTACTTTGTTGCCCTCTCCAGTTTTTTGACTGGTCAAATCATTTGTACAGATTCATTTTTTGTAGAGTATTCGCTGCTATGTATTTTAGACTCTGATGTATTGCGTTTCTATTATCGTGATTTTCTAGTAGTTCTGAAACTTAGTTTTGTATTTCCCCTTGGAGCCAAGAGTTGCTTAATAGCCAATGGCTGCTTAGTGAAATGGTCCCCGACAGAAAGAAAACAAGTATAGGAGTCCTGCAGCTGCCCTGGCTAACTGCCTTGAGCTGGTTTCCAAATTATTGGAGGGCCCTTTAAAATGTGTTGTTAATTTTTATATTATTGCACTACAGTCATAAATCCTGTTCATATTATTTTATGTTAAGGAGCTACTGAAGATGTTTTCACATACCTTAAAATATGGTCAGTTTTTAAGTTCCACTCACACGCGAAAAGCAGGTGTATTCTCTATAGCCGGGTTTTACAACCCTATGTGTCTCTGTAAAACTTAACCCACTGATTTTGCTGCCTAGGCATTTTGTGTTCTTATTAACTGTTTTGTCTGCTTGACCTGTCTTCAACTGAGAAGAACTTTCCTGTTATGTATGTGTCGTGGTCTCTTTCTCCTCTGGTTTCTGCTTCATAAAAGTTATTGCCCTGATGTTGAATGCATAGGCATCCATAATTCTTCCATTTTCTTTACAAATTTTTTATCGTTGCATTATTGATGTTTGGATTTGTTGTGTTTTAATTTTCTTGGAGGGCTTGGATTCTGCCTTTTCTGATCATCTCTTCATTTGGGTTGCCTTATGTAAATCCTGTGATGAGGGTTCAGATGCAAGTGGTTTATTTGAGAAGTGAAGAAAACACTGGTGAGGCTGGGAAGGGTGTCAGGGGTGGGTGAACAGCCCATAAGTGGTGGTTATAAAGCCATTTACTGCCCTGCCTCCAGAGCTTTATTCCCCTTGGCAATCCTAGCTGTCAGTGCCTCAGGGTTATGCTGTCCAAGGAGAGAGGGTGCTGGTAAATATACATGTATACCAACCTCCATCACTGATTCATTGAGGACCGATCCCAGAGGGTATTAATCCTCCAGCATTCAGGCCTGCCACAAAGGTAACAAAAACCCTGAATCCAGAGAAAGCCACCGTGCAAAGAAATGATGATGCCCTGGAACTGTGGCTGGTGAGCAGTGAAGTAGAAAGAATGAGAGATGGGAACAGGACCCGCCATGTCCGTTCCCACCATCAAGACCTTAAATCCTGCTTTCTTGCTATTTGTATTGACCTGGCATATCTTTGTCTATAACCTCGACTTTGAATTTTCTGAATCTCTTTATTCCAGCTTATGTCTTATAAACAGCAGAGAGTTGGATTTTGCTCTGTTGGTCCACCCAATAATCTTTTTCTGTTACTGTGTGAGTTAAGCCAAGGTACCTTTATTAATTTAGCCAAAATGTCTGGCCCATGATATCGCTTATGCTATATTTCAATATGTAAGTGTCTTACATGTCGTCAAAATGAAGCTATAGGAAATAGATTTACCCTCATACCTGAAATAACCAAAAAAAAGAACATCTGGCAATTAGGTGACCCATCACAGAAAGAAAACAAAGACGTGAGCCCTACAACAGCTGGGCTTCTGGCTTTGGGAGAGTTTCCAGGGGGAGGTGCAGGAGTGGGAGCCCAGGCAGAGCCTGTGGTCTCCTTTGAGCAGAGCAGATGCAGCCGGGAGTCAAGGAGAACATGGCAGAGAGAGTCAACAGAAAGTGAACTTGGGAAGAAGTGCTGCACAGGGAAGTGCCAGTCTGCAGAGGGTCCCCCTTGAATATTCAGCTGAGTGCTGATCAGTGAATGTACGTAGGAAATTAGCAGAGGCAGGAGCACACACCATCCCAAAGGACTGGAAGGAAGGAGCTATAGCTGACACTCATACAAGGCTGGGAACAGTACCCGTCCCATTGTAGACTGGACCTCCTGTCTCGTGAGGCATTGGGTCAAGGATGCAGAAGGGTCTTGCTTCAGCTGTGTGGAATCACTAGCCTAGGAATTTCAAACAAATTCACTTGAAATGGATCATCAACCTAAATGGAAGATCCTGATGGAAACTTTCATGCAGCAAGCAACTTTGGTGCTGTTAAAAAACAAAATTCAGCTGAGTAAATTTTAAAGGTCTTATTGGCTTTATTCAATGATTCATGAGTCAGGCAGCATCCCTTCAAGCAGATGGAAGGAGCTCCAAGGAGCTCTACAGAATGAAAGACTTTGATAGGCAGAAGGGGGCAGGACAAGGAAGTGACTAGCAAAGAGTGAATCCTTTGTGGCAAGGTCACCTTCCTCTAAGGGACCTCAGGGGTCTGGTGGATGACCTCACCAGTGCTGACCAGGTGATTCCAGATGGACTGGTTTAAGATTCTACTCCTGGGGGAGGCTGAAACTGTAATTAAATATAGGTATTAAGTCTCGGTTTGTTGATGTGGGCTTAGCACAAATGACTCCATTTGGGGCCCGTGTCTCTTTTTTTTAACAATTCCCCCTTTTGATGAGACTCTCAGCTTAACTGAAAGATGTGATCAAAATTTAAGACCTTAGTGTCACTCCCAGATACTGTTCTGAAGTTCTCACAACTTTTGCTCATCCTTGTGTGGTAGTCACAGGTCATGATTTTTTTTGCTGAATCATTGTTGTTTTGATAAATGCCAACTACAGGTTTACTTTTTTTTTTTAATTGGTCATTCTGTTCATTCATTTTCTGATGTTCCAGACCTAGGAGATTATTTCTTTGGTGGCTAGTGGCTGCAAACAAGTTTTGAAGCCTTTGAGAGAATACAGCACACCAGGGAGACTATTATGATTATTATAAGCAGGATAATTCCCAATGTCTGGAGTGCACTTTGGAACCATGGCCCCAGGACCCAAACCAATCAAAGCATATAAGTCAAAAAAAGGACCCATTGAAGGAGTCACTTTCTTAAGCCAAATGACCTGTTCAGTGGTCTTATGTAGCTGAGTCTCAACTTCCCCAGAAATGTCACTCCAAGTGCAGCAGGTGGTAATGGCCACAGCACAGACACCTCCTTCTTCAGCTAAAATATAACAAGGGCTGTCCTAGTGTCAGAACAACCGTGCCCAGGGAGTCTAAGAATCTTCGTTGGCAGATTCTGAAATATCTTCAAGAGTTAAGGAGAGGTTCCTGATCACAGCCTCATTTGCACTTACTCGCAGCCAGGGAACGGGGAACTGCCCGAGGAAGCAAATTCTGAGTCATGAAGGCCTCCAAGTAAGTCCTTTCTAACTGGACAGTGTAGATCCAAGGGAGTTGATCAATGAGGGGTCTCACGTTGATGATCGACAGTTAGGGGCATGGTTAGATCACCTAAGAGTCATGGCCTGATCATGTGCCAGCACTTAGGCATTCATAGGTCCGAGGGGAATGATAACCACACAGATAAGGATAAATCCTGTCTGGGCACAAATCACTCCCGCTAAGGTGGCTCTGGGTTCATTTGCAGGGATTGTTGCATTTGCCTGTTCAAGCCAGGGATCGGTTAGGTCTTCAGTGCATCCGGAAGGTAAACCTCCTAACCTGAATTAAAGAGCTATTCTAAGTTCCTTGAAAAGTTGGGAGCTGCTGGTGAGATCTTTTCATAACTGGGGGAATATTTGATTTAGAGAATCATGAGGACATGGGAGTGTAAATGTACTAAGATTACGTAGGTATATGTGTAGGTATTTACATGGGTATTTGGGCAAGTGCTGTTAAAATAAAACAGAGGTAGAAACAAGGCACTAGATGTTCTGGCCATAAAAGTCAGACTCTGTGAGTGACTTTGAAGGGGTGGGTGTTGATTATAGTTTACAGCGACATTGGGAATAGAAGAGAAATTGATCACAGGAAGGACCAGGGAGTCCTTAGCATTATGGACAGATCAGACTCTTTGATGACAAATCCAGCGGTCTGAAAGGTTTCTGCCCTTAGTGATGGCCAGGGAGATATAGATGAGGGTGTTATTTTTCCAGGCTAATGACAGAGTAAAGGAAAGAAAGAGAAGAAGAAAGGGTTTCATGGTTAGTTAAGGTATGAAACCCTGATTTGACATTTGGGTCAAAGCAGTCTACCTCGATATTGGCTGCTTCTCTTCCAGTAAATATGACTCAGAAATCTCTAGCATCTGCATGGGTGTGAGGTGGAGCCTTATTTAGCTGTGAGATATGTACCAAGGCTCAATGCCCTGTAGTTTCACAACAACATCAGGGGTCAGGACCACTTGGTCAGGTCCTTTCCAATGAGGTTTGAGGGCTGTCTTCCTCCGATGATGTTTCCAGGATACCTCGTCACCAGGCTCCAGATTGTGACTAACAAGATACTTTGAATTGGGATCTGGAAAAGTGTCTTTAACTTGTTGATGATAAACTTTAGCATAAAACATTAAAGACTCACAGTGGCTGGTCATCCTAGCATGAGACAGCAAGAGATCAGCAGAAGGTTGTACACCAACAGACACGGTCTGCTGGTGACGACCTCGTGTGGAGTTTATGTTTCCTACAGAGGGTACTGTGAACAGTCAGCAAGACCACAGGCAGTACTTAGGCCAAGGGAGTCTGGTCGTTTTAGCAAGTTTAGAGATGTTGTTTGAGGATCCCATTAGTTCTCGCGACCTTGCCTGATGACTGTGGGTGATAGGGACAGTGGTAGTTCCAAGAAGTGTGCAAAGAATTTGCTCAGACCTGTATGACTTGCCCAGTGAAGTGGGTGTCTTGATCACTGGAGACTGTGGAAGGGACACCCCAAGTGGGAAGCACGTTTTCTGACAATTTCTTTGCCACTATGAGAGCATCAGCCTTGCAGCAGGGGAAGGCTTCAACCCATCCAGGAGACTTACGCACAATAACAAGAACATATTGATAACCCGTCCTGAGTGACATTCGAGTGAATCCAGCTGCAGATACTCTGAGGGTCCAGAGGGAGGAGATCTGAGGCCTCTGGGGACAAAAATAGGTTTTCCAGGATTATGGACCAGACAGATGAGATATTGGTCATAAATTACTTTTGCAATTTTATAGAAGTCTCCCCACCAATCTTTATTCATAATTTGAGTCATCTCAATTGCACCATGGTGGGTGAAGGAAGGCAAAAACAAAAACAAAAAAATATGGGGTTTGCCAGGGAGCCAGGAAGAATCAAGTGGCCCTGACTGTTCATTGAATTTACAACCATTGTTTGCCCATCTTGGCTTCCCCGATTTGGGAGACTGTTGCCATGTTACAAGGACATAAAGATGGCAAAAGTCTGGCAAAAAGGGGTCAATTTTTGCAGAAGCAGAATGGACTTCATCCACATGGACCACCACATTTATAGATTATGTTGCTACTGCCTTTGCATGAAGGTCAGCCAGGGCGATGCCCTCATAGTCAAGTTCAAGTCTTCTTAATGTGAGCCTCGATTTTTATGACGGCAATTTCGGAAAACAAAAGAACAGTAGTAAGAAGGTTTTTTGCCTGCTGCCTATTTTTGATTGGGGTCCCAGAGGATGAAAGAAAAGCCCTTTATTTCCATCGCATCCCCAAATCATGGTTGATCCCAAAGGCATACAGGCTGTCAGTATAAACATTGACAGCGTGTCCTTCTGCTAACAGGTGGGCTCAGTGAAGGGTGTGCAGCTCTGCCCGTTGGGCTAGCTGAGCTTGTGGGAGATTTCCCCTCTCATACAGTTCATGTTGGCTAATAACAGCCTAACCAGCTTGGAAATTCCCTTGTTCATTTTTACAGAATGACCCATCAACAGACAAAATTAGATCAGGGTTAGTCTCGTAAATCAGGACACGGTGTCACGAGATGGGACATTATTGCTTCACAGTCCAGGGACTTGCCTTTGTCAGGAAGAGGTAGTAACATAGCAGGATTAAGAATGCTGCAACGTTTCAGATGCAGATTTTAGGTGGTGAAAGCAGAAGGATCCCAGAGGAGTTTAATCTGCTGGCAGAGAAATGTTGATGAATTCAGTTCATTATTAAGAAGACTTTGGGCAGCGTGTGGAGTTTGTAAATCAATGTCATTTCCTAGGGTCCAATCCACTGAGGTTGCCACTAACTCTGCTCTGGCACCATAACGCAGTTGGACAGGCACAAGGAACTGAATCCAGTTGTGTGCTATAATAGGCAAAGGGTTTGTGTTTATTGCCACGTTCCTGTGTGAGCATCCCCAGGGCTTGGTTATCTCTTTTATGCCCTAAAAAGGTGAACAGTTGTGAATAGCTGGGTAGCCCTAGGGCAGGCAGTTCTTGTTGTGCCTCTTGGTCTTATAAAGACCAGCTCGTGTTTATCTTTCCAAGGAAAGTTCGTAGGGAAAATTAGGAACCCACAGTCTCCAATAGCCAGACAGGCCTAAGAAGCCGTGAAGCTGTCACTGAGTTGTGGGCATACAGACTTCTTGGATTAGCTTAATTCTTTTTGGAGATGGCTGGATTCCTTCGGCACTTAGATGATGACCTAGCTAATGAACACTGTCTAGAGATCATTGTAGTTTTTCCTTAGGGACTTTACGTCCTTTTTCAGCTGTCTCAGCAAATAAGTGAAATCCGTAAATGGGCATCTCTTCGGTAACTGAGCATAACAGAGAGCATCCACGTGCTGTAGGAGGGTTGATTTCCCAGGGTCTGGAGGGTGCTTACATCTTGGTGGAGCTCTTGGGAGAAATGAGAAGGGGCCTCGGTGAACCTTTGAGGCGTGATTGGCCACGTACATTGTTGATTGTTCCAAGTAAAGGCAAACAGATCTTGGCCATTGGGAACCACAGGGATGCTCAACAAGACTGAACAAAGGCCTAAAACTGGGAACCACTCTGATGCTGGTGGAAATGGTGACAAAGGGCTGTTTGGTTTGGAACAACTGGAAAATGGGGAACAACTATCTTGTTAATTGCTCTCAAATCCCCACCCGTTAGGTGTCCAGACTGGTAAGGTCAGCGTGTTACAGGGACTAATACAGGGAAAGATTAGCCCCTGGGTGACTAGGGCTTCTACTATTGGTGTGAGGCCATGGGTTTTAATGGATATTGAGGCAGTTTGGAAAAGGTTAAGTTATGTCTATCAGGATTTTAATAGGTTCTGCACTTTTTATTCTCTCAGTGTCTGTAGCCCACAAAGTTTCAGGCACTGTGGTTAAATTAGGGATCTTTTCCTGGAGTTCCTCCTCTCCTATGTCAAGAACAGATTGTAAGGAACATAAAAGATCAAGTTCAGGTTGGTCAGGATACTCTAAGGTGAGGTCTCCATTGGAGGTAAAGCATAGTCACCCTCTTGGTTTAGAAAGGACATCTCTGCTTCATAGATTGGCTGGTGCTGTGTTACACAGCAAGAGAGAATGCTTTTCAGTGAAAGGTCCCTGAGCCATTTGTACTGGTTGAGATAGAAACTCCCTCTGAATTTTATTACCCCACTATGGAAACTTCTTTTTCACTCCACGGGATTTGTTCTAAGAGAGTAAGTTTTAAAGTAAAGAGTGTAGCTCTGGTATCTACCAGAATTTGGCAAGATTTTCCATTGACTTTGATTTCAGTTTCCCCTTGACTGGTTAAGGGCATCTCTGGTAGCTGTTTACAGGACAAGCCCTCAGAGTCTCGACAGTTCTGAGAGTGGCCCATATGGGACCTCTTTTGGGGACAGATATAGGGTATTAGAGTTGGTGTTGAGAGATCTGCATAAGACCTTTGAGGACAATCGTTTTTCCAGTGTCCCAGTGGATTACAAATGAGACATCAATCCCTGGACCAGCACTTTGACGACGGACCCCTTGGAGGGTATAATGCTCCCAAGTGTCATTTTAGGTTCCTGGCCTCCAAGCTGTTGCAACTGTGAAGTTAATAACTTGGCAGGCTTTTGTTTATGGTCTCATTCCAAAGTCCTTTCAAAGTGCTCAGTCAGACTGGTGGCTTCCCATCCTATTTTCTGCCTTTTTATCAATCCGTGAATCTCAGGTGATAATCCATTTACAAATAGGGTCACTGGAGTAAGTTAGGTGACATTATCTATTGTATGGAACCCAGAAAGCCATAGGAAGAGCCCTTCCAGGTGGACCTTTACCTCTAGCACAGATTCATCTTTATTTTGTTGGCATGTTGGAGTCATAGACCAATCATGGCAGGCAGGGAAAATGAAGAATGTCTTTGAAAAGATTGGTTGCTATTTTGTGAGCTTTTTCTGGTCCATAAAGGGGATTGTGTTGAAGATTGAGGTTCTCCAATATCATCCTCAGGATTATGCCATTCTGCTTCTTGCATTCATTTTTGGGTTTCCTCAGGGCTTAGCAGCTTTGGCACAAGCTGATAAAGGCAGCCCAGGATCATAGGCCCTGATAAGAAGTCTAAATCCTTCAGAAAACTTCTGTAGTCCTCCTTGGGCTTAGAAAATTCTTTGACCATGGCCTGTCTTTGACCAAGGAGTGAAAGATACTTGAGGATGAACTCCTGCAGCCTCAGGTGGTTTTATTAAAACGTGTTTAATAGTCCCTTCAGAGTGGAAAGACAGTTCGGATAGAGAATTAGTAGGACGTGAGTACTCAGGTAGAGCAGGATGGTGGGGAGCAGTAGAAGTCATGTCAGTCTTACCATCTTTTTTTTTAGGTACATCTTGTGTCTTTCACTTTTCATTAACCTTTTGCAATGAATTTTTCAGTGAAGATATTTTGAAATCATGAAGACTTTTGCAGGCTTCTGCATACCAGTTAAAACTGATGTCCCATTCTGTGTGTTTGATTGCAGGACACTTGCTTTCAAGTGCACTTCTTCACTGACTGATCTTGTCTCATTAGAACATTCCCCATAATGGTCATTGTCATCCTTGGTTGATGTTAGTAAAACTTTGATATTTTTGTAGATATCTATGGCTTTGGGGACTAGAGTTCTTAGACATAAAATTAGCAGGTGAGCTGGAATGTGACATGCTCAGCTCTTTAGAACTTAAGGATTCCATTTCTTTAGCTAAGCCTGGGGTCCCTTGGAATCAAATTAATAATATCTAAGAAAGATGTGCTGTTGGCTTGGGGATTGTGTGGTGATTTACAATGTACCTCATTGCACTGAAATTTTCTTGAAGTTGGTGTGTGCCCTAGTGTCAACGTAACTCTTTCTGTAACTAACTTATGGTAACATGGGAGTCTTATAGTTAGGTGGAGAGTATGGTAATAGTTTTTATGTGCCCAACCTTGGCTCACCAACTTTGTGGCTTTTGGGGCTTCCAAGAGTCCCATTAGCAATTGCCTTACCTCATGTGCACATTAACAGAAACCAACAGTAACCAAAGAAACAGGGCTGTGGACACCCGCATAACCAAAGAGATGATACTGCAGCCCCCGCCCCCCAAAACGTGAGGTCTTGACATGGAACTATGGACTGAGCCAGCAGACACCAACAAATGGGAGCTGTGGATTAACCAAGGACTAAGGACTGGGGTTCCAGGTGGAACTGTCCACTGGGTCAAGCTGACCTGCCCTGGACTGGGAAGCCAATTAGGTCCAGAGCTCGGTGCAAAGAGAGTAGAGCCCAGAACCAAGAGGAACTTGCCCACAGTCCTTGTAAATGGCGAGAAAGACAGAGAATTCAAAGTGGTCACAGGTGCCACAGCCGTGTTTCTCATTGTCCCCAAAGTTGTCAGAAATCTCCTTCAGATCCTGCTGCTGTCACCAATACATTAAACAACAAAATTCAACTGAGCACATTTTAAAGATCTTATTGACTTTAATGATTCATGGATTGAGCAGCATCCCATCTAGCAAATAGAAAGGAGCTCCAAGGAGATGTACAAAATAAAGGACTTTTATAAGCAGAAAGGGACAGGACAAGGAAGCTATACTAGCAAAGAATGAAGTTTGTGGTCTTCCTTTAGGGGATGACAGGATTATATCAGGGAGGTTACCTCACTAGTGCCGACCATATGATTCTAAGCTGACTGGTTTAAGACTCCACTCCTGGGAGAGGTTGAAACATAATTCTTGGTTTCTGAATGTAGGGCTTAGCACAAGTGACTCCATTTTGAGCCTGTTGTCTCTTTTTAAACAATACTCATCTGTGATGTAGCATGTATAAATAGTTTGTTGGTTTTTATTGTTTTTCCTCTCAGCATCTAATTGAACATGCAAACCTTTCTTTCCCAGTTTATCACTATGCACCAATCAGCAATCATTCTACTTTTCATAAATTCTCTGCCCTTTTTGGCCCGTCTTTGTAGCTGTAATACATTCATTGAGTCAGAATACAAAATATATCTAAATACTATTCCGTCCTACTTTTCACTCTTATTTTATCTTATCCTGTAGTTAAATAAATGCTTGCCACCAGGACTTTGTTGATGTTTCAATGATTTCTTGATGATCTCAACCTCATTCTCAACTTAATTCTTCAGGATTCTGTGACACCAACTGGATGTCCTACCATTTAATTTTGACACTATAGGGTCAGATCCCACAGGACTGCCCCCCCTTCAGATGCCAGTCACAAATCCAGGTTGTCACCTGTGCTTCTGACCAAATGGCCATGAATCTGAGGTTCCCATGACCCCCTGCTCAGGTTCAATTAATTTGCTAGAGTAGATCACGGAACTCAAAGAAACATTTTATTTACTAGATCACCAGCTTATTATAAAAAAATATATAACTCAGGAACAGCCAGATGGAAGAGATGCACAGGCAACGTATGGAGAAAGAGCACAGAGCTTCCATGCCCTCCAGATGTGCCACTCTCCCAGCACTTCCACATGTTCACCAAACCCAGAAGCTGTTTGATCCCCATCCTTCTGGGGTTTTTATAAGTCTTCACTACACAGGCATGGTTGATTAAATTATTAGCCAACGGTGTCGGGACTCAATCTCCAGCTGCTCTCCCCTCCCTGGAGGTGGGGGTGGGGTTGAAAGTTCCAACCCTCTAATCACTTGGTTGGTTGCCTGGCAACAAGTCCCCCCATCCTTAGGGGCTTTCCCAAAGTTATCTCATTAACATAAACTGAGGTGTGGTTGAAAGGAACTTCTTCTGTCAAAGATAAAAGACACCCATTTCACCATTATCACTCTGAAGCTATCTCAGGAATTGGGAACAAAACTAAATATTCCAACAAAAGATCCCCCTCTGCTCCTGTAGAGGAAATTACAAGGGTTTTAGGAGCTCTGTGCAGGAACAGTGGATGAAGACCAACTATGTATTTCTCATTTTATCAATAAATTACAGCACCACATCTACAAAACTCTATAATTTGATTAGAAGAAGAAAAAATGAGAGCATATGTCTGAATTCTCATGGAAGAGTGTTCAGTATCATATTCTTTACCAAAATGAGGCCTTTCTTTTCGCTCACAAATGTCAGAAATGTACATTTTTACCCATAATCTTTCCCTCTGGATCTCCTGTGAGCAATTGTTATGTCGTGCAAAATATTTCTTTTGAAACCTCTAATTACATATGTGGATTCCAAATAAAGTAATATAAGAAAAAATCCTGTTTTTTTAATAGAGTTATGGATGTCTGACTCAGCTAAAAATAATTGTACAAAAAGGCTAACACTGGCAGACAATTTTTCCTGAATGTGAAAATTAAGGAAGTGATAATGGAAATCAGTAAAGTGATTAGTTTTTTTATGTTGCTGTTATTCTGAGCACATACAGCAGGCTATATTTATTACCTAAATGTTACCTATATTTAAAATGTCATTTCAGTTGACTGCCACCAAGAATCCACTCATGGATGAAATATATTTTCAACCTGAGAAACTACATCAAGAAGAGGATTAAAATGGAAATTTAATTGTTTATTAAGTAAGATCTGCTTCAAATGTTACCATAGCATATTCCATTTTTGCCCTTAGAGGGAAAGGATTAGATTTTTTTCTTTTTTTTTTCTTTTTGGCAAATTGTTTTCCTCTGTCATGCAGCATTTCAAAGTAAAGTAAAAACTATGGGATGTTGGCTATGGAAAACCAAGCAGAGGCTTTTAAATACATGAGACCAGTGCTCTGGGTTTAGTGATGAGCATGCCACCTTTGCTGTGCTGTAAGGTTGTAGCAAAGCTCATTCCCTGCCCAATGGTAATGATAAAAATACACAACACATCACATAATATTCAGATTAAAAAGGAACAAGTGTGCAAAAGGCCCCCCATCACAATGAAGGGCTGCCAAACCCAAACTATGGGCATTTTCCCCAGCTCATCTTTCACATTGTCCATTTAGTCAACAAACAGAGTGAGCAGGTGCTTTGCTTCACTGGAGCAAAGAAGCAAGGCCAGTCGCAGGCCCTGGAGTTCAGACACCAGGAGAAGCTCTGTTGCCCTCAGTGGGTTACCGGCGCTCTGATCCTCCACTGACCCAGAGCAAGCTGCCCCCGGAAGCGCCTGACAGAGAGTCTGAAGGATAAAGTCATCATTTTACATCTTCCAGATGGGGCTCACTTCCCACCCCCAGTTAAATACCGGCTACACGAATAAACAACTGTAACCAAGGGGATGCCAGTGGTTCTGGGGGAAAAAGTGTCCTCAACTGATAAAAAGAGAAGCTGGACTCTGAGAAAGGATGTGAAAGGCAGTTATGGGCCCCACTGAAGGGAGGGAGGGGCTGCAGAAGGCCGGCTGGCAGAGGGGTCAGGTGGCAGAGGGCAGGTGGTCTTAGGAGGGCGGATATAGAGGAGCCTGCATGGGGGCAGTAGCAGATGGCAGGACAGAGATTGAGGTCTCTACTTCAGGATGTGTCTCTTCCCTTCCTCTCTTAGACCACAAACGTTTTGTGGACAGGATTGCCATTTCTGTGCCCCCAAGCATGCCAACGTGGTGAGCGACAGGTGTATTATAAAGGTGTGCTGATTTGGGTGTCCGTATCTATTCCCCAAATGGATTCTTTGCTCCTGGAGAGAATGAATTTGTAGAAGTGGTTTGTTGAGAGAGACCCCAGAGCAAATAAAATTTTCATTCATTCATTCACTTGGGTGTTAATCTCACCCCAAAACACTCTCACAGAAACATCCAGAATAATGCTTGCCTACATATCTGAGAAAGATGGCCCAGCCAAGTTGACACAGAACATTAACCATCTCAGTCTTTTATATTTTAGCCATTAAATAAGTATGCAGTGGTATTTCATTGTGGTTTTAATTTACATTTTCATAATAACTAATAATATTGAATAGTCTTAATATTTGCCACCTATACATCTTACCTGGTGAAATGTGTTTTTTCTTTTTGCCCAATTTTAACTGAATTTTCTTATTAGTGAGTTTGAGAATTATTTACATATTCTGGATATAAATCCTTTATCACATAGAGGATTTGCAGATATTTTTCCCAATCTGTGTCTTGTCTTTTCATTCTCGTCTCTTTGGAAGAGCAGAAGTTTTAAATTTTGATGAAATCCAATTTATCAATTTTTCATTTTTTAGATTATGCTTTGGTGTTATTATATCTAAGAGATCTTCGCCTGATCCAAATCACAAAAATTTTCTCCTTCTTTTCATCTAGAAGTTTTACAGCGTTAGGTTGTACATTTAAGTCTATGACCCATTTCATGTTAATTGCTGCATTTGAGTAAAGATATGGTTTGATGTTCTTTTTTCCTTTTTTTTTTTTTTAACATAGTGATATCCAATTATTCCAGCACCACTTATTGAGAAGACTATTCTTTCTCCGCCACATTGCCTTTGCACCTTCATCAAAACTTAGTCTCCAAACATGTGTGCATCTATTTCTGGATACTCCATTCTGTTCCATTGATCTATTTGTCTATCATACTGTATTGATTATAGTAGGTTTATAATGAATCGAGTTCAGATAGTGTTATTACTCCAACTTTTTTCTCTTTCAAAAAACTTTTTTGCTTCGGTTATTTTAAGTCCTTTGATGTGCTGTATAAATTTTAGAGTGAGCTTGTCAATTTCTACAAAAATGTCTGCAGAGATTATTATTAGTATTATTTTGAAACTATTGATCAATCTTTGCAATATCAAGTGCCCCAAACTATGAGCACAGTGTATTTCTCAGTTTGGGTAATCTTTATTTCTGTGAGTTTTAGCATTTTTTTTTGTGGGTTTCAACGTATGGGTCGTTAGATCTTTTGTTGGATTTTTCCCCAAATATTTCATATTTTTGTTACTATTATAAATAATATTTTAAAATTTCTATTTCTGATTATTCATTGCTAGTGTACAGAAATACAGTTGGTTGTTGTATATCACTCTTGTTTCCTGCAAGATTGCTGCTAACTCACTTATCAGGTCTGGTGGCTCTTTCTGTAGATTCTCCTATTTTTTACATAGGTGATCATGATATCCATAAATAAAGACAGTTTTATTTCTCTCATTCCAATCTGGGTGTTTTTTATTTCTATATCTTGCTTATTTTACTGACTATTCCTTCAGTTCAGAGTTGAATCAAAGGACTGTGAATGGATATACTTGTTTCTTATCTTAGGGACAAGCATTCAGTCTTAAAATAATAAGTGTGATGTTAGCAGTAGGTTTGTCATAGATGCCCTTCATCAAGTTGAGGGTATTCCCCTCTATTCCCACATTGATGATAGAATTTATCAGGTTGCACGTCTATATCTATTGCAATGACCACATGGTGTTTCTTTCTTAACTTGTTAATAGGATGCATTATATTGATTACTTTGCAAATGTTAAAGCAGTCTTACATTCCTGGGATAAAGCCTGCTTGGTTATGGTGTATTATCCTTTTTATATATTGATGAATTTGATTTGTTAAAACTGGCTTTAGAATTGTTATGTCTGTGTTCTTGACTGATACTGGTCTGTCTTGTAATGTCTTTGGTTTTGGTATCAAGGAAACACTCATGGCGTGAGTTGGAAATTTTATCTCTTTTTGAATTTTCTGTAAGAGTTATGGCAGTATTGATATTATTTCTTCCTTAAATGATTGGAAGTGAAGTCATCTGTCTCCCTAGTTTTCTTCTGGGAAAGTGTTTTATCTGTAAATTTGATTTTTAATACATATAGGGCTATTTAGATTAGATATTTTCTATAAACTTTGATAACTTTATATGTTTCAAAGATTGGTGAATTTTACTTACGTTGTCAAATTTATCAGCATAAAGCTGTTCACAACATTCCCTTAGTATTCTTTTAATATCTATAGAATCTATAGTGATGACACTACACTCATATCTGAGATTTGTAATTTGTGTTCTCTCTTTCTGTATCTGTCTAAAAGCAGCCATTTTGGGGTTCATTAATTTCCTCTATTGCTTTTCTATTTCATTTTTTCACTCAAATGTTTATTATTTTTTGTTTTCTTTTTATGTTTGGTTTATTTTACTAGTTCCACCTTAGGTGGAAGCTGAGGTCATTGATTTTAATTTTTAATATAGTTCTTTAGTGCTATAAAATTTCCTCTAGAAGCATTTATGTTGTGTTTTTATTTTCATTTAGTTCAAAATACTTTTTAATTTCACTTTTGATTTATTTGTCCTAGGTTTTATTTAGAAGTATGTTACATCATTTTCAAATATTTGGTAATTTTCCTTTCATAAATTTCTAAGTTAATTTCATCATGGACAGAGAACATAAGTTGTATGAGTTGAATCCTTTTAAACTTATTGAGGTTTGTCTTCTGACCCAGAATATTGTCTATCTTGGTAAATGTTCCATGTGCACTTGAAAAGAATGTGTATTTTGCTGTCGTTATGTGGAATGTTTTATAAACATCAATTAGGTCATTAAATATTCTAGGTCCTTTCTCATTTTTTTCCATTTGTTTTATCAATTTTTTGGAGAGAAACTCAATTGCAATTTCTTTCCTTGGAATTCCCTCTTTCTCTCTCTGAAGCTTTCTAATCTATTGCACCCAGCAATTAGTAAATCTAGATTCCTAAAAGGAAGTTCTTTAGGCTACTTCCATCTTTGCCCTCCCATCCTTTTTCTTATTCTTGTCATATAGTTCAGTCTTGCACATGCTATCAACCCCACACTGCATTGTTATTATTTTTTAAACAGTTAATTATCTTTTCAAGAGACTTGAATCGTAAGGGAAAAAATATTTTTTAGGTATAATTGACAAATAATATAGTAAAATATTTAAAATGTACATCAAGGTGACTTAATATATACATACACAGAAAATTGTGTTTATTTAGTTGCCACTTCCAGAACTTTTCATTCAATTATATAGATCTGCTTTTCCTTCTGGTATTAACTTCCTTTTGCCTAATGAACTTCCTTTAAAATTTCTCATAATGCATGTCTTCTGGTGGTGAATTCTTTCAGTTTTATTATGTTTGAGAAAGATTTCCTTTTGCTTTAGTCTTTTTTTTTTGGCGGTACGCGGGCCTCTCACTGTTGTGGCCTCTCCCGTTGCGGAGCACAGGCTCCAGATGCGCAGGCTCAGCGGCCATGGCTCACGGACCCAGCCGCTCCGCGGCATGTGGGATCTTCCCAGGCTGGGGCACGAACCCGTGTCCCCTGCATCAGTAGGCGGACTCTCAACCACTGCGCCACAGGGAAGCCCTGCTTTAGTCTCTGAAAGATATTTTCACCGGGAATAAAAGTTCATAGTTTTTTGTTGTTTTTTTTTTCTCTCAATACTCCCATACACTATCTTCTTGTTCCCATAGTTTCTGATGAGAAATCTGCTGTTATCTGTATATTTGTTTCTCTATACAAATGTCTTTTTCCCCTGGTTGCTTTTAGGCTTTCTTTTATCACTGGTTTTGATCTGCCTTGATATAATTTTCTTCATGGAAACTATTGTGAAGTTGGTGTTCCCAGAGCTTTTTGAATCTGTGGATTAACAGGTGGGTGGGTAGCAAAAGGCAACACAGGTAGTTGCATTGCCTAGTGTCCATTCCTAGTCACTTTTGGAATGTGGGAAATGCAGAAAAATCTCCCTTATCATAGTTACAATAAAAAAAAGCCTGCAATAATGGGGAAAATCCAGGCATTATTTCTTCAAAGATCTTTTCGGTCCTCACTCTCTCCTCTTTCTCAGGACACCAATTGCACATATATTATGCTTCTTGAAGTTGTCTCGCAATTCACTATGTTCATTGTATTCAATCACTTTTCTCTGTCTATTTCTTTCTGTATTTCATTGTGGGTAGTTTCTATCACTCTGTCTTCAAGTTCACTAAAATTTCCTTCTGCAATGTCCAGTTTGTCACCCTACCCATAAAGTTCTCATCTTACACACTCTAATTTTTATCTCTAGAATTTTTATTTGAATATTTTCTCTATTTTCCATGTTTCTACTTAAATTTAAAACATATAAAGTACAGTTTTAGTTACTATTTAAGATGCCTGTCTGCTCATTCTAGCATCTGTGCCAGTCTGGGTTAGTTTTGATCCATTGACTTATATCATTTTTGTGAGAAAAAGTTTAGTTACTTGGACACTGTTGGATGGATCCTTTCAGGTCTTTCTTTTAAAATTGGTTAGATGGGACTGGAGCAGTACTCAGTATAGCATTAATGATTTCCTCCTACCCGGGCAAGACCCTTCTGCTTGTTTACCTAATTGTCCATGGATAATGGGGTTTCTAGTCTACAGGTGGGAACAGGTACTAGTCCCTGACCTGTGTGAGCTGCTCCCTTTAACCCTTTTGGGTGGTTCTTTCCCTAGCCTCAGATAATTTCCTCATACATGATACTCAGCTGAATACTCGAATTGAACCCTCTGCAGATCTTGGATCTCTCTCTCTCTCTTCAGCTTTCTAACCTATGGCACCCAGCAATTAGTAACTCTAGCTTCTGGGTCCACCCTCACTCTCTTCTCAACTTCCTCATGTCAGGGTGTCTTCTGAGATCTCTCTGAATTCCCCTCCATGCACTGGGGCTTGGAAATACTCTCAATGCAGTAAGTTGGGGACATTGTAAGTCTCACGTTGTTTGTTTCCAACTTTCAGGGGTTACTACCCTTCATTGCCAGGTTTCCAGTGTCTTGAAATCCAATGTTTCATCTATTTTGCCTTGTTTTGGTAGTTTCAGGGAAGAGGTCAAATCCAGTCTCTTTTTGTTTATCCTGGAAGGAAATGCAAGTCCCAGATACTATTTTAACAAACAGCAACAGGGTAACCAAGGATTTGAGAGGAAGAAATTGTAAAGGTTGAAACCTTTAAATAATCCAATAACCCAGGGGTAAGAGGGTCCCAAACTCGGTGATTCCCGCCATCATAATGACCCCAAGGTTGTTCAGCCTAGGGAAGGAGAACCCAAAGTATCAGCAACAATGGAGGCAGCTGTCAGAGAATCATTAGATGTAGAGCCCGTGTTTCCGTCTTTCCTGTGCTTCCTTTCTGACCCCTTTCTGTACCACTTACCCCAGCACAAGCCTACAAACAGCACACACTCACACGTCAGAAGGCTCAGGGTCTTTCTCTCTCTTTCCAACTCTCATCGAAATGAACCAGCTCTGTCCCACTCTTTAAAAGGCTCACATGTGATTTATTTATTCAACAAAAAGATGAACTGAAATGTGCAAAGCAAGTAGTGGGACAGAAGAGCCTATGGTGTCCTGCCTCCCAGGAAACTCAGCAGGCTTCTCAAGGTCCACAGCACCCAGCTCACGACGGGACGATGGCCGTGGGATGGTGGAGTGGGGACTGGCTGGAGCTGGTAAGTCTGCAGAAATAACTAGTTATTTCACTTAAAGACCAGATGTCTGTATCTGTACATTTTTACAGCAGGACCCAAGGAACCCAGTTTTCTGCCCTTTTTCTGCCTTTCTTGACGAACCAGGCTTCAAAGACTAGGCTTAAGTGAATCTGAACAGATATTTGAGATTAAAAGAGATTAAGGAGGAACAGATAGAGCCTCATTGGCTCTGCAGTCACAGTCAAAAGCTGGACTTCAGGCTTGACCCTATTCCACTGTCAGTTCAACTTTCCATAACACTGGCCTTACTCATGGGTTGGGGCATTTCCTACACACATAGCAGGCAGGCTAACTAGGTGTAGCAGTGTTAGAGGATAACCGTATGACTGAGTGACAGCTGCAGATGCCCAAGGACACCATCTCATGGACAAATTTCCTCTTTCACTCAGGAGTTTATCTGCTTACGATGTCGCTGGAGGCTTGGAGGTCTGCAGAATCGTCAGCGTGACCCCATTCACCAACCAGATGGAACCACGGAGTTGGGGGGAGCTGTCCTCAAAGGCACCGCATTCTCACACTGAAGCCCCAGTTGGTTACACCAGGAGATGGCTACTGCATCATTCTCCATAAAAACCAAACTCTCTCATGATGCCATTTTGTTGTCAGTGTTTGCAGACGATTAAGACTGTTAATTCTTGCACAAAGTGTAACTCAGAGGCTTGATTATGTCTGCATGGAGTCAGGGGTCTCAGCAGGACCTGGGGCAGAGAATCACCTAGGGAGCTGGTTCAAAATGCAAATTCCCTGCTTCTTGTCCTAATCAGTGGGTCTGGGTGGGGTTCAAGAATCTGCATGTTTGTCTACAGGTAATTCTAGTGCGTTTGTCTGTGATGCCATGTTGAGAAACACTTGTCTAATAGGAACAGAATTTGAAGGCAGGAGACACCTGCGCAGTAGAGACATCTCCACAGTTGCCCATTAGTGTGGCCTAGGCAAGCCTGCCAAGGGGGATGTAAAAGATTCCCTGTAGTAAATACCCAGGGAAGTGGTGCCTTTGAAAACACAGCGCTTTGTAAACCTACCAAAGCCTTGGTCTGTTGATCCTTAGCATAAGTCCAATGCCAAGTGCTAAGTGTTCCCTAATCCTTCCAACATTTTTACATATGAGGTCAATATTATGACCCCCATTGTACAGAAGAGGAAACCAAGGCTTAGGGAGGATAAATAATTCTGTCAGGATCACATAGATGTTCCATTACTACAGAGAGAAGTCACTGTAGTAGTCAAGGGGTCTGCAGAGAAACAGAATCAACATGGTATGTGTGTGTGTGTGTGTGTGTACTAATTTATTTTAAGAAACTGGGGACTTCCCTGGTGGTCCAGTGGATAAGACTCTGCACTTCCAAGGCAGGGTGCACAGGTTCGATCCCTGGTCAGGGAACTAAGATCCTGCATGCCACACGGTGTGGCCAAAAACTAAAAAAAGAAAAGAAACTGACTCACGTGATTATGGAGAAGTCCAGAACCAGCAGAGTAGAGTAGAGTGTAATTTCATGCCAAGTCCAAAGACCTGGGAAGCAGGAGAGCTGATGGCGTAAGTTCCAGTCCGAATCCGAGTCCAAAAGCAGGAGAAGACGGATGTCCCAGCTTTAAAGACACTGAGGCAGAGAGAAGGGATTCTCTCTTACTCGGTCTTCCATTCTAGTCGGGCTTTCAGTGGATTGGATGAGGCCTACTCACACTGGGGAGGGCCGTCAGCTTTACTCAATTCAAATGTTAATTGCATCCAGAAACACCCAAACAGACACACCCAGAGCAAAGTGTAACCAAATATCTGGGTGCCCCGTGACCCAGGCAAGTTGACACGTAAACTGTCACAGTCACCCAATGGGACATTTGTTATTCAGCATCACACTCTGGGGGTATCACAATCATGTGTGGGCTCCTTCTTTTCTTGTCTCCCTATGTTTATGTATCCCCCACTGCTTGTGGATTTGGGGGTAGGGACAGAGGCAGAGGGAGCTGCAGTGGATGGGATTTGAGCCTATGAGTGGACACCCCCAGTCTCACCACAGTTGGCATCCTTTGAGCAGGGCCTGAGGGGCTCGCCCTTCTTGCCATCTCCTCAGGCCCCGTAAGGCAGATGTGTCCACACCTGCCGCTCTGGAAACTGCAGAGGCCATGAGCACTGGAGGGGTTCTGGTCCAGGTAAAGCTTTGGGGGAGGGGGAGGGGGAGGGGGGGAGCAGGAACCATACATTCAGACCTTCAGTCCACACTCCTCACTCCTGGGGAAGGAAATGGACCCAGCCCTGTGCACAGGATAGTTTGCTCTAAGAACAGGAGAAAAAGAAGGCAGCAGATGGTCACCGTGATTCTTTGCTACTATTGTTGATAATATTATAACCGTATACAGGATGTCTTCATGCAGTTTCCACCTCTGATGCTCAGAAAAATCCAGAGCAGTAAGCACTAGTACCTGTCTTTTACAGATAAGGAAACTGGGGCACAGGGAAGCTAAGTGACACTGTGACACAGCCATTAAATAGTAAAGACAGAGCACAAGTTTGCATTGTCTACACACTCCAAATCTCATCCTTTCTTGTGGGAACCCGAGACTCACGAGAACAGAGGTGCAGGCCTTGTTCAGATGCCTGGAATGTCGTCTTTAGAATTCAACAAAGTTAGAATTCAATTGCATAGAAAATCTGCAGAATGATGGGAACCATTTGTTAGAACTTAAAGGAACACTGCTCAACGGTCAAAAGATGAGTCCCATTTCTGGCAAGTGCTGGAAATGAGGTGGATTCTGGGGATGACATAGCTGTGTTGACAGATGTGACGGTGGGGAGCTCGGTGGAGTGACAGCAGGCAGAGGTGCGTGGTGGGGGGCCTGGGGAGTCAGCTCAGGCGTGCATCCTTCACCCAGACGTGGAGCTCCACCAAGATGTCAACACTAAGTGGTAACAGCCATCAGGAGGGAAGCCAGGTCCCGGGACGTGTCAGGGATCTGGGATGACCAAAGTTGTGCAAGCATTACGGTACCACCCGGACAGGAAGCAGGACAGCTGAGAAGAGCGGGTGACAGCTGCTGGAACTCAAGAGCTGTTTGAGGGAATTCTAGGTGGCCGAAGACTGCAGGTTGTAACAACTGGTTCTCTGGAGCCCGAAGAAAATGCGAAGCAAAACAACAGTGAGTGTCATAGCAGCACTATTCACAGTAGCCAGTACAGGGACACAACCTAAATGTCCTTCGACAGATGAATGGATAAAGAAGATGTGGTACATATACCATGGAATACCACTAAGCCATAAAAAAGAATGAAATGATTCCATTTGCAGCAACATGGATGGACCTAGAGATTGTCATACTAAGTGAAGCAAGTCAGACAGAGAATGACAAATATCATACATCATTTATATGTGGACTCTAAACTATGACACAAATGAACTTATCTATGAAACAGAAACAGAATCACAGACATAGAAAACAAACTTGTGGTTGCCAAAGGGAAAGATGGGGGAGGGATAAATTGGAGTTTGGGATTAATAGATACACACTACCATTTTAATAGATAAAATAGACAATCAACAAGGACCTACTGTATAGCACAGGGAACTCTACTCAATATCTTGTAATAACCTATAATGGAAAAGAATCTGAGAGAGAATGAACACATGTATATGTATTTCTGAATCAGTTTGCTGTACACTTGAAACTAACACAACATTTTAAATCAACTATACTTCAATAAAAATAAATTTAAAAAAATAACAGTGAGCAAATATTGTCATCTTTAAAATTATCAAAGGCAAAAATATATATCCAGGGGCTTCCCTGGTGGCGCAGTGGTTGAGAGTCCGCCTGCCGATGCAGGGGACGTGGGTTCGTGCCCCGGTCCGGGAAGATCCCACGTGTTGCAGAGCGGCTGGGCCTGTGAGCCATGGCCGCTGAGCCTGCGCGTCCGGAGCCTGTGCTCCGCAACGGGAGAGGCCACAACAGTGAGAGGCCTGCGTACCGCAAAAAAACAAAACAAAACAAAACAACAACAACAACAACAACAACAAAAAAATATATATATATATATCCTGAAGAAGGTGTTGGACAAGGAGCTCTCTCATGCAGCCACTGGTGAAAATAAACATTACAGTGCTTTCAGAAATGATTTGGAGATACAGACATACATATATAGTCTTAATTAAGAAAACATTCATACCTGTTGAGTCAGTTTTTACTTCTGGAATCTATCTTAGGAATCAAGCATGTCATGCAGCTGGGTAATTCAGTGACTAAGGGTTCAGCATCTGGAGTTGTAAAGTCCTGGTGTAGCTTCCTGGCTGCACCACTTGTGGGCTGTGGAGAGTACAGAATTTAACCTCTCCAAGCCTCTAGCTCTTCATCTGTAAGACGAGAACAATAACAGTACCTGACTCGGAGGGTGTTTGGAATTAAATAAGACATGAAATATAAATGAGCTAAACTACATGATAAGTACTCCATAAATTGTATTTCCTTTCCAAGACATCCCTCAAAGTATTACTTATAACCTCAAAATATCTGAATGATCTCAGGGTCATGCAACAAAAATCAGTTAACTAAAGCTGTGGGAAAGCCTAAATAGACAACTTTACACTCCTTAAAAGAAATGTTTTCACTGTGATGGGAAAGTAAATTAAGAAAAATAATTACAGGTGTAGAGAGATGGACACCGTCTCATGTAGCTACAGGTGACAATAGAAATTATTACAATGCTCCCATGGGATGATTTGAAGATCTACTGCAACCTTAACATGGGCATACTTTTAATTCAGAATTCCTTATTCTCAGAATTCAGTGTAAGTGAAGAGGTGGACAGGAAAAACTTCAATAACAGAGTTAGTAAAATAAATTATTGTTTCGCTCTACAAAAGAAAAATCTGTAGCCACTGAAAGTGGTGTTGTTTAAATATGTTATTTAAATGGATGCTGTTAAAAATAATAAGTGAAAAAGGAAATTAGAGAACGTTATATGTTATGTTACAATTATATCTATCTCAGCAAAATATTTCCCTCAGTAAATTTATTCAAACCAATTAACAATAGCTAAGTATGACATTAACGTCTGCTGTAGACTGAGGTCTTCAACAGGATAGCAAAGATGGTGACAGCACTCAGAATCTTGCAGAATCCACAAGTGATACCACAAGGCCCTTCAGTGTCATCCGAAGGAAGATGACAGTGCTGACAGCTGTGCCTCTCCGGGTTCCAGGAGATGATTTAGGATGTGGTTCTGCACACAGATCCCCACACCCTCGTGTCTGTTCTGACCTTTACCTTTTCCTTTACTTTGTTTTCACTCTGCTTTCAGTTGACAATGAGTGGGTTGAACACGGGGCATTGCTGACATCGAGTCTATGCAGCCAATGCCCCACATTGGAACTCCCAGCCCACGGGGTCCCTTGTGAACGGGAAGTTCCAGTAATGCTGACCACGGCCTGTAACCCAGTGGAAGCGATCCACTTCCAAAGAAATTCCACCTGCCTGGATTTTCTTTAAAACCTGGAGACAGCGTCAGCAAACTGAATGTCATATTTTATTACAACATTGGGCCACCTTAACAATACTGTAGGTAAAATCCCATAAATATTTGAACATGCACAGGCTGGGAAGAACAAATAGTTCATGCTGTCCCTGGATGACATTGAAGTCCCCTCCTCCTAATTCTTACTTGGGTAACAAATGGCAACTGCTAAGTGCACAGTACTGGAGAAAATATGCACATAGTTGAGGAGGGGGTTCCCAACAGACTCCTTTTGAAAGTTCTCTTTGTCTCCAAAAACCATAACTCTGTGGGACCCTGGAATAACGTATAGAGGGCCTAGATTATTAGAGCGTGCAAAGAGCAAGGGTGAGCACACATGGCAGTGTCACCAGCGTGTCTGGGTTCCTTTGACAGTATCTCGATCTCAGCAGGGTTCTGAGGCCAAAGCTTCAGAAAGCCTCGTCGGCCTCAGAAAACACCAGGAGTGGTCATGGACTGGGAGAGTTGATATCTCTCCTACCGGAGGGGTGCAGAACACTTAGTCCAACCGTATTAACCAAGTACTTGTCAGTGTCACTGACTTTAAGACGAGGTGGAGATGGACCTCAGATTTCTCATAATATCGTATCTTTAAATTTTGGCCTCATCTGCTTGTTAAATTGCTAGGAAGAAGCAGAAAGACCCTCTGACGTTCCAGCAGCTCTCGGTAGACTCAGGAGTGCTGTGGAACCCTGGGGTGTCTCACAGATTCAACTATGATGTCCGAAAGAGCAGGCAGCCACGATCGAAAGCTGTGTGTTTGCCAGCATCTAGGCCAGGACCATCCTGCTTCCTCCTGATTCCATTTAAGGACTGGGTCAAGTTGATAATATACTTTCTGTTAAGAAAATATTTGTGCCCTATGCTTAAAGGCTTGTTTTTTGTTAATCAACTATACTTCAGTAAAAAAAAATTAAAAAAAGGACTTGTTTGATTATTCATTTATTTAGTTTTCCACTGTTGTTTTAAATAATTATACATGGCAATGACGCTATTTTGCTCTTCTTGGCCTGTATCCTTTCCTCTTTTTGCTAACAGCGCCCTTTTTCCTTTAAGAAACCACCAGCCTCCTACCTGAGGTGTGGGCTGTGACACCCCATGCCCCCTCCCACAGAAGCCCACACATGCCCCAGCTGGTCCGTCTGAGAGCCCTGTCCATGGACAGGCTGTGGCCTGAGCACGGGAATTCCTCAGTCTCTCTGTCAGTTGAGCTAAACTTTAAAAGAAGCTTGGCAAACTTTTTCTCTAAAGGGCAAAATGGTAAATATTTTAGGCTTTGTGAGCAAAGTGGTCTCTGTTGTGATGACTCAGCGCTGCCATTGTACCAAGAAAGCCATAGACAATGTCAACCTCTAGGCATGGTTGTGTTCCAATAAAACTTTATTTACAAAAGTGGGCAGTGGGCCAAGTTTGGCTCATGGGCCATACTTTGCCAACCGTGGGTTTAGAGTATTCGTTTTCAACTTACACTCTGAAAAAATTCCTCAGGGAGGACAAAGAATGGGTGTGGGGGGGGGGGTGGTATCTCCCACCCTCCTCACTGCACCTCCTAGGGAGTCAGGGCAGTCCCTGTTTCCTCTGTTTATACGTTGAGGATCCATTTACAATATTATGTGAAAATGACATTCATCAATTCATAAAAGTTTTGAAAATCAGTGACAGGGTAATAAAGGATGTGAGTTATTAATTACTTAACTTTGTTTCCAGGCTCCGAGAGGGAGGCACCACGTCGGGTCATGTATAACATCTCAGGTCCCTCAGAGAATCCCGTATGGGAGTGAGCCAGACCCTCTGGCTTGTATACACATCACTTCATGACTTGTGTCTACCGTCAGCTTTGCTGAAACTTTTATCAACATGGTCTAACCGCATCATTTGAAATTTTTATTTAGTCTTCACTGAATATTGTAGGAAAACTGATATGCTAGGATGGCGAGGCAAAACAAATATTAATATATGTGCTTTTAATATGCCTATTGTTGAAAAAGAGAGAAAATTATCTTATGGATGTAGACATAATTTTGTATTTTAAAAAGTCTTTCATGTGGAGAATTTGGAATCTTTGTGCACTGCTGGTGGGAATGTGATATGCTGTGGCCGCTACGGGATCGCAGAATAAATAGGTGGAGAGATGGGTGGGGGACTGAGCTTCACACCTTCCTGTTAGAGAATCAGCTGGAGCATTTCCTGTTCAAAACCCTCCTGTGGGTTTGATGTAGAATCCCATGCTTGTGGTCAGTATGTGATGACAAGATGTCACCTCTCAACTGAAATCAGGGCCACAAGTTGGAAAATAGGCTCGTTGGAGACAAATCAGGTTTATGAATATGTGCAAAGCAAGCTTTGTTCTATGCTGTGACAGCTTATTTGACAAATCTGGGTGAATCTAGAGGAACTCTGATTGTGCTGTTATGACTGGACCTGACAACATTCTAGAATGTTTGATAGACTTGGGGTAGGCAGGTAATATCGGGCACACCGAGAGAACAGCAAACGTAAGGTCACCTCCCAACCCTGAGAACTGTGCACTGGTGGTTCCGGCAAGGAAACAGACCCGTGTGACAGCATCGATCTCAGTGGGAAACAGATCCAGCAGCCGTGCCCCACATGACTAATATTTCAGGACAAAGCCAGCAACAGTAGTTCATTCCGAGCACCAGGTTTTCTATTGGATAACAGAGTGCCTTCTCCACAAAGAACCTCTCTGTGGGTCTGTGACCGCCAGGGGGGCAGGCCCATCATCACACCACACCTGCACTTCCCTGTGGTTCTCCAACTTGGTTGCTTCAATTCTTTGCGAATTAGTATCAAACTAGTAATAATTTTGGAACAATGTTCATATTTCAGTTGTATCATATTTCTTTTTTATTTTAATTGTCCAAAGGAAAAGATAAGATTTATTGGGCATGAGGACATTAATAGAAAAATGCTCCTCTACCCTACCCCCTGACAATTTGTTAATATTTTACATTAATTTCAGACTAAGGACATACACCATATTTTCTGCATCCTGAAAAAAACAACATAGTAATAAAATCTGATTTCAGCGGCCAGTGGCTATTGTGCTTTCCACTGCGTAATTCCATTCTATTCATTTTTTTAGCCTCTGCTCTCTAAGTTGTCACATTGATTTGAAACTCAATGAAAATCTCATTAAAAATATGATTGGAGGGCTTCCCTGGTGCCACAGTGGTTGAGAGTCCGCCTACCGATGCAGGGGACACGGGTTCGTGCCCCGGTCCGGGAAGATCCCACATGCCGTGGAGCGGCTGGGCCCCTGAGCCACGGCCACTGAGCCTGCGCGTCCAGAGCCTGTGCTCCACAACAGGAGAGGCCGCAACAGTGAGAGGCCTGCGTACTGCAAAAAAACAAACAAACAAACAAAAAAAAAATATATATATATATATATATATATATGATTGGAGGCAACCAGAGAGGGAGAAGGAGAGAATGCCTGGTGGTCTAGGAGACACTGGATGTGATGCTGATATGGACTCACTTTTCTGAACACAGCTGTCCCTGATCTGTAATTTATGCACCATAGTTCGTACTGTAACTATTTAATTTGTTGTTTAATTTCTCCCTGTCTATGTGGGGTGTGTAGCAGTGGCAGGGGGAGAATTGCAAAGGGATCCTGACTCTTGTTAGCTTTTGTTGTGCAGGTGAACCATCCTGAAATGATGTTTGATGTATAATAGGACTGAGCAAGTGGGTGACCGAGCGTTGATAGAGCTATAGGGTCCCGTTGTGGAGGACAGGTTGCACACCTACGAAATGGGGACAGGGAGAGAGACTGTGGACTGGACTTGGAGGGCCTAGCTCTGTCCACAAGGAGATCAAGAAGAACCTGCCCCCACCGCCCCGACGCCCCAGCAGTATTGACACACTTAGGGTCCAATCTCAGTCTCTAAGGGAACTGGGACTCCTGGAGAAATGGTGGATTCCAGGTTGGACCAAAGTAGGATGAGCCCAGAACAGCTTATTTGGCTCCAGCAAAGGACGGGGAGTGTCACAAGGACATGGAACCCGCTCGAAGGGTGCCCGCCCGCCAGGCCTGAGTCACTGATGGGAGCGCCACAGCAACCAGGGGCAACAATGAATTACAAACCTGGGGGAAGATGGGACTCAGAGGAGTCCATACCAACAGTCAATACATTGATTAATCACTTCATCCATAGGGGAAGATGCCCAGGACCAGCAGTAAGTGCTGAGAGACGCCTAATGTGAGTGTCATCACAAGGAAACAACAGGTGAAGCCCAAATGAGGGGTGTCCTAATAAAAGAGGAGACAGGGGTGGAGGTGGGGGGAGACTGGAAATGTTCCAGATGAAACCAGGCTAAAGAGACAAGACAAGAAAATGTGATGTCTGACCCCAGATGCTGTTGGAGGGGGAAATGCTGAAATAGATGTGCTGGGTGAGATGACGAAATGGACCACAAGCCACAGGTGTGTTGTATCCACTTACCTGTACTGAGGTGGATCCTGGGCTGTGGTTTAGGATGGGAGCACCCCTGGTCCTGGGAAATGCACAGGTGGTGTGTGGGGCCGTGATATGCATGTGACCAACTCTCCACAGGCTCAGAAAGTAGAAGGAGGAGAACCAGGCCAGCAGTAGGTGACCTCGGGCGAAGCCACACACGTGTTCTTCATGCTGTTTGACTTTCCCAACTTTCCTTTAAGTTTGAAATTAATGATTCCCCCATTTCTCTTTCTAAGTCCTTCTGCTTCACCTACTGAATTGGCTTCGGGTACACGGGTGTTACGCACACTGCGGAGGGCTGTCGTGGTGAGTGGAGGGGCCTTTGCTCACGCACGAGAAAGGCCTGTGCTCCCAGCTTGTTCAGAAGACCTGGATTCAGGATTCTTCAACCCCTGACAAATTTCACATTGGTGGAATCTTATTCAAGGAAAAAAACCCTGATAGTTTCATGGACACTGAGACATCAATAACTGAAGAAAACTCATTGTATCCTCCATTCTTCGGGGACCCCTTGAAGCAAAAATGCTTTATACTGAAGGATGTCACCTCCAGTGGGGGATTTCCAAGTCCTGGGGACTCATGGGGGCCTGGGACCCTTCCTGGGCTGTTTGAATCCTACTGTGGAGGTGACAAGTGCCCTTCAGTTGTGTTTGCCCTTGTTTTAGGGGCTGCTTGCTCCTGCCGGGAACATTCCAGCAACTTCTCTTCAAAAGTTGTGTTTTTACTGCCAACAATGTTCCTTAACTCAATTCTGCTATTAGGAGACACAGCATCTCCAACTTCAGGGCCTTTGTACAGAATAACCTTGCTTTTAGTGTGATTGGAAACATTATACAGACTCATTGGGGGAAACTTGGGAAATACAAAGATGTGTAGGGAAAAATAATGACTCATCATCCTGTGAACCTGATCTCAGGTGGCCTCAGCCTGCAGCGGTTTGAAGCAGGGTTTCGGTTCCTGGCCAGAGATTGAAGTCAGTCCAAGACAGTGAGAGCACTGAATCCAAGCCACTAAACCACCGGGGACAGAGACAAGGGATGAGGCGCTGGCCCTGTAGTAATGAATTCCCACAAAGACAGAAAGTAGTGAAATAAATAAAGTATTTATTAGGAAGAAAAATAGTATGTGAGGATAGACACACAGGAGGGCTCAGAGAGTCACGCCCTCATGGTAGTTTGAATCACTTACATGGGGCATTGCTTCCAGGTTTCCTCTGGTCAATTATCTTGCTTTGCCTGGCTCTGAGTCCATATTTGGTTTATCTCAGGATCTTCCCCAGTGGGCATGCATCTCTTCGCCAAGATGGATTCCAGCGAAGAGGCCGGTGGGTAGATTGACATCACTCCCCTTTTGACCTCCAAGGATCCTCTCTGTGCGTGAGTAGTCGGGAAGGTCTCCTGACCTTGAGAATGAGGAATAGGTGGTCTCTTTATCTCTTATCTGGGCAGGCTCAGCCTCTCCTATTATCCTCCTGCTATTACCTTTGTCTTGGAGTATTTGTCCACAGGGGGACAAACTCCAGGGGCTCAGCCTGGGGCCCATCTGTCTCCTGCCTCAATCCGGGAATAATTGTAACAAGGACAGCTAAATCGGACTCCATATTCATCTGTTTCTTTGACTTTAACCTTTGCTTTTGTTATTATAAACATACAGAATGGCCTGCCTCTGGGAACCCTGCCCCTCTGCCTGAAAGTTAAACTAAAGTGTCTCTGTTCAGCTCACAGGGAGACAATCTGACCCTGCCCACCTGTGGATGGCTGCAGAAAAGAAGAAATGAACACATCCCCTCCCTGAGGCTGGCCATTCCAGGGGATATTTGCAAAACGTATGGCCTTTTTACTTTACTTCCTCATCTCCTCCCCCTCTGCGCTATCAAAGAAACTGGCATCCAAACCCCGTAAGGTGGCTTTTCAGAGACACTAGTCCGCCATCTTCTCGGTCTGCCGGCTTCCCGAATAAAGTCGCATTCTGTGCCTCAACACCTCGTCTCCGACTCAATGGCCTGTCGTGCAGCGAGCAGAGCGGGCTTGGACTCGGTAATGGAATCTGTGATAAACCTGGTGCTTTTTCCTTTAAGCCTGCTATCCTATGTATGAAAGAGGAGGGGGAACAAGGCACCTTAAATTGAACCCCAGGTTTCCCTTCCGGGCCTGTGTGTGGCTCAGGGCCCAGTGCGGTCTTGGATTCCCAAGGACAGACCTGAGCCCGGTTTTCAGGAAGGTGATGGGAGCCAGGGGGTTTGCAGGAGCAGATGTGGGAATCTGCATTTCGCTGAGAGGGAGAAGGTTGAGGGGCAGGAGACGAGGGGTCTGCAGGTGTCAGCTGCTCTGTGGGGAGGGAGGGACGGAAACACACTCTTCCGGACAGACACTCTCAGAGATGGTGGGCGTGGGTGGTACAGGGGCCACACCCAGTTACGATTCCATCTGCTGCAGGGCCCCAGGCTCTGAGCCCCCCCTGACACCCCACCTGCAGCCTATCCAGGGAGCAGACCACCATGGGGACCCAGCCTCCTGGGGGATGAAGCCCCTTCCCCCACCTGTCCCCAAACTTCCCTCACCTGTCCATGGTCTGGGAGGCACCTTCCCCAGGGGTGGCTAAGGCATCGTCGGGGGGAGAGGGACACCCCCAAGGGGGAGGCGAGAGTAAAGGAGGAGATGGAAAGTGAGTTAAGGGCCCACGCAACACACATTTCCATATGTGACTGCAGGGACCTCTGAGCAGGCCCAGCGGCGCTGGGGCATCAGCACAGGTGCTCGGGGTGGGGGTGGGGGCAGCCCCTTCAGGAGGTGACGTTCAGGCAGGAAAGGGCTGGGAGGTGGGAAGAAATGTGATGTGTTCTAGATTTAACCCAAACCCAGCCTCGCTGGGGCCCGTGAGCCACGGGGCGGGCGGCTGACAATAAAAGACCACAGTCTGGGCAGCTGAAACGGTAGAAATTTCCCTCTCAGGGTTCTGGGGGCTGGAGCCCCAGATCAGAGTTGTTGCCAGCCTCTTCCCAGAGCCTTCATGCTGTGTCCCTGGGTGGTGGACAGACAGTGGTCTCTCTCCTCCTTTGTCTGATAAAGTCACGAACCCCATCCTGGGCCCTCGCCCTCTGACCTCACTGGACCCTCATCACCCCCCAAAGGTCCCACCACCTAGTACCGTCACCTCAGAGCTTAGGGCTTCAACCTATGACCTCCGGGGGGGGGGGGGGACACAGTTCAGTCCACGGGAGGTTAAGTTTTGTTCCTCAATTGGTGGGTGTGAGTCCATAGCTCAGGTTCTGAGCAGAAAGGCTGGTTTGCCCTGGAATCTGCGGCAGGCTCCTCCCCTGACCTTTGCCCTCGGGGTTTTGGAACCTTCCCTCAGGCTGACGTCCACAGGGTAGGAAAGCCAGCGGCCAGTGTTGGTCAGACTCTGACACCAGGCGTTTTGCACCCTTCCTGCTCAGTCTGTCCGTGTGGAAACTCTGTAACTCTATTCCCACCTCACAGAGGTGGAGAGAGAGACTTGGAGCTATGCCCAGACTCACAGTTTTTGCAACATAATAGCATAAACATTTTCAAATCTCCATTTGAAAAGGTTACTTTTTCTGCTAACAATGGGGGAATCTGGAGAAAGAAGGAGTGATCCTTGCAGAGTTCTTAGTTCCGAAACTTCTCTAGCTTGGACATTATTTCCAAACAAAACTTGTTTCAAAAAGTGTGATCAGGTCAGCCTGTGCGCTCCAGGCTTCCCACCCATCACCCGCGGTCCTCCCATGCGCCTGGCCCAGGACTGGTCCCCTCGACGCGTGGACCCGAGCCCGGGGCTGTGACTCCCCTGCCCCCTTGAGCTGCCTCTGAGGCCTGTCCTCTAAGATCGGTCATGAGGTTTTAGGAGAGCATGCACAGTCTGGGTCTCAGCCCCCCTCGTCTGCAGAGACACAGCGCCTACCCCGACCCCACTGGCATCTGCAGTGGGAAGGAGGCACCCGAGGGACTGTGGTGACAAAGAGGCAGCTGGGGGCGCCCTGCAGAGAGCAGAGCCCCGGAGGCAAAGAGTGGACACCGGCCAGAGGCAGCGAGACCCCAGAGCTGAGAAGCAATTAAAACTCAGCTGGACCTGGGCCCCGGGGGCGGGCATCTCGGTAGGTCCGGGAGATGACTCAGCACAGCCCAAGACGGGCACCTCTCCCTGCTGGCCCCAGCCGGGGAGGGTGAGGGGGGAGGGCATCGGGATGAGGGCAGACTGGAGGGGCTGCAGGGACGGGGAAACACCCATGTAACACGATTGAAAGCTCTCCTCCATAGAAGCCAGTTTTTAAATCTCCCCTTGGTGGATCATGTCTGCTTCTGCTAATAAATGCTGACACTCTACCAGCTTTGTGTTCTGCCCGCAGCCTTGCGTGGACGATGGGGACGTGATGTTCCCGTGTTGAAATGAGACTCAGGTCCTTTAATAATTTCCCAAGGCTGTGGAGCGAAGAGAAGATGAAGCTGGGGTTTGCACACGTCTACCTGATACCTGGCTCCGTGTCTTCAACTTCTGCCGGTCCTGCGGCTGGTGTCTGTCCCTCTGCCGGGTGCAGGCCAGGTGACCACGAAGCAGCCCTTCCCCTCCTGCTGGTGGCCTCTCAATCCTTTTCCAGCCCACTCTGGGGCTGTCTCAGTGACCTTGCCTGTCACTCGCAAACACTTCTCAAAGCAGGTACCCAGACCAGCAGTACCAGCATCACCTGGGGTGGGTGGGTGGGGTCTCTTATTGTGGGAGATCCCCACAATATGGTGGGACCCCGGAGGGCTACCTCCTGTGAGCCACAGTGAGCCGGGGGGGCAGAACCTGGGGGAACCAGAGTACAGGTTTGGGTCAGTTTGTGGACCTGGTTTCTTTAAAGATTTGGCCTTGGTGCAATGTGGTCTTAGGTTAGCAGGCTCCCCAAACACCCTTAAACACCAGTCCTTCCTAAGGGAGCTGCTTTATCCTTTCCTCCTATTAATTCAGCAAATAATTTTGCAAACAGAGTGAGCAGCACACAAAGCTGACCCTGCAGATGTGGAGACTGGACTCCATGAGGGAGAACAAACCAGAACAGGTAGAACAGAAACACGTGCAAGGATGGGTGGGATTGGATTATTGGACAGAGATTATAAAAGCTTCTGCTGACTGTGCTAAAGCTTTAAGACAGACTGAAGGATGTGAGCAGGGAAGAGGAAACAGTAAGGAAGTGTCAGGGCAGATTTGGCAAAAACAAGCCCAGAACTCTCAAAATGAAAAACACAATAGCCAAAATGGAGAACTCCATGGATAGCTTTCCCAGCAGATTAGACACAGCTAAAGATAGAATCGACAACCCGGTAAGAGGGAAATCATTCTGAGCAGCACAGGAGATAAAAGACGAACAGCACAAGAGAGAGGAAGAGCCCCTGGGGTAGGTGAGAAGGACCAGGTGTAATTAGAGGCCCCGTAGGGAGGGAGAGGCAGTGAGGCTGGATTCATTTTTAAGGAGATAACCACTGAACATTTTCCCGAATCACCAAGGGACACTGTATTTGTGTCCTGGGGCTGCACACAAAGCACCACAAACTTGGTGGCTTCAAACAACAGAAAAGTATCTTCTCACAGTCTGGAGGCTGGAAGCCTGAAATGCAGGTGTCGGCAGGGCTCACTCCCTCTGGAGCCTCGAGGGAGGGTCCCTCCTGCCTCTTCCAGCTCCTGGTGGCTCCTGGGGGTCCATGACATTCCGTTTACCTAACTTTCTTCCTCAGTTTGTCTCCTTCCTCTCCCATTTTACTCTAAAGATATGCCCACAACACATGGCTTGGAAATCTCCTCAGCTAAATATCCAAGTTGCTCACCAAGTTCTACTTTCCACGGAAGATATAGGCTCAACATAAGCTGAGCTGTTCCTAACTAATGATACTAGGGAAAACCCCCTATTTTCAAATAAGGTCATAATCTGAAGTTCCAGGAGAACATGAATTTGTTGCGGGGGTGGGGGGTACAATTGTACCCGGTATAAGCATTAATCCACCCACTCCAGAGTCCAGTGAATCCCCAGCAGGAAAATCAAGGAGGTGCACGTTTAGACAAATCATAGAGAAAGCCAAAGATAAAGTGTCTTAGAAGCACGAGAAATAGGTCAGAAATGATCAAATCAAGTGTAAAGTTTTTGCAGATGCATAAAGCATGATTGGAAACATACAGCTAAAATGTGTTCCAAGTTGTTCACTGCTCTGAGGTGAAAAAACTGCCTGGAATGTGGTGACGGGGGAGGGTGGTCCCCACCCTGTGATCCCGTACGCTTCTGGAGCCTGTCTCATCCGCAGAACACAGGGCTGGGCAAACTCACTATAACGTCACTTCTAATAAAATGGTTCTAACATCACTTCCAGAACAAAGACCCCAGCACCCTCAGACCCGGCGGTGTGATGATGACGCAGTAGAAGTGTCCCACCTCCTGCTCCTTCTGTTTCCTCTCACTGCTCAGCTGTGAAAGCTCAAGTTTGGGGACTCAGGGTTTAAAAGTACTGAGAAAGGCAGAGCCACAGGTTGCACTGGGGACCTGGTGCAGCAGCAGTGACCTGTGGCTTGTACTCTTTCCTTGTTCTAGATTCACTGAATCAGTGATTCTGCGTTGATTTTTTCCTCTCTCTCTAGCTTCTCATCCCCTCTGATCTTCCTCTGTGGGGAAGTTTCCATGTCCTGCGGTGTTGGGCACACCCTGAAATCCAAGGCAGAGCTCTCCTTCCCTCCTCCTCCATTTCCTGCTTCGGGACAGATGCCTGACCCACGCTCAGGCCAAAGGACCCGTCCCACCCCACCCACACAGGCCTGCGGACTTGCAGCCTGAAGCCAGGAGAGGAGTGCCTTCCTGGACTGCTTCTGCCACTGCCACCAGCCAGGACCCCTGCAGCCACCAGCCAGCACCCCTGCAGCCAGGAGCCATCCATCTTTCCCCACCCCCTGCTTTCTGCCCCTTGGTAGAAGACAGTGGTCTTCCTCTCAGGCCCCAAGACCATATCAGTTCCTACCCACACTGAGCCTCGTTCCCCCACTGGTGTCCCCATGCCATGCACTGTCTGCCTTGTCACTGTGGCTTGCAACCAAGGCACCTCCCAGAGATAACATGCTCCCAGCACACTCGTGCCCGGTGCCCAGCGCTGAGGGACCATCGCAACATGAAGGAACCCTCCTGGGAGCAAACTCCCCTTAGTGACCTTTCCCTGAAATCCCATCCTGTCGTAGACACTCAGGTACTCATCTGTAGCTCTCCACCTAGAGGTGCGTGGTCACTCACACATGTGAGCAAAAGAGATCTGAATGGACATGAACCTCAGAATAAAAACCCAGGTGCATCCACACTCATGCTGGGATACCTGGTGAAAGTCTTACCGGACCGCAATACCCAGAACTCACACTATTCTTTACTAAGAAACATTTCCTTCTCTTGTTCCGCCTGGTTAATATTTACTATACCTTCATTTTGTTCGTCAGAATTTTGTTGCCTCTTCAGAGTCTCCCAAACTCATGGGGGATGGAAAGGCCCAGAATTTGTGCTAGGATTCTGAAAGAGCATGTGATTAAAAGCTCAACTTCATTTCTTTTTATGGCTGAGTAATATTCCATTGTATATATGTGCCACGCACACATATATATGGAATCTAAAAAAATGGTTCTGATGAACCTAGGGGCAGGACAGGAATAAAGACACAGACCTACTAGAGAACGGACTTGAGGACACGGGGAGGGGGAAGGGTAAGCTGGGACGAAGTGAGAGAGTGGCATGGACATATATACACTACCAAAAACGTAAGGTAGATAGCTAGTGGGAAGCAGCTGCCTAGCACAGGGAGATCAGCTCGGTGCTTTGTGACCGCCTAGAGGGGCGGGATAGGGAGGGTGGGAGGGAGGGAGACGCAAGACGGAAGAGATATGGGAACATATGTATATGTAGAGCTGATTCACTTTGTTATAAAGCAGAAACTAGCACACCATTGTAAAGCAATTATACTCCAATAAAGATCTATTTAAAAAAACATTAAAAATCCGTGTATAATCCAAACCACTTGGACATACGGAAAGAATAACTTTCAACAATGTGCTGAAAGAATTTTAAATTCTCATTTATTTTTCACAGAAAAAGAGTGCGCTTTGCCTGCCAAACTTCTAGTACATGTGAATTGAATCCCCTTCGTCACTCTGAGATCAGGGTGGATTGTTTTTTGCCATTTCAGACTGTGCAGGGCTCAATCTTTCCTTTAGTCGTAAGTGTGAATTGTGACCCAGGTCCTCTACACCACACGTGTGCAACCACCGGCTTGATCTTCCTATCACCGCCTCCTTACTGAAAACTCTTCAGCTCACCCTGCACCAGCGCGAGCCCTGCCCTCCTGTTCAGGACACAGGCCACAGGCCGGAGTGGCCCGTTCTTGGCTCACCCCGGACTCCTTTGGGGTTTGCGCATTGGTTGGATTTGCCTACCATCCTGGCCGTCTTGGTCGGTCTTACAGGCTCACGTGGCATCAGTCGGAGAGCAGACTCAGAGAACTTCCTGCTGCCCTGGTGCTGGCGTGGACAAAACCGGGCATTTGGCCTTTCTGGTTACATCTCTGTCCTGCCCCTGGACCAGACCTGCATCCTCCTGTGGCCATTAGATGGATCCCCACACAAGGTTCCTGGCTGGCTTTCTTCGCAGAATTGGGGGTTTAGTGTTGTAGAATACCTCGGCAATGCAAATAAGATTACCAGCACTAATGAAAGAGCTGACGCTCGGCACTGGCTGAGGACCGAGAGCCACTGAACCTTGGAACAACTCACATCTTACAGACGAGACTTAGAGAGATCAGGCCCCATCCCCCAGTCTGCTCAGCGTGAGGGGAGCTGGCACGCAGACGCGGGGTGCATGGCCCCAAGGCTGGCACCTAAACGCCCCTGCCACTTGGTTGTCCTGCAGGCCACCTGTGACACTCACCTAATGGGTGTGTGATGACCGCCAAGACTCCCCAAAGGAGTTCTGAGATGTTTAGGTTTAAGCGTTCTTTCCTTATCCACCTGTTTCTTTCCATGAAGAGAGTAAGAAATCATTTTCTACCTAATGTCAAAATAAAACTCATGGACTGAGGTCTTCTTCAGAGAAGGGTTGGCTCAAGTATGCTCCTTTAGCCCCAACACAAAATTTACCAGGAAAGGGTCAGGGAAGACCTTGCTTTCCCATCAGGACTTGCTGTCTATTCTGCAGGGACAGGAAAGCAGGTGAGGGTGAAGCAGCTGGCCTGAGGTTCACGGCCACAGCAGCCCTGTGGGTGCAAGGGCAAGGAGCCGGGGTCCAGCCCAACTTGGCCTCCATCACTCACCAAACGGGGCCTGGGACAAGCCACAGAAGCCACGGGACCAGTTTCCTGACCTGCAACAGCCACTCCTCGCTTGCTTAGTGTTAATTCGGTCTAACTGTGTGACCCACGGGGACCCAGAGGAACCCTCAGAGCGCCTCCTGTGAAGCACACCCTCCCACCACCTGTGCCATTGCTTAGGACCAAAGGGCAAGATTTTAAGTTTGTTCCTGAAGTTTACAAAACCATCTTTCCCAGTACCCAGCCGGCTCCTCCAGGCCTTAGAGGACCCACTGTCACCTGCCCATGGAGTGGCCTCTGCCACCCTACAGCCATCGTGTGATCATGACCAGCTTCCATCTTGTCACTGGGGGGCGTCACAGGCAGGACTGGGGTCCCCCCGACGGACCCCCGTGCAGGCTCACCACACCCCCGCCATCGTCGTCTGAGCGAGGCCACGCTTCCCTCTGTTAAACTGCCAACGTCACGGCCGCATATGTGGTCATCACGTTCTTGCTGGTACCCTGCCCCCTGCTTCCCACTGATGCAACAGTGCACTGGAGCATCATGGGCTTAATGTTCCCAAAGAATTGCCCAAGTGCCTGCCACTTTGGACAACTTTTGATTTATGTTATCTGTGCAAGGCAAGCGGCAAGGCCCTCACACACTCTGGGGGTCCATACAGTCCTGGTGGTGCAAGGAGGCTGAGGCTGGACACTTGGGCTGGGCAGCGGGTGGAGAACAGGAGGGGACCACCCCTTCTGCCAGCCAGTGAGCCTGGTAGAGGGAATTGGTGGAAACCAGGGTCTCCTCAGGGGCTTCCTTCGTGGGTCTATCCCCAGATGACTCCCTCTCTGTAAAGGTTTCCTAATTGTGCCTGAGGAAACCCTGTGTCCTCACCAAACGCCCTGGGCAGTGTGGGGAGTTTCCTGTCCTCTGTGCCCTACCATGCATCGTGGGAAGCCTGCAGCACCCCCTTCCCGCTGGCATCACAGAGATGATTTTTACAAGAAAAATTAAACTACCAGTCTGCGTTCCAATTTGCAAGAATGTTCTTTTCCCTATGATGCTAGGAAAGGATGTGTTGCCAAATGAGCTCGGCAGTAATTAACATAGGATGACACCTCTCACCAAGGACTCCTCACCGTGTTGTGAAGAGCTGCACAGAGTTTCCCAGCTGGGAGCAGGTGACAGCCTTGCCTCCACCAGGAAGGCCCCCATGCCTGCCTCAGCACCCTGGATGCCAGCTCTCCAAAGAGCCCCTGACTGCTCACTACGTAAAGAGGCCCTTTTTAATAGTGAAAGTCTGCCCTGGGTTTTCAGGATTATCAGAGTACAAACAATAGGGAACAGAGAAGGGAGTAGTGAGACTTTATTCAGCTGGAAACTTCTCAGGCGGGCTTGGCTGTGGGCACATGGGGAGTCCTTGGCAGACAGGTTAAGGAGGAAGCAAAGAGGCAAACAACAACGCTGGCCTGAATTCCTGCCACACCAAAGGCTCCACCAGGTAGTTATGCCCAAGGCATCCCAGTTCAATCCCCTGCAGGACAGGCTTACTACCTGCATTGAAAATATCTTGGTGCGAGAGGCTTCCTTGCCCCTTGGTTCTCTACGACATAAGCAGCGGTAGATACTGTCCCCATTTCACAGATGCAGAAACACGGAGAAAGTAAATACTGCCCACAACTGCCCTCCAGGTTAGAGGCAAAGCTGGAGGCGACCCCCGCCCACCCAGCTCCAAAGCCTGTATTTTCTTTGCGAGGACGCTCTTCAGATGTCACACTGCTGCCCACGAGGCTGAGCTTTTTCTTCCAGAAAAGGACTGTTTGCCCTCAGAACTGATTTCCTAACTGGGGAAAATCATTTGCTGTCGTAGAGGTGCTATATAGTCACACCAAGGAATCCATTCATTATGGGGATGAGAATTTCACAGACTCTCTCTTTAGTAGATAGTTCTGGAAAATTAGACGAGAGCCTTTGAAGAGGTTCTTCTTCCGTCTCTTTACCTCTGTCTGCACTCACCAGGCGGAACTTGGGAAAAGGCAGAGAAGCTGCAGAAACAGCTCAGAGAATGTGGCAGGACGTGTGTTTCTTGTTAGCACAGACATCATAGCAAGGACCACATTTTGCCCTTAGACAAGAGATCATACGAGTTCTTTTTTTGCCTATGTTGTTTTAAAAATTATTTCTACCTGGTTTGATGTATAGTTTGGATTCTTATGGCTATTATAGCTATATTTATAACTCTAAGCAAGAGCAACTCATTTTAACGTTTTTATCAGACTATTCTATTATTGTAATTCCCTCTACACTCATTTTACCTAGAAAAGCATGGGGATATGATGAACACAGAACAAAGATGATTGACGAAATAGATAATAACAGATCACATTTATTTGGATAGAAAGAAAAAAGAGGTAATGACTTTATTGTAGTATCGAGAAGATACGAAGACAAACTCAGATGGCCCAAGTGAAAAGGACAGGAAATACCACGATATCCTCACAAAGGAGCCGGGCCTTTTATAAGAGCAGCGTCAAAATCATCCTCCACGTGGTGACGGGGCACAGCACAGGAATGAAGTTCTGCGGAGTCCGTGACTGTCTTAGAGACCACAGGTTTCCACAGGTGAAAGCAAACAGAAAATGGATTTTGTAAAGTACACCATGGAGAGGTTCTTTTGCTGGTCTTGAATTGCTTAGCAGTCAAGTGCCGAGGCCACGAGGAGACACCAGGAGCCTCACAAGGTTGAGAACAGCCCCTGCCTGCAAGCCAGCAAGAAAACCTCAGCCCTATGACAGCAGGAGACTGGATTTGAAGTTTGCCAACCACCAAGTGAGCCAGGGAGAGGACCAGAAAGAAAGGTTCCAGAGAGTCAGGCAACCTTGCCGACACCTGGAGGGCTACCCAAAGAGACTCAGCAGAAGACCCAGCCACGCCGGGCTTGGCTTCGTGACCCACAGAAACTGGGAGGTAACGAGGATGCATTTTAAGCCAGTTTAAAAAACAAAAACAGAATTCACAATATTTTTGATCCACTTAAGATTCTCCTTCCATAACGATCATCATCAATACTGATGGACATCTCGCGCAGTACTCTGTAAAAACTTTTCGGTTTAACATATTCTAAAGTACCATTGATTTAGGAGACCTTCCTAATGTCCTTCGGGACATTCAAAGCGGGCCAGTTCTGCGTTGTGCGGGAGAGAACTGAGAGTGGCAGGAGGCCTAATATCTCTTCCCTCTCTGCAGAAAGGCCAGAATTCTCCCCAATCATAGTGGCAACTGAAAGAGCCCCATTTTCGCAGAAGGCCCACTGGGGTGTGGCAGTCTCTGAGAAGCAGCGGCGGTCTGCGTGCAGCTGATTTTTCACGCTCCTTTAAGGCGAAAGGAACTCCCTTCAGACCACCATCTGCTTGCTCCTGTCTGGTGGAGCAACCCTCAGTCCCCGCAGGAGCGGACGCCCCCAGCCAAGTTGGCCAGATCTTTGCAAACCCAGAGGGCAGTACCCGGCCCCTCAACCTCACTCCACTCTGCACTGCTTTGCGTCACTGGTTTTGTTCTCTTTTCTGGTTCGTGAAAATATTTATCCTGGTTTTGAATTTGGGTACCTTAATTCCCATTTCTTTTTTTTTTTTTAATTAATTAATTTTTAATTTTTGACCACACCACGTGGCTTGCAGGATCTTAGCTCCCTGACCAGGGATTGAACCCTGGGCCCCAGCAGTGAAAGTGCTGAGTCCTAACCACTGGACCGCCAGGGAATTCCTGGTTTCTTCTTTCTATATTTCATTTTACATGTTTGGAACATAATGGGTTGGGTCATGGGATGTACTTATTGGGTCAGCATGAATGAATGTCCTGCATCCCTCCCCCGTCCCTCCAAAAAAACCATCAGCAAAGTGTGGCCCATGCAAGAAATCCAGCAGATTGTTTTTTATAGATAAAGGTTTATTGGAGCTAAAACTCCCTTCTTACACCCAACACTTATCATCTGTGGTTCTCCCTCTCCCTCGCTCTCTCTCTCTCTCTCTCTCTCTCTCTCACTCTCTCTCCCCCCCTCCCTCCTTCCCTCTGTCTTTCCCTCCTTTCTTCAGTTTTTATTATCAAACTTGCCAGCGGTTTTCCTATTTTACTGATCTTTTCAAAGAATCCACTTACAACTTTCTTGATCAAATGTATATTTACTCTTTTCTTTCGTTACGTGTGTACTTGTGACTTTGTTTTATCTTTTTGTTCATTTCATTGCCCCTTGAGTCACTTGCTAACTTGCCTTCAGTCTTTTACAACTGTCAGATAAATAAGGCTCTATTACTCTCTCCCATCCCCCCTTGGCCCCATCTTTTTATGTACGACTTTTTCACTTACATGTAGTACTTCATTGTCACTTCCTTGCTTCTAAATGGTCTTGATACCACTTTATTCCCTCTTTATTCCAAGAAATTTTCAGAACTCTGCTCTCAAAAACTCTAAGTGGACAGATTTTGTTTATTTGTTTTCCTTTTGTTCCTTAATTTCCAGTTTCATTGCAATGTCATCGGAGAATGTAACTTTTTTGATTTCTGCTTTCTGGAGTTTATTGAGCTTTTCTTGGTGACTTAAGTTTTTATAAATAGTCTAAGGGCGTATTCTTTCTCTGTATTGTGTTCTGGAAATATGTGTGATGTAAATATAATATTTTATATTCTGTATCCACTTATTTTTTGAACTCACAGTTTTGGAGTTATATAGACTTCAGTGCCATTGTATTAAGTGATTAAAGTTTTATTCATGTGGTGGAGCGTTGATTTCATCAATAGAAAAGATCTCTCATTGTCCCATGTAATGTTTTTGGCTGAATCCTACTTTTCATAGTCATATAACTCTTAAAGTTTTATTTGTTTGACATTTGCTCTTATCTCTTTGCCCGCCCCCATTTTCAACCCTTCTGTGTAACTTAATTTGGGTATTTATTTTATATGAGAACATCGTTAGAGTGTTTTCAAACCAAATTTGTGAGTTTTCTGTCTTGTTTTATGCTTACTTCCAACATTTTTAAGAAACCTATTTAAGACCATACTTTATGTTCAACATTGAGAATCAATCATAATCAATCACTTCCTTCACCCTCCAAGCAACATAAGAATCTCAGTGAGCTTTCCCTTTTCCTCCACCCTGGGTTCCACTGTCTTGTTGAAATTTTCTACAATTTCTGTGTTCACGTTTTTCGTGATACCTCTTTTTCCTTAAGAATACTTTCTAAATAATTTTCTATCATGTTGTGAGTTGCCAGAAGGAAAAAACAACTCTGGCTAACCCAAGCCAAAGCCACGGGGCAGCTTCCGTGGTGTCTAGAAGGATGGAGAGCTGGCTGGGGCTCCTGCCACTTTGAAACCCAGTTTCCTGACTGCTTCTGGGTCTTTGAATCCCTCTCTTGATGGTCAAATTCCCATCAGGAGTATAAAACCTCTGGTCAAAAGACCACACCCCAGCTGGCAGTCTAGAATCTTGGCATTTTGTCCTGGATTATGTCCTCAAAAATTTCTTCCAGGGCTTCCCTGGTGGCGCAGCGGTTGAGAGTCCGCCTGCCGATGCAGGGGACACGGGTTCGTGACCCGGTCCGGGAGGATCCCACATGCCGCGGAGCGGCTGGGCCCGTGAGCCATGGCCGCTGAGCCTGCGCGTCCGGAGCCTGTGCTCCGCAACGGGAGAGGCCACAACAGTGAGAGGCCCGCGTACCGCAAAAAAAAAAAAAAATTTCTTCCAGCAGGCGATGATAGCAGGCAGCTCTCCTGAAATTCCTCTTGACTGCCCTCACATCCTAGCTGGGCGCAGACTTCACCACGTGGACAGCCAGGGTGAGCGAATGCACATGTAGAGGAATAAGCAGGGGTGATAGAGGAGGTGAGGGAGATGAGTAGGTAGGTCCCCGAGGCCCCGGGAAGGGGCTGGAAGGTCCGCTGGGCTCAGCACTCTGCCCGAGGGAAGACCCTTCAGACCTTGTGCTCCCTCTGTGAGTCAGATGCGGGTGCGAATGGGACGCACCCCAGGGCCTCTCCCTGCCCCCAGGGATCACACACCCCAGCCCGGCGCTCTCCCTCTATCCACCTGCCTTGTGTACGACTCACTATCTGGAATGTCTCACTGGCCTGTTTGTTCATTGTCTGCCCTTGTCCACAAGGGTCAGGGGTTTGTCTTGCTTGCTGCTGCACTCCTGGTGCCGGGCGCAGGACAAGCGCTCTATCTTTGCTGAATGAACAAGTGCATATGGGCTCACAGCCAGCTCACTCCTCCATTTGCCAGTCACTTGCCAAGAGTTTGCATCCCGCTATCTCATTTAACCCTCATACCATCCTGCCAGTCTCTAGGGGGGCTGCATCTTGCAAAGCCGGGGCTCAGCATCCCCACCACCGCGATCGCCTTTGCGTTTTGCTATGTCTGTCACTGCAGAGCAAAGGCCGCAGCATCCGTCTCTCTCCTTCACTGGCAAAGAAGCCTCTTGTTCTCCAATCTGGACCCCCACGGCTGAGAAAAGAGGGAGGAAAAGAGCCATGAGACAGAGGTCCCTCCCATGGTACCCAGTGCACTTTCCTGTGATCCGAGACCATCCTGGCCCCATGTTGGGTCCGGGAAGAGGGCTGGGGAGGGCTCATGACTAGAGTAGATATTTGTAAGAACTCAAGACTACACGCAACAGAGCTGGAAGGTTCAGGCCTGTGTCCATCCCTGCTGCAGCCCCTTATTGAAGACAGCGAGCTGGGGTTGCCCTGATCCAAGTCTCCTCCCCAGAAGCCTGTGCCGGGGTTCACAGCTGCCGAACACGTGGCCACATTCTCGACTCTGAAGATAAAATAACAGGCGAGGCTTTTGTGTCTTTGCTATTTCGAAGGCTGCAAATGCCCTGAAGGCTTCTCTCTGTTAAGAGTGGGAGCAGGCATCCCCTGAAATCATTACTGATCTGAAGGTGTGATGGCCATAAAATAACAAGGGGAAAGGGACTAAAGGATCCGGAAATAAAGTGGCCTGGGGGGTCGTAAGAATCAGCAGGTTTTCTGAGAACAAGATCCCATAACATGCAGCCCAGAGGAAGCCACGGGAAGCGGAGGGCTCCATGCACCTTCCACCTCCTTCACCCCCTAAGAAAGGACCCTTCATCACCAGAGGTCCAGAGCTCCCTCATCCCCCATCTGCTCCCCCCACCCATCTGCCTCAGGGTCCTCTGTGCATCCCCCTGACCCAATTTACTCTCTAGGTGGGAAGAGAGAAAAGGGTCTCTGAGAGGCTGGAAAAGTGACCACTCCCTGTGCAAACAGCACCTGCAGAAACAGAAATCACACAGGAGAGTGGGGACAGGAGACTTTGAATTTCCACTCCCACTCAGCTGCCCTGTGCCCTGGGATCATATCCTGAAGCAGATTCGAATACACGGAGGGCGAATTCAGGGTGATTTTACGAAACGTTTTCTTTAAAAATGGCAAGTTCATCAAGAATTATTAGGCTTCTTTCCTCTGTAGCAGTGCGATTTACATGCAACTGTTTGGAAACATTTTGGATGAAACGAGCGCATTTATGGACCGGCTTTAAGTATCCCTGGGGACTCTCCTAGGCATCCGCCCCTCCTCTGCCTGACCCCCGCTCTCCAGGGGTCTCTACCTACAGCAGCAGTCCCTGTGGACACCGACCTCCAGGACAGGACCCCACCCCCCACCCCGCCCCACGCAAGCTCCCGGGCCAGACCATCTCCTCCAAGGCTTCTAAACAAGGCTCCCCTTGGCCTTCACCACCTCCAGGGTCAAGGCGCACCCATGATGCTCCACAGCTGTTACAACCGGCTGACACGCCTCCACGCAGAGTCAGATTTCACGTCTGCGGTCTGGAAAGCAGCTGGGCGGCGGGACTCAGGGTCAGGCAGCCGCAGAAACTTGAAAATAGTTGCACATGATCACTGATGCCTTAAAACACCAGATCTTGTCACATGCACGAAGGTCCCTTTCAAGCGATGAGATTCAACCTCCGCGCCTCCTGGGGAGAACCCAGCCAACCCCAACCCAGCGAGGCGCTTCCAAAGCCATGGGCCTCTGGCGGACCCAGGAAGAGTGGAGTTTCAAATCCTGGGGCCCTTGCTATACACGGCCTCATTTTTATAAATGTGGAGGCTCAATGGAGTGGTGTTTTCTTTCTAAATTAAATCTTACCTTATCCTCTAAAACAACAGTTTTGGGTTTTAAAAAATACAAGCTGAGGGTAAACTTTCTTTCTCCTTCTGGTTCCCAGTGATAGATACCACCTGTGGGAAGACAAACTCATTTCTCAGTCCCTCATACTCACTTTTTCCCTCGTATACCTTCTGAAATAGGGTAATCATTTCTTTAAAAATGAGAGGGAAAAACTCCAGGTAACGTGTCTTAGAAGGGGAAGTTCAATTTAATTCCAACATTTGGAACAAAACTGCTCCTGGAGACTCATTCCTTGATGCATGTTTTGCTTTTTGATTTTTTGTTTTTGAATAAATTTATTTATTTATTTATTTATGGATGCGTTGGGTCTTTGTTGCTGTATGTGGGCTTTCTCTAGTTGTGGCGAGCAGGGGCCACTCTTTCATTGCGGTGCGCAGGCTTCTCATTTGCGGTGGCTTCTCTTGTTGCGGAGCATGGGCTCTAGGTGCACGGGCTTCAGTAGTTGTGGCTCACGGGCTCTAGAGCACAGGCTCAGCAGTTGTGGCTCACAGGCTCAGTTGCTCTGCGGCATGTGGGATCTTCCCGGACCAGGGCTCAAACCCCTGTCCCCTGCATTGGCAGGCAGATTCTTAACCACTGCGCCACCAGGGAAGCCCTGTTTTGTTTTTAAATCAAGTTATTGGGAATTTCCTGGTGGTCCAGTGGTTAGGACTCTGAGCTTTCACTGCCAAGGGCCGGGGTTCAACCTCTGGTTGGGGAACTAAGATCCTGCAAGCCATGCCACGTGGCCAAAAAAAAAGATCAAGGTATCTCCCCATAAGAAAAAAACAGAAAGATGTTAGCGAAATTGTTGATGCTATCTGTAATCAATAATCACTTGCAATGTGTTGTTAGAAACAAAGAACAATGTAAAGCAAAGTGATAAAAGCGTAGAATAACAACTGTCTGAAACCAGGGCTTAGTCTGGGCCTCCTTCAGACAGGAGTGAACTGCACTCCCTCCCCAGGGATGAACTATCCCTCATCAGCTCTCAGGACCACAGGCTCTCCCTACATTTCAAACAGACCCCAACCTAGGGCCATAAACCTCACCCTCTTCAACCCACTAAACATCACTTTGATGCCAGTTGTTCTAGACTTGGGAATTCATCAAATCAACTTCACTGCTTGCAGACCTCTGGAGTCCTCTGATATCTGTGCAGGAGACTTGGGGCCTTAGCACATTTATGCTCTCCTGGAGCCTCTTTCCCCTGTCCGGAAAGACTCTCCGAACCTTTGGTCCAGCACTCACGTAAGAAGACATGATTTTATCTGCCTTAAGGATTCTATGCACCTGTAAAAATACCCTAAGAAGAAATGATTCTTAACAGTCATTTACACATGAGTAAGAATTAGTTGGCTTGAGCTATTCCTAATACCTGGTCCTGAATAGGGGACCAGGAAAAGAGTAAGTGGATGTTTGCAGTGTGAAGAGAAAAAAGCAGAGTGACACCTAAGGGGGAAAGAGAATATTGAGGGCATTGCTGGAATCACAGAACAAACTTTATTTCTTTGCAAATTAGAGAGAGAGAGAGAGGCACTGAATGATGTTTAGTTTCCATTATCCTTGGTTTTATCTAAATCATATGAGCCCCAGAACGTCTGTTGCCAATCTGCAAATATTTTGAAGTCCTGGAATGATAGTGTGAGGGGGCAGTGTCCCAATGAAACCAAGCAGGACCCTGTGGGGCTCCTGGGCATGGAAGCCTTTCTGTGTTCCCTGTTTCTCGTTTGTAGGGAATCGACCACAGCCTCCATGACCTTCCCTGAGTTCCAACGGGCAGGTTCAAACAGTTGCTAATCAGGGAAGGGAGGGGATGCAGAGACAAGGGAGGAGCAGTCAGGAAACAATAGTGCAGCCTGGGGGCAGGGTCCTGGTTCCCCTTCAAGGGATACACACAGAACAATATATTTGAGCTCTTTTGCAGAGGATGAAACCCCCACCATGTGGGAGAAGTTAACTGTCTGCTGCCCACAAGCATGTAGATCCCAGACCGATTGGAACCAGAAGGTTGATGATGCCGACTCCCACTTACCTCACCACCAACCAATCAGAAGAATGTTCATGAGCTGATCCCACCCCCTTTGAACCATTCCTATAAAACTCCTCACTACCCCCTCCAGGTCGGGACACACAGTTTTGAGGGCATTAACCTGGTGGTTCCCTTTGCCCGGCAAAGCAATAAAGCTATTCTTTTCTACTTCACCCAGAACTCTGTCTCTGAGATTTAATTCAGTGTCGGGGTACAGAGGCTAGTTTTGGCATCAACATCTGGACATGCAGACTTGACCCTCCCCTGTGGCTCAGGTGAACCCTCAGAAAGCCTTCCTGACCCCCACCCCCTGCAGGGTTAGGTACCCTATGCATTGTGACAGCCTCTTATCATATTTGATTCTGTCAATTCTCTCGTGGGTCTCTTCTCCCCAGCACCCAGGACTGTGTTTGATATCAGAGTTTAAGAGTTGAGGAATTGATTGCGAGGTGGGCAGGATGAAGGTGGTGGGAAGGAGGGCAGAAATAGGAAAGAGAGAAAACAGAATAAAGCACATCGTCTAAGTATTCCAGTCACCTCAAAATCTCAGCAGACAACAGGCAGATGCAGCTTTTAAAAACCAGAACCTTGGGAATTTTAATTATATCCAATCAAATATGTATCTTCAGCATCCTTCATTATTTATAACAGCTAAAAAAAATCCTTCAAAAACCAAATTGCACCCTGACATTCTGTAATTTGTACTTGGATCTCTCTCCAAAGTGGATTTATATTAACAATCACTCCCAAATCACAGCCCAAGCCATGCCGTGAATCTTAAGGCGAATGTAATTGAATGATTGTATTATCAAAATTCATCTTTGAGGCATGTGGTTGAATGTGAACTAGAAACTTTTGGCAGCTGTACAGACAAGATGCATAAAATCAGATATTCCTGTCAAATCATGATAATCCTCCCCAATAATTAGGAAGGAGATGAGAAAGCCTGAATCTTTCAGGTTACTGAGTGTGTGTGAAAGGACGAACGTACCATCAAATTAGAGAAGCCACATGTAGCTGGGAAATAACTAATCATACCCGTGCTATTTAACGCATTTGGAAAGGCTATACATTCAAATATTTTTAATATTTACAAAATGGTTTGAGAGGGCTCTTTGCCCAGGCGAAAGTGCAGTGGCTCCTGGGGCATGTCCCAGGTCTTCCTGAGGACACATGTTCACCTGCTCAGTTCAGGTACAAGTGGTAGAGAGGAAAAGGTCCACTTACCCATCTGGCTCCCACCTCACTCTGGAGGGTGAGACCATCCCATTCCAGGCTGTTGGCCCAGCTCAGGGATGAGCATCGGGGTAAGAGGAAAGTCAGAGGTCTGAGGTTCTAGACCCACTTGGGCCACCCCTGAACCTGTCACGGCTCATCATTAACATGCAGAGTCCCTGATTTATGAAATGTAAAGCTAGAGCCATGAGACACTAGAGACCCTCAGGGTTTTATCCAGCTGTCATTGTCCACGTTCAGTGACCCTTTTTAGTGGCCTGAACCACCTGACAACAGTTCACAGCAGACAGGCGTGTTCTCAGCCCCCAGACACTGACTTACCACCCACAGCAACACTATGGGCAGGTTCTCTTATTATACCAGATGAGGAAACAAAGGCACAGGGGAGCTAAGTAATTCATCCAAGTCACACAGCTATTAAATAGCAATGCTAAAATTTGAACCAGCTGTGCATACACTTTGTCACTGCTTCAGGAATCCATTCAGGAGTTAAATATCTATGGAACAACCAGCGTATACAATGCACTCTGCTAAGTCCTGGTTACACCATGGTGAACAAAACACACAGATCCCTTCTGTCATGGAGATTAAGGTCTATCAAATGTGCCAACATTCAACCTGACAGCTACGGAAATTATTACATACAGTAGGAGTCCACCGTAGCTCCTTAAGAGAATCCCATAACCAGGACCGGCTTTCAGGGAAGAGTTCCTGAACAAATGACACTTTATCTGAAACCTGACCTTAGTGAAACAGGTAAAGAGGTAAAGGAAGGGTGTCTGGACATAGGGGCATATGCACAGGAACCTGGAGTGCAAGGCTGTTATGCCTCTTAGGGCCCCAAAGATGGACATGATGATTGGAAAGCAGTGACCAGGGAGAAAGTGGTCCTGTTTTGTTTTGTTTTTTTAATGGTTGAGAGGGCTTTTGATAGAAGTAGGAAGGCCCAGCACAAGAGCTGCTGATGTGCCTTCACGACTGGCAGTGCATATTTTTTGTTTGGTTCCTTAGCACATATGCCCTGTGCTCTAGAAAAAGCTCTGAGTCCACACGAGGAGTGGAGCATGGAACCAACCCCAAGTCAAGCAAAGCATTGCAGTGCTGTAGCCACAGTGATTCTTTTAGAGATAAGTGCACCATCTAAGCCAACAGTCAGAGTGAACCTCAGAAATATTTCCTGAAAATCTTGGGTCAAGGATTCATTGCAACTCACAGCAAATTTTAACCTAGAAGGATATGGCCCTTAAATTGTCAGTTGAGAATACATTGATGGTAGATTTTTTTAAAAAAACAGGTCTGAATCATGTTAACCAATAATATCCATTTATTAACACTGGCAAAAACATAGTATGGTTTCTACTTCATCACCTGAAGAAGTACCTGACTACTCTTTTATTATAAACAATTAGAAAACTGGACAAAATATATGAAGCAATTTTTTGGACATTGGGCAACAAGTGGCACAGAATTATGGTCCCTGAGAGAAGGGGAGAAATAAGACAGATCCTATGATTACCCTGTTTTTCTCTGTGGAGGGAATGATTAGATTGTAGCAAACAATCTATAGAACTTAAACAGTGCCTGGGAGTCTCACTGAGCAGATGAAACAAATTAAAGTTCAATGAGGCTAAAGCAGCTACAATCTGCAGGGCACAGTTCAAGAAAGAGGTGAGTTAAACAGAGAAAGAATCCAGTAATGTAGAGTTAAGGAGTTAAGTCTTTGTCATAACACAAATTCAGGTATGCATAAACTTCAGAAGACTGGCAAAGAACCACCACTGGGGAAAGAAGTGGGTAGCTATACACCAAACAACTCTCAGAATCCACACTGTGCTTAATTCCCATCAGCCAGAGCAGAGACCTTGATGAATACATGCAACATTCAGTAGTGACTCTGAAAGATTCATGACGTAGAAATAGAACAAAGTTTCACATGTCCAGAATCTAATAAAAACTGACTAGACACACAGAGAAGCACAAAGCTGTGAACTATAACCTGCCTATAGAAACAGAACCAGAAATGACCAAAAAGTCCTGAAATTAGCAGACAAGAACCCTAAAATAGCTATTGAAAAAATTTCAAATATGCTCAAAGATGTAAAGAAAAACATGAACACAATTAAGAAAAATAGATGACATACAAAAGAACTAAATGGAACATCTACAGAAAAAAATATAATAAAAAATCACTAGCTGAGATTAAAAGCAAATTAAACACTGAAGAAATAAAGATCAATAAACTTGAAATAGCAACATAAACTACTGAAACTAAAACAAAGGAAAAAAGATGACAGAAAAGGATAAGAGAAAGAAAGAGAAAAAAGCTTATGTGACCTTTGGAACAACAGCAAATGGTGTAAAATATGTGTCACTGGCGTTCCAGAAAGAAAGAAGAGAAAGAAAGGAACAAAAAATATTTGAAAACTTTTCCAACTTTGATGAAAACTATATTCCATAGATCCAAGAAGCTCAATCAACCCCAAATTAGATAAACACACACACACACACACACACACACACACACACACACCAAGTACACCATAATTAAATTGATAAAATTATTGACATAAAAATCTTAACACATCCAGAAAAAAATATATGTAGAAAAAAAAAGAATTATTACAAATTTCCTATCAGAATCTATTCAAGTCAGAAGATGATGTAATGGCATCTTTAAAATGCTTAAAAGAAAAACAATCCATCATTCTAGAATATCATACTCAGTGAAAATACATTTCTAAATTAAAAGTGAAATACTTTTGCAGGTAAATAAAATCTGAGAGAATTTAAAGGACATTCTTCAGACAAAATGAAAATGATACTAGATGGAAATATAGATCTACACAAAGAAAGAAACTGTTAGAAATTTTATTTTTTCATTTCAATTTTTCTCTTATTTAAAAATTTTTAAAAGTAAATTGACCATTTAAAGGAAAAATTATAGCAATATCTCTTGGGATTTATAACATATGTAGAATAAAATGTCTAATAATTTAGCATAAAAAACAGGAGGAGAGTAAAAGATTATACTGCTATAAGACACTTACATTATATAATATTATTTAAAAGTTGACTGTGATAAGATATACATGTATATTGTTAAACCTAGAGATATGGTTCTCAATCTTTAGCATAAACCAGAATTATGTGAAGTTTTTAGTTTAGTAGGTCTAGGGTATACCCCAATAATTTCTGTTTCCAACAAATCAAGGATGTCAGACTGCATTAAAAAATCAATATCTAACTATGTTATTCACAAGAAACCAGTTTTAAATACAAAGACACAGATACACTAAAAGTGAAAAGGATGTAAAATGATATGCTATGCATGCACTGATCATGAGGAAGCTGAAGTAACTATATTTATATTCAACAAGGTAGATTTTAGAACTAGGAATAATATGAGAAGCCAAGCAATGACATTACAGAGTAATAAGGGATAAATTTATCAAGAAGGCATAGAAATCTTAAATATATATGCACCCGATAACAGAGTTTCAAAATATATAAAGCAAACTAAAGGTAAAAATAGACAAATCCACAATCACAGTTGGAGATTTCATCAATCTTCTCTCAAAAATTTGTAGAACAAGTAGCCATACATCATTAAAATATAGAAAACATGAAAGACACTATAAACTAAACATGCCTTTTACAAAAGGTAAAGAATCAAAATGACATTGACTCCTAAACAGCAACCTCAGAGACTAAAAGATCAAATTCTGTAAAGTTCACTAGAATGAACTTCTATCTGTGATGAAATAACTGGATTAGAACAAACTATCCTACCAAAATGAACAAACAAACAAAAAACCACCTTTTGAAAGTACTGGAGAATAACAGAAGGAGTCAGCATTTGAGAGCACGAGATCTTTACAAAAGGAAGAAAAGACTGAGGTGAGACCTTATTTGCCACAGTATTCCCTCACAGATGGGGAATAGCAGCAAAACGTTTAACCAAACACGATGTCCGAGAACTTACTGCAGACCATTGGGCAGGGAGACACAAGAACTGGGGTTCAAGGCTACCAAGGAGACAAGGTTTTAGTGAGGTGAGCTCCTAGACAAAAGGGAATCAAAAAGAAATGAGCTTGATATTCCACATGTGAGTTCCTCTAAAGGCATTTGCCAACTCCTAAGTTGTGCATTGTAGGACAAAGCAGGTAAAACCAGAACAGTGGCTTCAAAATCAAAGAATTTGGAGGTCTCATGGTGCTAGGGAGACAAAAATTGGATTTTAGGGCTTGCCAAGGAGAAAGAACACTGGTAAGCACTCTAGAGTTTCAAATAAGACTCAAGAAGAGTTGCACCCTAGCGGTTAGGGCAGTAGGGAAACAGACCAGTCTATTTCAAGGTGACGTGTTCATATATTAGGGGACTAATATGTGAACTTCTCTAAGTGGGAAAAACAAGAGAAAAAAGGACCTACAAAAGCAAACCCAAAACAATTAAGAAAATGGTAATAGGAACATACATAATGATAATTACCTTAAATGTAAATGGATTAAATGTCCCAACCAAAAGACACAGGTTTGCTGAATGGATACAAAATCAAGACCCATATATATGCTGTCTTCAAGAGACACACTTCAGGGAATGCCCTGGTGGTGCAGTGGTTAAGAACCCACCTGCCAATGCAGGGGACATGTGTTCGAGCCCTGGTCCAGGAAGATCCCACATACTGAGGAGCAACTAAACCCGTGTGCCACAACTACTGCAGCCTGCGTGCCTAGAGCCTGTGCTCCATAACAAAGAGAAGACACCACAAAGAGAAGCCCACACACAGCAACAAAGAGTAGCCCTCCTCGCCACAACTAGAGAAAGCCTGCGCACAGCGGCAAAGACCAAACGCAGCCAAAAATAAATAAATAAATAAATTAATTAATTAACTGCTTTTTAAAAAGAGATACACACTTCAGACCTAGGGACACATACAGACTGAAAGTGAGGGGATGGAAAAAGATATTCCATGCAAACGGAAATCAAAAGAAAGCTGGAGTAGCAATACTCATATCAGATGAAATAAACTTTAAAATAAAGAATGTTACAAGAGACAAGGAAGGACCCTACATAATGATAAAGGATCAATCTAAGAAGATATAACAATTATAAATATATATGCACCCAACATTGGAGCACCTCAATACATAAGGCAAATGCTAACAGCTATAAAAGAGGAAATCAACAGTAACACAGTAATAGTGGGGGACTTGAACACCTCGCTTAAACCAATGGACAGATCATCCACACAGAAAATTAATAAGGAAACACAAGCTTTAAATGACACAATAGACCACATAGATTTAATTGACATTTATAGGACGTTCCATCTGAAAACAGCAGATTACCCTTTCTTCTCAAGTGCACATGTAATATTCTCCAGGATAGATCACATTTTGGGTCACAAAACAAGCCTCGGTAAATTTAAGAAAAATTGAAATCATATCAAGCATCTTTTCCGACCACAATGCCATGAGATTAGAAATCAATTACAGAGAAAAAAACATAAAAAACTCAAACACATGGAGGCTAAACAATGTGTTACTAAATAACCAAGAGATCACTGAAGAAATCAAAGAGGAAATCAAAAAATACCGAGAGACAAATGCCAATGAAAACACGACAATCCAAAATCTATGGAATGCAGCAAAAGAAGTTCTAAGAGGGAAGTTTATAGCAATAAAATCCTACCTCAAGAAACAAGAAAAATCTCAAATAAACAATCTAACCTTACACCTAAAGGAACTAGAGAAAGAAGAACTAACAAAACCCGAAATTAGTAGAAGGAAAGAAATCATAAAGATCAGAGCAGAAGTAAGTGAAATAGAAACAAAGAAAACAATAGCAAAGATCAATAAAACTGAAAGCTGGTTCTTTGAGAAGATAAACAAAATTGATAAACCTTTAGCCAGACTCATCAAGAAAAAGAGGAAGAGGACTCAAATCAATAAAGTTAGAAATGAAAAAGGAGAAGTTACAACAGACATCACAGAAATACAAAGCATCATAAGAGACTACTACAAGCAACTCTATGCCAATAAAATGGACAATCTGGAAGAAACGGACAAATTCTTAGAAAGCTATAACCTTCCAATGCTGAACCATGAAGAAATAGAAAATATGAACAGACAAATCAAAAGTAATGAAATTGAAACTGCGATTAAAAATCTTCCAACAAACAAAAGTCCAGGACCAGATGGCTTCACAGGTGAATTCTATCAAGAATTTACAGAAGAGTTAATGACCATCCTTCTCAAACTCTTCCAAAAAATTGCAGAGGAATGAACACTTCCAAACTCATACTAGGAGGCCCCATAACCCTGACACCAAAACCAGACAAAGATACTACAAAAAAAGAAAACTACAGGCCAATATCACTGATGAATATAGATGCAAAAATCCTCAACAAAATACTAGCAAACAGAATCCAACAACACATTAAAAGGATCATACACCATGATCAAGTGTGATTTATCCCAGGTATACAAGGATTCTTCAATATCCACAAATCAATCAATGTGATATACCATATTAACAAATTGAAGAATAAAAACCATATGATCACCTCAACAGAATCAGAAAAAGCTTTTGACAGAATTCAACACCCATTTATGATAAAAAAAAAAACTCTCCCGGAAGTGAGCATAGAGGGAACTTCCCTCAACATAATAAAGGCCATATACAAAAAACCCACAGCAAACATCATTCTCAAGGGTGAAAAACTGAAATCATTTCCTCTAAGATCAGGAACAAGACAAGGATGTCCACTCTCACCACTCTTATTCACATAGTTTGGAAGTCCTAGCCATGGCAATCAGAGAAGGAAAAGAAGTAAAAGGAATACAAATGGGGAAGGAAGAAGTAAAACTGTCACTGATTACAGATGACATGATACTGTACATAGAGAATCCTAAAGATGCCACCAGAAAACTACTAGAGCTATCAATGAATTTGGTAAAGCTGCAGGATACAAAATTAATGCCCAGAAATCTCTTGCATGCCTATACACTAACAATGAAAGAGAAGAAAGAGAAATTAAGGAAACATCCCAATAGCTTCAAGATGGCAAGGAGTAAGACGTGGAGATCACCTTCCTCCCCACAAATACATCAAAAATACATCTACATGTGGAACAGCTCTTACAGAGCACCTACTGAATGCTGGCAGAAAACCTCAGACTTCCCAAAAGGCAAGAAACTCCCCATGTACCTGCGTAGGGCAAAAGAAAAGAGAAAAAACAGAGATAAAAGAATAGGGACGGGACCCGCACCTCTGAGAGGGAGTTATCAAGGAGGAAAAGTTTCCACAAACTAGGAGGCCCCTTCACTGGCAGAGATGGGGTGTGGACAGGGGAAAGCTTTGGAGCCATGGAGGACAGCGCAGCACCAGGGGTGCAGAGGGCAAAGTGGAGAGATTTCCGCACAGAGGATAGGTGCCGACCAGCACTCACCAGCCTGAGAGGCTTGTCTGCTCACCCGCCGGGACGGGCGGGGCTGGGAGCTGAGGTTTGAGCTTCAGAGTTCAGATCCCAGGTAGAGGACTGGGGTTGGCTGTGTGAACACAGCCTGAAGGAGGCTAGTGTGCCACAGCTAGCTGGTAGGGAGTCCAGGAAAATGTCTGGAACTGCCTAAGAGGCAAGACACAATTGTTTCAGGGTGCACGAGAGGAGGGGATTCAGAGCACTGCCTAAACGATCTCCAGAGATGGGCGCAAGCCGTGACTATCAGTGCGGAAATAAGAGACTGGCATGATATGCTAGGGCTGCTGCTGCAGCCATCAAGAAACCTGCGTGCAAGCGCAGGTCACTATCCACACCTCCCCTCCCAGGAGCCTGTGCAACATGCCACTGCCAGGGTCCCGTGATCCAGGGAAAACTTCCTGGGGAGAACACACGTTGTGCCTCAAGGTGTTGCAACGTCACTCCAGTGTCTGCCACCGCAGGTTCGCCCCGCATTCCATACCCCTCCCTCTCCCCGGCCTGAGTGAGTCAGAGCCCCCTAATCAGCGGCTCCTTTAACCCCGTCCTGTCTGGGAGCGGAACAGACACCCTCAGGAGACCTGCATGCAGAGGTGGGGCCAAATCCAAAGCTGAACCCCGGGAGCTGTGTGAACAAAGAAGAGAAAGGGAAATCTCTCCCAGCAGCCTCAGGAGCAGTGGATTAAATCTCCACAATCAACTAGATGTACCTGCACCTGTGGAATACCTGAACAGACAACGAATCATCCCAAAATTGAGGTGGTGGACTTTGGGAGCAACTGTAAACTTGGGGTTTGCTTTCTGCATCTAATTTGTTTCTGGTTATATGTTTATCTTAGTGTAGTACTTAAAGCTTACTATCATTGGTAGATTTGTTTATTGATTTGGTTGCTCTCTTGCTTTATTTTTTTTAATATATATATCTATTTTTTTCCTTGTTCTCCTTTTCTGAGTGTGTATGCTTCTTTGTGTGATTTTGTCTGTAATGCTTTGTTTTTACCATTTGTCTTAGGGTTCTGTCTGTTTGTTTCTTTTTTTTTTTTTTTTCCAGTATGCGGACGTCTCACCGCTGCAGCCTCTCCCGTTGCGGAGCACAGGCTCCGGACGCACAGGCTCAGTGGCCATGGCTCACGGGCCCAGCTGCTCCGCGGCATGTGGGATCTTCCTGGACCAGGGCATGAACCCGCGTCCCCTGCATCAGCAGGCAGACCCTCAACCACTGCACCACCAGGGAAGCCCCTGTCCGTTTCTTTTTGTTTGTTTTTGTTAGTATAGTTTATAGCACTTGTTATCATTGGTGGATTTGCTTTTTGGTTTGGTTGCTCTCTTCTTTCTTTTTTTTTAATTACATTTTTATTTTTAATAATATTTTTTATTTTAATAGTTTTATTTTATTTTATTTGGTTTTTTTCATTCTTTCTTTCTTTTTCTCCCTTTTCTTCTGACCGTGTGTCTGACAGGGTCTTGTTGCTCCAGCCAGGTGTCAGGCCTGAGGCTCTGAGGTGGGAGAGCCAAGTTCAGGACATCGGTCCACCAGAGACCTCCGGGCCCCATGTAATATCAAACAGCGGAAGCTCTCTCAGAGATCTCTGACTCAATGCAAAGACCCAGGTCCACTCAACGACCAGCAAGCTACAGTGCTGGACACCCTATGCCAAACAACTAGCAAGACAGGAATACAAACCCACCCATTAGCAGACAGGGTGCCTAAAATCATAATAAATTCACAGACACCCCAAAACACACCACCAGACAGCATCCTGCCCACCAGAAAGACAAGAAACAGCCTCATCCACCATAACACAGGCACCAGTCCCCTGCATCAGGAAGCCTACACAACCCACTGAACCAACCTTACCCACTGGGGGCAGACACCAAAAACAGCAGGAACCACAAACCTGCAGCCTGCGAAAAGGAGACCCCAAACACAGTAAGTTAAGCAAAATCAGAAGACAGAGAAATACACAGCAGGTGAAGAAGAAAGGTAAAAATCGACCAACCCTAACAAATGAAGAGGAAATAGGCAGTCTACCTGAAAAAGAATTCAGAGTAATGATAGTAAAGATGATCCAAAATCTTGGAAACAGCATGGAGAAAACAGAAGAAATGTTTAACAAGGACCTAGAAGAACTAAAGATCAAACAAACAATGATGAACAACACAATAAATGAAATTTAAAATTCTCTAGAAGGAATCAATAGAAGAATAACTGAGGCAGAAGAACGGATAAGTGACCTGGAAGATAAAATACTGGAAAAAATCACTACAAAGCATAATAAAGAAAAAAGAATGAAAGGAATTGAGCACAGTCTCAGAGACATCAGGGACATTAAATGCACCAACATTAGAATTACATGGGTCCCAGAAGAAGAAAAAAAAAAGGGGGGGACTGAGAAAATATTTGAAGAGATTATAGATGAAAAATTCCCTAAGAGGGAAAAGGAAATAGTCAGTCAAGTCCAGGAAGAGCATAGAGTTCCATACAGGATAAATCCAAGGAGAAAAATGCCAAGACACATATTAATCAAACTACCAAAAATTAAATACAAAGAAAACATATTAAAAGCAACAATGGAAAAGCAACAAATAACATACAAGGGAATCCCCATGAGGTTAAAAGCTGATCTTTCAGCAGAAACTCTGCATGCAAGAAGGGAGTGGCAGGACATATTTAAAGTGATGAAAGGGAAAAACCTACAACCAAGATTACTCTACCCAGCAAGAATCTCATTTAGATTTGACAGAGAAATTAAAACCTTTACAGACAAGCCAAATCTAAGAGAATTCAGCACCACCAAACCAGCTTTACAACAAATGCTAAAGGAACTTCTCTAGGCAGGAAACACAAGAGAAGGCAAAGACCTACAATAAAAAACCCAAAACAATTAAAAAAATGGTAATAGGAACACACATATTGATAACTACCTTAAATGTAAATGGATTAAATGCTCCAACTAAAAGACATAGACTGGCTGAATGGATACAAAAACAAGACCTGTATATATGCTGTCTACAAGAGACCCACTTCAGACCTAGGGACGCATACAGACTGAAAGTGAAGGGATGTAAAATGATATTCCATGCAAATGGAAATCAAAAGAAAGCTGGAGTAGCAGTTCTCATATCAGACAAAATCGACTTTAAAACAAAGACTATTACAAGAGAAAAAGAAGGACACTACATAACAATCAAGGGATCAATCCAAGAAGAAGATATAACAGTTGTAAATATTTATGCACCCAACATAGGAGCACCTCAATACATAAGGCAAATGCTAACAGCCATAAAAGGGGAAATTGACAGTAACACAATCATAGTAGGGGACTTTAAAACCCCACTTTCACCGATGGACAGATTATCCAAAATGAAAATAATTAAGGAAACACAAGCTTTAAATGATACATTAAACAAGATGGGCTTAATTGATATTTATAGAACATTCCATCCAAAAACAAAAGAATACACTTTCTTCTCAAGTGCTTATGGAACGTTCTCCAGGATAGATCATATCTTGTGTCACAAATCAACCCCTGGTAAATTTAAGAAAATTGAAATCGTATCAAGTATCTTTTCCAGCCACACCTCTATTAGACTAGATATCAATTACTGGAAAAAAACTGTAAGAAATACAAACACATGGAGGCTAAACAATACACTACTAAATAACCAAGAGATCGCTGAAGAACTCAAAAAAGAAATTAAAAAAAATACCTAGAAACAAATGAAAATGAAAAGATGACACTCCCAAACCTGTGGAATGCAGCAAAAGCATTTCTAAGAGGGAAGTTTATAGCAATACAATCCTACCTCAAGAAACAAGAAACATCTCAAATAAGCAACCTAACCTTGCACCTAAAGCAATTAGAGAAAGAAGAACCCAAAAACCCAAAAGTTAGCAGAAGTAAAGAAATCATAAAGATCAGATCAGAAATAAATGAAGGAAACAATAGCTAAGATCAATAAAACTAAAAGCTGGTTCTTTGAGAAGATAAACAAAATTGATAAACCATTAGCCAGACTCATCATGAGAAAAAGGGAGAAGAGTCAAATCAATAAAATTAGAAATGAAAGAGGAGAAGTAACAACTGACAGTGCAGAAATACAAAGGATCATGAGAGATTACTACAAGCAACTATATGCAAATAAAATGGACAACCTGGAAGAAATGGATAAATTCTTAGAAAAGCACAACTTCCCAAGACTGAACCAGGAAGAAATAGAAAAATCTGAAAGAGAAGTTAAGGAAACACTCTCATTTACCATTGCAACAAAAAGAATAAAATACCTAAGAATAAACCTACCTGAGGAGACAAAAGACCTGTATGCAGAAAACTATAAGACATTGATGAAAGAAATTAAAGATGATACAGACAGATGCGAGGATATACCATGTTCTTGGATTGGAAGAATCAACATTGTGAAAATGACTATACTACCTAAAGCAATCTACAGATTCATTGCAATACTATCAAACTACCACTGGCATTTTTCACAGAACTGGAACAAAAAATTTCATAATTTGTATGGAAACACAAAAGACCCCAAATAGCCAACGCAATATTGAGAAAGAAAAACGGAGCTGGAGGAATCAGGCTCCCTGACTTCAGACTATACTACAAAGCTACAGTAATCAAGACAGTATGGTACTGGCACAAAAACAGAAATATAGATCAATGGAACAGGATAGAAAGCCCAGATTTAAACCCATGAACCTATGGTCACCTTATCTTTGATAAAGGAGGCAAGAATATGCAATGGAGAAAAGAAAGCCTCTTCAACACGTGGTGCTAGGAAACTGGACAGCTACATGTAAAAGAATGAAATTAGAACACTCCCTAACACCATACACAGCAATGTGTATATGCCCAGTAGTGGGATTGCTGGGTCGTATGGAGAATATGCAATGGAGAAAAGAAAGCCTCTTCAACACGTGGTGCTAGGAAACTGGACAGCTACATGTAAAAGAATGAAATTAGAACACTCCCTAACACCATACACAGCAATAAACTCAAAATGGATTAGAGACGTAAATGTAAGGCCAGACACTATAAAACTCTTAGAGGAAAACATAGGCAGAGCACTCTATGACATACATAACAGCAAGGTCCTTTTTGACCCACCTCCTAGGGAAATGGAAAAAAAACAAACATAAACAAATGGCACCTAATGAAACTTAAATGCTTTTGCACAGCAAAGGAAACCATAAACAAGACGAAAAGACATCCCTCAGAATGGGAGAAAATATTTGCAAACAAAGAAACTGACAGAGGATTAATCTCCAAAATATACAGGCAGCTCATGCAGCTCAATATGAAACTAAGAAAACAACTCAATCCAAAAATGGGCAGAAGACCTAAATAGACATTTCCCCAAAGAAGATATACAGATTGCCAGCGAACACATGAAAGAATTCTCAACATCATTAATCATTAGAGAAATGCAAATTGAAACTACATTGAGATATCATCTCACACAGGTCAGAATGACCATCATCAAAAAATCTACAAACAATAAATGCTGGAGAAGGTGTGGAGAAAAGGGAACCCTCTTGCACTGTTAGTGGAAATGTAAATTGATACAGCCACTATGGAGAACAGTATGGAGGTTCCTTAAAAAACTAAACATAGGAACTACCATACGACCCAGCAATCCCACTACTGGGCATATACCTTGAGAAAACCATAATTCAAAGAGTCATGTACCACAATGTTCATTGCAGCTCTATTTACAATAGCCAGGATGTGGAAGCAAGCTAAGTGTCCATCGACAGATGAATGGATAAAGAAGATGTGGCACATATATACAATGGAATATTATTCAGCCATAAAAAGAAACAAAATTAAGTTATTTGTAGTGAGGTGGATGGACCTAGAGAGTGTCATACAGAGTGAAGTAAGTCAGAAAGAGAAAAACAAATACCATATGCTAACACGTATATATGGAATCTAAAACAACAAACAAAAAAAATGGTTCTAAAGAACCTAGGGGCAGGACAGGAATAAAGATGCTGATGTAGAGAATAGACCTGAGGACACAGGGAGGGGGAAGGGTAAGCTGGGACGAAGTGAGAGAGTAGCATGGTCATACATACACTACCAAGTGTAAAATTGATAGCTAATGTGAAGCACCAGTGAGAAGAATAGAAGAGGTTGTACAGAAAAAACAGAAATGATTAATAAAATGTTATATTAAAACCCAAATATATTAGGAATTACATTAAATATAAGTGGAACAATTGCTACAAATAAAATAATAAGATTGTCAGACTGGATTTTTTAAAAACTATGATAGTATCAGAAGACACCCCTTAAATTATAAGAAAGGTTAAAAGTAAAAGAAAGAAAAAGATATGTTGTACAAATGCTAGGTAAAGCAAAATGGTATATCTATGCTAATTTCACACAATGCAGGCTTATATACCTAAGTATTAAAGAAATTTTTAAAAGCTTACAAATGTAGAACAATTCTAAATGTGTATGTACCTAATAGGATCAAAATATATAAATCAAAAAATAATAGTACTAAAAGAAGAAATCACAATCACCTTTAGAGATTTTAAACACATCTTCTCAGTAAATTTTAGAAAAAACAAACACAAAAATCAATATGGCATAGTAGCTCTTAATACTTGATCTATTTGACAATCTTGATCTATTTGACATACATGAAGCACTCTAGCCTCAAACTGCAAAATACACATTCTTTTCAAGTACACACAGAACATTAACTAATATAAACAATATACCAAGCCTTAGAAGATTACAGTATAGATTGACCACAGTAGAATTAAACTAGATATCAAAAATCAAAAAAAAAACTAGAAAAATTCCCAAGGATTTCACAATTAAGCAATACGCTTCTTTATATCCCATGGATTAAAGAAAAAATCAAAACGAAAATTAGAAAATGTATTGAACTAGATAGTAATAAAAATATAATGTATCAAAACTTGTGGGATATTGCTAATGCAATTTTAAAGGGAAATCGATAATCTTAATAGGGTATAAAAAAAGGAGGGGGCTAAAAAGAAGTCAGACTGAAAATCAATGATATAACATCTCTCTTCCCTCAAATTAAACTCAAAGTTCTTGCTTACCCCTTACACCAGGTGAGGGCACTGTGAAAAGACAGACGTATGAACAAGGAAACTACCAGACACCCACTCTGCTGGCACATTGATCTTGGACTCGCCAGCATCAAGAGCTGTGAGAAATAAGTTTCTCCTGTTTCTAAGCCACCCAGTCTGTGGTATTGTATTATAGCAGACTGAATGATCTAAGACAAGACTAATGTAATTGATATCCTTTAGCAAGACTTGTCAAGAAAAAATTAAATACAAGTTATCAACATTCCTATTTAAAAGAGACACTGAAATAAAGATTCCACAGGCATTAAAATAATAGGAAGTAATATGTACAACTATCTTCACAAACTCTTCCAGAGAATAGAAAAGGAGTGAATAATTAACAACTCATTTTCTGAGTCTATAATCTTGATGACAAATCCAGACAAGGACATTACAAAAAATGGCCAATCCTTTTCATGAACAGAGACCCAAAATATTAAAACTGCCAATACATTTAAAAGATCATGAATAAGTTTCCAGGACTTCAAACTTGGTTTCACATTTGAAAATCAGTATTGTAATTTACCACATTAACAGGACAGAGGAAAAACATCATACAGGCTTCACAACTGATAGTAAACAAAAGGTTTCGCTAATATTTAATACCTATTAATAATTTTTTAAAAATCAGTAAACTAGGAATAGAATGAACTTCCTAAATCTGATTAATGGCACCTACCAAAAAATTAATATTTTTGGTAGAAAGAGAGATGAATTTTAAGGAATTGGCCCACAAGATTGTGGGGTTGCAAGTCTGAAATCTGCGGAGCATCTCCCCAGGATGGAGACGCAGGGGAGAACTGATGTTACTCTGAAGGAAGGCTGCAGGCAGATCCCCGCTTCTTAGAGGACCTCATTGTTTTTCTCTTATGACCTTTACTTGTTAACTGATTGGATGAGGCTCACCCACATTGTGGAGGGTCATCTGCTTTACTCAGAGTCTGCTGATTTAAATGGTAATCACACCTAAAAACTACTTTCACGGTAACATCTAGACTGGTATTTGACCGAAAACTGGGTGTCATGGCCCAGCCAAGTTGACATATAAAATTCACCACCACATCCACTGTCCCCACTTAGATTTGATACTTTATAGGCAGTCATAGCCAGAGTGATAAAGACCAGAAAAATTAAAAGATGAAAATTGAGGGAAAAAAAGAGAAGTAAAACTGCAATTATCCACCAATGATATAATGGTATATGGGGAAAAATTGAAAATAATCTACAAACTATTAGAATTAATAAGCAAATTTATTAAGGTCACTGGATACAGTATCATTATACAAAAGTGAATTATTTTCTATATACTAGTAACAAACAAATAGAAAGTTATATTTCACATAGCATCCAAAAAACTCAAACATTAACAAAACATGTGCAAACCTCTACACAGAAACAGACTCAACTTTGCCAAGAAAAACTAAAGATCCAGATTTACAGGGGGAAATAATCCAGGACATGGAAGCAACCTAAGTGTCCATCAACAGAGGAATGGATAACGAAGATGTGGTACATACATACAATGGAATATTACCCAGCTGTAAAAAAGAAAGAAATTCTGCCGTTTTCAGCAACATGGATGGACCTATAGGGTATTATGCTTAGAAATAAGTCAGAGAAAGACAAATACTCTGTGATATCACTTACATGTGGAATCTAAAAAATAAAGCAAATGAATGTATATAACAAAACAGAGACAGACCCACAGATACATAGAACAAACCAGTGGTTACCAGTAGGGACAGGAAAGGGAGGAGGGGAAAGATGAGGATAGAGGATGAAGAGATATAAACTACCATGTATAAAATAGGTAAGCAAAAATGATGTATTGCACAGCACGGGGAATTATACCCATTATTTTCTAATAACTTTAAATGGAGTATAATCTGTAAAATTATTGAATCACTATGCTGTACACCTGAAACTAATATATTATGGTAAATCGACTATACTTCAGTTTTTTTTTTTAAGTCAAAATGTCAAATTTACAGTGGGAAATACAACCGATTCTTGTTGTTCGCAGTACTTATGTTCTATGATGTCTGCAAACACTGGATCAGTGAATACTGACCGTTGTTCCCCAGGGAAACCTGAGGTTAGATTCCTGCAAACCTCTGGTCACAACATTCTGACAAGCACCTTATTTAATGTATGCTATTGATTCATTAACATCGAACTCCCGACCAACACCCTTATAATCCATGACTAAACACAGCTTCTCTAACACGTGTATTTTATCCACAAGGCACATCATAACCTTCTTGTGCTGAGCATCCCTAGCCATCACCTCATTTTAAACAGAAAAATCACCAACAAAAGGCACAAAACTTCAAAAACTGTGGCACTAAATTAACCGCGAAAAGGACGCTTGTTTACCACTAGTGTGAGAGCTGAAACAGGAAAGCGGGGCTCGCCTTGCTCTATCTCAGCTGCAAACGTGTCCACCAGGCAACCTGAAATCGTCACCACTCTAATCATACCCACAACGACCCCCAAATGCCACAGGTATCGATTTGGGGATACAAATTTTAACAAGCAGGCTACTTTGGAAATACAGATCTCACAAATCATAAGAATCTGCTGTTCCACCTTCAAGGACTGGGAGACGAAAACAGAAGTCAATTCTCCTCGAAGTGATCTATATATTCAGTGAAGTCTCAGCTGGTATCCCAGTGGACTTTTGGTGGAAGCTGATAAGGCTCTTCTAAAATTCAAAGGAATGGAAATAACAAAGATGGTTCTGAAGAAGATGACGTTGGAGCACTTACGCCACCACCTAGAAAGACTTGTCTAAAGCTATACTGGTTAAAATATTGTGATACTGATGCAAAGATAGAAAACCAAACCAGTGGAACAGACCCACACATAAATACGGCCACCTAATTTCCAACAAATATGTCATTTCAATGCATCACCCCAAATCAACAAAAAAAGATAAATAACTCAGTTAAAAATGGGCAACTGCTGTCTAGATCCTTCACAGAAAAGGATATCCAAATGATCAATAGCATATGCTAAGGAACTCAACATTACTGACCAGCAGAAAAATGCAAAACAAAACCAACAAGATACAAAACAAATGTTTTATTCAGAAAATGAAGACAGACACAAAATACTGTGTGATTCCATTAATACAAGTTTCTATAAGAGGCAAAACAACATTACAGTGACAAAGTTAGAATAAAGGTAACCTTTGAGGGGAGGGTAATGACATGGTGGGGACTGTAGGATGGCTCCTGGGCACTGGGAATATTCTAGATCTTGATTTGAATGATGGCTACATAAGTGTGAACGTTTTGTAAATATTTGTTATATTTTACTGTATAGTTACTTCAATAAAATGTTTATTAAAGGTTCCTGAGATAAATTATTTTTTTTAACGGAGAATTCTCTATCCAGCCAACCCAGCAATTGTACAGTTGTCCCTTGAACACTGCAGGGGTTAGGGGCGCCCACCTACCCACAAACAGTCAAGGAATCTGGCAACTGCTATCTCTGCCTCTAAAACCGAGAAATTGATAAATGATTCATCTAAAGACAGGAAGCTGATACAGTCTGGATGGAATCGGAACTCAAACCCTAGTTCTTTTGATTCCACGTATTGTGATCTCTCATGGAACACAAACTATTCCCCACGCTTAGTTCGTTTAAAGATATGTACAATGAAAATACAGGTACTATATATATTGAAAAAAAATCTGCATATAAGTTGGCCTGGGCAGCTCAAATCCATGTTGTTCAAGGGTCAACTGTCGTTGAAAATAGAAAACAAGATATTTCAGGCCTACAAAGTCTCAAACATCTTTATATTCTTCCCTGTAACCTTTTGGAAATAGATGAGGTACGTTGACACAAGGATAGAGTAAATGAAGGTCTGGCAAACTTTTTTGTTAAGGACCAGATAGTAAATATCTTAGGCTTTGCGGCTGTGTTGTCTGTCTCCACACTCGACTATCATTGTAGCCTGAAAGCAGCCATGGACAACACACAGGTAAATGGGCATGGTCGTGCCCCAGTCAAACTTGATTTACAAACAAACAAGCAAAAAAACCTATGTCTGGGGGCCATAGTTTTCTGAGCTTTGGACTCAACCAAGAAAGAGGAGGGCATGAGGGACAGGAGAGAAAAAAATGGGAATCCTCGGAATATGGGAAAGGGAAATCCCAAGATGGAGTCTGTGTAATAAATGTAGCCATTGATCAATGCACATTGGAGCAGTCCAGGGGCAAACTAGACAAGAAAAGCAGTAACTCCAGGAAACAAGAATAAGGAAAGGAAAAGTGATTAGTGTGTGCTACACAGCTCAGCTGTCCATAACAGCTATAAAATCGTGATAGTGGGACCACTAAATACTTATCCAACTAAAGTGATGATGTAGATGTTGGGTGGATAGAGGCATAGGAACTTATACGTATGGGGCTCTAGGCTGAGGAGTAAGCTAAGTCCTCATCTTCCGTGGTGGGAAACTAGTAGACGACATCTAAGGCCGAAGTCAGCAAGCAGCAATGTGTGCCCTTACTTACAGACATGAATGTATATATTTAAAAAATTGGTGGAGAATTTAAAGGTCATTTCCTGCAGGGAGGAAGAAACGATGGCAGCAGAGACAGTGAACATATTCATAATTTGCATAGGAAGTCTTGTAGAAGGATCATAGTGTTTAAACCATATGCATACACAGTCTTGATAAAAACAAAATACAAACTTAGAAAGCAGAAAATGAATGGGTACCCAAGACTCTGAACTAAACTGAAATCAAACCCCACATGGGCTGACATAGCTTGAAATGGTTTTGAACCTTCCTCTTAAAAATTCAATGCTATGTTGCATTCTACTTCATGATATTTGCCTTTTCATAGATTTAACCTTTATGTCCCAGACCTCACATACCTGTCATTACAAAATATTATACCTTTCAGTTTTCCTTTTTGTTATTTTCCATGTATTTTTTTCCAAAATTTTTGTTGTGCTAAAAAACACACATGAAATATACCATCTTAATCATTTTTCAGTGTACAGTTCAGTGGTATTAAATACGTTCACGTTGCTGTGTCACCATCACCACCACTGAATCTCATCAGTTCCGACATATTTTAAAGTATGTGTCGTCGGACTCTGACACCGCCCTCCACAGACCACCATCTCCCAGCTCAGCTGCCATGGCATCGTTCAGTCGGTCGGAGTTTGATGTCATTTGTCAGTAAGACCTTTACGCTGCTGTTTACTTGCGATCGGAAGCTTTCAGGAACAGACCAGTTGTTTCAAAGCTTTGTTTTGACCCCTGAACACTCAGAGTTCTCCTTATAACACGAACAGCACCTGAATAAACCTGGCACCTTGTTATGTGAAGTGAACCCCACATCAAAGGCTGGGTTGAAATTACTGTTTAAATCTCCAGGTGGGTTTCTCATGAATCAATCCACAATGGCTTTTCAGAGATTATTTTCAGGGCTTCCCACCTTTTTACCACAAAAATTGTCTTCTTATTCTCTCCTGGTTTTCACTTTTCTGTTTCACATGCTGTCTGATAGGGAAACTTCGGGATTTTTCAACTCCTTTCTCCTATGGAGGGAAAATCACCCTGCTTTGACAGAAATATGATCTCTAGTTTCCAATAGTCAGCCTCAGCCCACATCTTGCATTTTGTAACCAGTTAGAGGCTGCAAAGATGGATTTTCATACATCCTAATAATAGCACCTTGTCTAAAAGTCTGGACTCAGATCTATTTATCTATGCTCTGGGTAAACATATAGGGAAATCGTGAGATGAAATCACGGCAGAAGGTAATTTTCTTGTGATGCTAAAGCCTGGGCAGCGAACCTTTTATAATTCATATTACTGACATCACAAATAAACTGAAATGAGATTTAATGATCAAAAGTGAGATGATTAAAAACTCTTATGGCTCAGGTCTATTATACTGATATTAATATTTAATGGAAAATGAGACATGGTTTGTTTCATGAAACAGTACGCGAGTCTTGAATAGATAAACTCTGAAGGTAGAATGAAGGGCGAAGCACCAGTGAATTGGAGAAAAGATCAACAACCTTGGAAAAAATGGGAAGATGAAAGGACATTTCTGAAGAAAGCAGAAAAGCATTTGCAATGGATGTGAAAAATGATTTAGAAAGACAGTGATTGCCTTTCTTCCTGCCTGATGCTTGCAATTGCCTAGAAAAAACTCTTCTAACTGAAGAAAAATGCAGCCAAGGGTGCTGACCCTGCCCTGTGGCTTTGACACTGACTACTGTGAGAGCCAGCCCGGAAGGGGCCCGGGCACCAGGCAGACAGGGCTGCTCCAGGCTGCATGGCAGAGCTAGGGCACCTCCCGCCCAGGTCAAGGTTTGTGGAGCCAGAGGGGGACCAGGTGAAGGACTTACTCTCTTCGGGTGATCCGAGTGGGCAACCAGGGTTAAAGCTACGGAAGGGGACAGACTGGCTTTGCTGGTTTGACCATCTGTGGGAACTCGGGCCATTGGCTGACCTCCTGCAACCTCAACTTTCTCAACTGCAAAGTGGGGTAATAACAGCACTTACCTGACTGCGAGATGGTGACAAGAGCTTAGACACCGTGTCCAGCAGCTGTAAAAGCCAGGGAATCACCACCTGTGATTGTTACCATTGACACCACCCCTGGCTTTGGGAATCTGGAGGTAGGGAAGGTCACCACACCCCAGGCGGTGACAGCATCTCCTTAGTGACCAAAGCCACTGCCAGAGACCGCAGGCTCGTGCAGGTGTGGATAGCGGGGCAAGGCCCCAGCAGGGCCCATTCAGCCATGTGCAGGTTCTCTGTGGGTCCCCAAGTTCCCAGGACAGCAACCCAATGTCATCAGGGCCTCAGGGGACAGGCCTGGCTCCTCAGCCACACCTCAGTTTGGTTTCAACTCCAAATAAAGTCAGATGAAGAGACCGTTGGAAAACTCTAGGCCACACTTCACTAAGGACAAAAGGACACAGGCTTTCCCTCCCACGCTGACCGGTCAGACAGGCCTGGCTCCAGCCCTGCCATTCAAGTGTCACCCGTGTCCTACCTGGTCCCCATATCGATGTCTGAGACCCACCTGCTGCCCTCCCGTGTTGGTGCCGGGCTCAGCCAGCCTCTGCCCACCCCAGGCCCCACTGAACGCACAGCACCGGAGACCACGTAGGTCTCCTGTTACCCCCATCACCCTGGATGGTCTTTTCCACCCCACATGGTGCAAACATGCCTTGGATTTGTGACTTGGCCAAAGGGACCCCCTCTGTGAACACATCCTGCAAAAATGCTCTATGACCGGCTCTCCTCTGTGGGAAAGGGCCTGGGGCCCCTGCAGCCGCAGAGGAGGAGGGTCCTTTCTGCTCGATTGTCCTGCAAAGCTTCCCCTCATTGCTCAGCGACCTTGACCTTTCTCCCACTGTCATCATTCCCCCACAGACACAAACCAGGACGGAAATTGATGGGTTTGTTGCCAACAAAGTTTTCGGTGTTTTTTCCCCCTCATTCTCACCTTCCACCTGAATTATACAAACTCGTACCAGATTTGTGAATTCTAAGGGTCAAAGCAGGGATCAAGCCTTATGGGTTTGAGAGAAGTAAGTGTGGCCTAAATAAAAGGTAGCTCTCCTTTCACTGTTAGGAAGCGGGAGACCGAGATTCACAGAGAGCACATGGGGCTCCAGCACGGCAGCCCGGTGACCACAGACCCGACCTCAGCGTGGCCACTCTTGGGACAGAGGAGGAGCCTGAGGCTCAGAGAGATGATATGACTTGCCAGTTTCTCACGCAAGATGGGATTTCCCATCACATATGCCTGACTTCACCCTCCGTGGTCCTTCCGCCCCACCCCTTCCTCCCACAGGGGAAAGGATGGAAATGCGTATGGTCACAGACAACGTTATATGATAAGTATTAAGGAAATCAGGCTCCTTGTCCTGGTGGGACTGTACTCCGAGGGGCCGCTGGTGCCCACAGCCCCTCCAAGGACAATCTTGGAGCCACATCTTCTGCTGTGGAGCTGCACGAGGGGACCGTGTTCCTTCCACCTCCCAACACCTAGCCTAGACTTAGGCGTCTGGGCCTCGGCACAGGAGTCATTCTGGGGCAGGGTTCAGGGAGTCCTGCAGTCCTTCCAGGCTGCTAGAACAGAGTACCCTGGACCGGGGCTTACAAACAACAGACATTTTCGTCTCAGAGCTCTGGAGGCTGGAAGTCCAAGATCAAGACCCCAGCAGACCTGGTGTCTGGTGAGGCCCCCTTCCTGGTTCACAGACGGCCGTCTTCTCACTGTGCTGTCACATGGTGGGAGGGGGAAGGGCTTCTAGAGTTTCTTTTATGAGGACAGTAATGCCAGCAGGACGGCTCCACCCTCATGACTTAAGCTGCTCCCTAAAGCCCCACCTCCAAAGACCATTGCCTTGGGGGCCAGGTTTCACCTCACGAATTTGGGGGGAACGCGGCCATTCAGTCTGTATCTAGGAGTGAGGTCCTAAACCGGAGGCAGAGGGTCTCTTGTGTAGCTGTTTCCAGTTTGCACAGGGCCCCGAATCACGTTAATGTCTCAAAGGGACCAGTTGCTCAATCCCAAATATTAAACAGAAGTTCTGTCACGTGCCTTTTTTCCCTTGCTTCCTGTAAGAAAGGATTTATGGGGCACTCAGTCTGTGCTTTGTGTTTTGCAGGGCACTTGTGATTTTACATCTGAATGGGACATGGATTATGACCTCATAAGGATCACCACTGAACCAGCAAGATAAACAATTGAATAATCCAAATACATAGCTCTAGATGGATAGACTGCGGTCCCAGGCGCCACATGTGGAAATAAAGCTCCCCAGCGGATGGAATCAGAGATGGCTTAAAAGCCCAGGAGGTCGTTTACCTGGGGAAGAGTGGCATTGTATCAAGGTCCTTTGATGAAGTTATTAAGTCCCTGAACTAGTCAACCCTGAGGCCCTCCGGCCCCCTCCTCTCTTGTCAGATAAAATAATAAATCCCCTTTGTTTTAGCAAGTTCAGTTGAGGTTTTCTGTTACACAGAGCTGAAAGAATCTTACCTTACTTAGGACAAAAAAATAAACATAAACATGAAATTCTCCAAGAAATACCAGTGCCCAGGGACTATTTCTGTAACACTTTTTCATAAGCCCAAGAATTTCAGCCCCAATATACACAGTGTGGCTCACTGCTACCAGGAACAATTAGGAAGGGGACTGGGGTTGGGAGGCAAAAGCAGCGGAGCCCCAGGCAAGAGGCGTTAGAAATGAGCTTAGAAGAGATCAATGAAAATGCAGGCAAGAAGGCGCAGCTCTTGGATTACACTTTTTTTTTCTAGCAGAGGAAAATAGCTGAATGATTACATGAGATGCTTTCCCACAGAACTGAGGCTACACCAGGCTGCTCATTATGTTACTCATTACCAGAGCCTGGCTGGAGCCCTGGGAGCACACCATGCTCATCGTCCAAAAGGAGCCTGTCATTTCCTCCACTTTACTGGTTAGAAAACTAAGGCTGACTTACCTCGCTTAGTGTGATCATCTCTAGGTCCATCCATGTTGCTGCAAGTGGCATTATTTCATGCATTTATATGGCTGAGTAATATTCCATTGTATATATGTACCACATCTTTATCCATTCCTCTGTCAATAGACATTTAGCTTCCATGTCTTGGCTATTGTGAATAATACTACTATGAACATAAGGGTGGGTGTACCTTTTCGAACTGTAGTTTTTTTATAGATATATCCCCAGGAGTGGGATTGCTGGACCATATGGTAGCTCTAATTTTAGTTTTTTGAGGAACCTCCATACTGTTTTCCATAGCAATGGGAGTTTAGGATTAGAAGAGGCAAACTATTATATATAGGATGGAAAAACAACAAGGTCCTACTGTATAGCTCAGGGAACTACATTCAATATTCTGTAACAAACCATAATGGAAAAGAATATGAAAAAGAATATATATATATATATATATATATATATATATATAATTGAGTCACTTTGCTGTACAGAAGACATTAATACAACATTGTAAAGCAACTATACTTCAATAGAATTAAAAAAAAAGTAAACTAAGGCTATTAAGCCCTTGGCTAAGGAAGTGCAGGGTGGGTGCAGCTGTCAGGACACCATGTTGTCACCTCTAGGACGTGGAGATTCAGAAGCACCCACAAAGCAAGGCTGAGAGCATTGGGAAACACTCAAGGCCATTCCCACATCAAATATGCAAACACCAGGCTTCCAGAAGGGCCCCAAGACCAGGATTCAATAATTCTGACTCACAACAACAGAAAGATATTGGACGTTTGGATGCTGGACCATACACATAAGCAAGAATGTCTCTAACCATGCATTATCACCTGCATCAGAGCAAAAATAGAGACAAACATCTTATTGAAATCCCTGGGACAGGGTTTGCAGCATTGCTGGCAAGTAAGGATTGGTGAGAAAGTAATTTTACGAAACTGCTTGTTACTCATTTAAAATGGGAACTATCGTTTGTCATCCTTTTCCGCATTCTGTTTTTTTAGTGAACATAGTTAATATTTATGGACTTTATTTTTTCTCTGGCTTTTAAGAATGTCAGTTGCAAATTCTCTCCCCATCAAGTTTTCACTAACTTTCCTTTACCGTGAGGGACAGATTCTTGTACAACAAAAGAGAAGCAAAATAAACAGAAGCCATAACTTTAGAAATGGGATAGAGTGACACTTGCATAGGAATTATTAGATTAAGCCAGTAGGAGACCTGTGGAATTATTTCTATAAGGATGCCTGTTGCAGGTGAAATGGGGATAACAAACCAAAGGAATTGTCTGAATCAGCTGAGAATTTAACTCACAACAGAATTAAGCACAGAAACATCGACATCATTGTGTAGATCTTGGTGCAGGTCAGGGGGTTGGGGATGCGGCCTCTCTTGTCTGGAAGTGCCCTCTTCCTGATGAGGAGGTGATGCTCGGCTCCTGTTTCTGGAGATGAAAAGACAGATGCTTTTAAATGTCATGGATATGGGACCTGTGATATTCTTCAGGATAGCGTTCTTTTAAAATAAATCACATGGGCTGAAAATGAACTTTATATTTACTAATCTCTGACTCATTTGTCAAAGGGGCAAAAATGAAGCAAATAAAACTGGGGTGGATAGACCTAGAATCTGTGATACAGAGTGAAGTCAGAAAGAGAGAGACAAATACCGTATGCTAACACATATATATGGAATTTAAGAAAAAAAAATGTCATGAAGAACCTAGGGGTAAGACAGGAATAAAGACACAGACCTACTAGAGAATGGACTTGAGGATATGGGGGAGGGGGAAGGGTAAGCTGTGACAAAGCGAGAGAGAGGCATGGACATATACACACTAACAAACGTAAGGTAGATAGCTAGTGGGAAGCAGCCGCATAGCACAGGGAGATCAGCTCATAGCACAGGGAGATCAGCTCGGTGCTTTGTGACCACCTAGAGGGGCGGGATATGGAGTGTGGGAGGGAGGGAGATGCAGGAGGGAGGAGATATGGAGATGTATGTATGTGTATAACTGATTCATTTTGTTGTAAAGCAGAAACGAACACACCATTGTAAAGCAATTATACTCCAATAAAGATGTTAAAAAAAAAAAAACAACTGGGGAAATGTCCTTGCCTATTTTTCCTAACATGGCATTTTCCAGGGATTCACTTCGATTCCCATGGTATTGTCTTCGAGATGGTCCCTGATGAAGCACCGTATAAACAAGCTCTCAAAGTCGAGCCAAGGATGCCAGTGGAGACACCTGCCTTCATGATTTTAAAGAGGAATCAAAAGAGCAGAACGTTACCTTTTAATTAGATTCAAACTCATTTATTTACCAGACATGCTGCTGTGAATGCCAGCTTTGAGTTATAAAAGTTAAATGATGGTATTTTACTAAAACAACATGCAACAGTTTTGTACTTCTTTGTGGTTTTCAAAGGACATTTTCACATTTGTTTTGACCCTCAATCTGACACCACCAGGTAGCCAGCATAATTATTACGATCCTCACGTTACAGAGGAGAAACCAGAGGGTCAAAAAGATGGATGAAATTTTCACATTCACACAACAAATAAATGGCATAGCCAAGAGTAGAATCCACATCTCTATTCTGGTGTGCTTTCTCTTCTAAAGGGCAGAGGCATGGGGAAAACGTGAATAGAGATTCTAAAGCCAAAGATGGACCGATGCTCACAAATATACTTAGGGTAGTTGGGTGGGGTTGTTTTCAGTTAAATTTAAGACAAAGAAAATGAAAGGGATGGACAAGTTGATGGACTGAGCATAAAGCTGTTAATAAACGATAGAGAAAATTGTTCTACTTCTCTCTGCATCCAACTTCTCCGTCTAGGACTCAGATCTTCAGACAGGGTGGAAATAAAATGGGCAGGAGGAAATCCAGATCAAGTGAGGAGATGGTAAAGGGAGAGTGGGCAAGTCATCTGGCCCAGGGCACTGAGAGGGCACGACCAAATATCCTTGAGCCCCTTGGTCTGGTCTACGCGATGTAAGGTGATGTGCTCTATGTGGACAGTTTGGGAACCGCAAATTTTCAACCACATACACACACAAAAATGAAAGTAGAAGAAAGTCCCAAACATTAGCTGGTGACATTAAAGTGCATCTTATCAAGATTACAGAATTAATCACATAAGTATAGTTTATGTGCTCAATACACACACTACAAACCCCTTGAAGGCAGGGATTATTTTGTCTTCCTGGCAATCACTGCAATGACCTACACATCAGAGACACTTAGTAAAAGTATGCTGACCAAAACTGAGCACAGAAAACGGAACAAGAATCATTAGGTTCAAAAATAGTGATGACTTTTTGGATACCGCCCCCTGGATGGTCAACGGGTCTGTGTACCAGGATTTCAGGAAGACCTTGGAACAAGTACATCATACCTCTATAGACACAACTGGAATGAATGGCTTGGAGATGGCCCTGTTATGTGGATTAGTAGCTGCTTGAAAATACAGACTCAGAGGGTGAAAACTGATGACTGTAAACATGTGTGAGGTCTCCAGAGACCTGTGTTCAGTCCCAGTTGGGTTTTTTTTTTGACATTTTATCCTTCACACTGATGAGAAAAAATGTAGATTATTTCTGCTCTAGATCATGCAGTAAATATGGTTTCAGGTTTACTAGCATTTTTAATAGGAATATATTTCCTTGCTTAATTAAACTCCATAATTTTTAAAATGTGTTCAGTTTTCAATACAACATTGTTAACCATTTTAGGGTCATGTCATAATTAAATTCAACTCTTTTCATTTTTCTATCGTGGTAAAATATGCATGACATGTCATTTACCATTTTAACCTTTTTTTTTTTTTTTTTGCGGTACGCGGGCCTCTCCCTGCTGTGGCCTCTCCTGTTGCGGGGCACAGGCTCCAGACGCGCAGGCTCAGCGGACGTGGCTCATGGGCCCAGACGCTCCGCCGCATGTGGGATCTTCCTGGACCGGGGCACGAACCCATGTCCCCTGCATCGGCAGGCGGACTCTCAACCACTGCGCCACCAGGGAAGCCCCCATTTTAACCATTTTTAATTGTAGAGTTCTGTGGCGTAAAATACACTCGCGTTGTTGTGTGTCCATCACCGCCATCCATCTCCAGTACATTTTCCCCTTTCCCAACCTGAAGCTCCATCTCCATTAAACAATAAATTCCCATTCCCTCCCTCTACCAAACCCCTGGCAAGCACCATAATGCAAGAGATTTAAACAGTCAATGTACCACTCCTAAATGATGAATAGCATATAGAAAGAGACAATTAAAAAAAACATAGCTGGGCTCAAAAATGTGATAAACCTTCCTATGGAACAGAAATGAAACAGTAGTAATGCAGGAAAGAGTATGCAGCCCATTAGTCTGATGGGTTGTGAGCCTACAGACAGGCCATGCTGACCAAAAGTTTGGTGCCTGTTGGATAATAAAGAAGAAAATTCCTCCCTGAGGACAGAGACCAGAGTCAGGCTCAGTACTGGACCTCACTGCCCAGGACAGCACGCACACTGCACATCAGAACCCAAACACGCTGGCTGGTGTGTGTTACCCACATATCATGGAGACACAGCTCCAAACATATATGTGACCTGGTCTCTTCTAGGGACATGTGGGTGACAGATAAAATCAACAGCAATATCTTTGAGAAGAAAGTAAGCATGAAAAAGGAAGGAATAAATATCTCCTACTCAAATGAGGCTCCAAACCAAAATAAAGAAATGTAATACTAAAAAAAAAAGAGGAAAAATTTTAAATTTTTAAATGGTTTAATAAAGAATATATTGTGAATATGCATATGATGCTCCAAGAGTTAAGTGAAGGAAGAGCAAACATCAAATACCAAGTGAACAGTAAATTGTGAAATAAAGACAGAGAGCACTTCCAAGACCTATTATAACTGAGGAAAATCCCAGGGACCGACTTTCTCCCAGAAGACAATTGTCTACTCTGGACCTGGAGGCCCTGGAGATGGAACAGAAACTGGTGGATTCCAGTGGGGAGCCCGCCCTCTTGTGTGTCTCCTGCATTCACAGGCAGGATGGCATAAGGTGGCAGAGGTGCAGGGGGAAAACCAGAGTCTGAGTAGCCCAGCGAACAAGAGAGCTGAGTGTGGACATCCATGGCTGATGGAAGAGGGAGGTAGACCATGGAAGCCTGGAAGGAAAATTGTCAGAAAGGAGATCTGTCATTTCTTCCTGCCCACATCTCTTTCTGACCCCTGACATACACAGGGAACAGAATGAAAATACCGCACAAGAAAGAGAATGCGACCACGTTAATTTCTGGCTACAACAAAAGAAACTACACTTATCAGAGAAAAATAACATATTTCCAACTCTCCACAGCTTAACAGTCATGATATTTAAGATAAAAACCAAAATTACCCAACAAAGAATCAGGAATATAGGATGAATTATTTTTTTAAAAGGAAAAGAAGACAATCAACAGATATCAGATGAGTGAGATTCAACTAGGCTGGTCTTCCCACAGAGAACAATTCTATACTATGCATGTCATAAAAAAGGATATCCTGAATGCACTGCCCAAGGCTGTCAGCACTTTAGCCTTCCTAATGTTTGTAGAATACCACATCTAACAGCAAAATGCACATTTTTCAATGTGCATGGTTAAGTTCAACAGAGTGGGCCATAAAAGAAGTCTAAATAAATTCATAAAGACTGAAATCTTACAGGGTATATTCTCTTTCCACAACAGAATTAAAAACCAATAACTATAAGATATAGAAAATCCCAACTATTTGGAAGTTAAGCAACATACTTCTAAATAATCCATTGATCAAGATAGAAAACATAAAGGGAATTACACAATATTTTTAACTAAATAATAATGAAATATATCACACAAAGTTTATGTAATACATCTTTAAAAAAAAGCTTAGAAGAAAATTGTGCTTATATAGGAAGATCTAAAATCAATGATTTAAACTTCCATCTTAAGAAGTTGGAAAAAGAAGAGAAATTAAAGTCAAAGTAAGTAGAAATAAAGAAATTTTTAAAAAAATAAGAGCATGGATCAATTAATAACAAAAACAAGAGAAGATAATGAAAAATAGCAATAGAGGGAAAAAAGTTCATTCTTTAGGAAGATTTTAAAAGTCCTGAATAAATGGAGGGAGATACCATATTCATGAATTGGAAGACTTAATATGGTTGCAATATCAATTCTTTTCAAATTGACACATAGATTTAATGCAATCCCAGTCAAAATTCTATCAAGTTTTTCTGAAGAAATTGACAAGTTGATTTAAAAATTTATATGGAAATTCAAAGTACCTAGAATAGCCAAAACATTTTTTTATATTTTTCCCTTTTTATTTATTTCTTAAAAAGAAGTTTTAAGTTCACACTAAAATTGAACAGAAAGTACAGAGTTCCTATACAGCCTCCCTGCCACACACATACACAGTCCCCCCACTATCAACATCCCCCACCAGAGGGTACATTTGTTACAATCAGTGAACCTACATTGACACTTCAATTTCACCCAAAGTCCATACTTTAAGTTTCACTCTTGGTGTTGTACTTTCTACAAGTTTAGATAAATGTATGATGACTTGTATTCATCCTTATATATAGTATTATACAGAATAGCTTCACTGCCTTAAAAATCCTCTCTGCTCTGCCTATTTATCCCTCCCCACCAACCCCTGATCCTTTTACTGTCTCCATAGTTTTGCCTCTTCCAGAATGTCATAGAGTTGGTATCACAGTGTATGCAGCCTTTTCTAATAGGCTTCTTTCACTTGGTAATCTCCACTTAAGATTCCTACTTGTCTGTTCATGAATGATAGCTCATTTCTTTTCAGCACTGAATAATATTCCATTTATTATCCATCTGTGGTCTGGATGGACCACAGTTTAATTATTTACCTATTAAAAGACATATTGGTGGCTTCCAAGTTTGGGTAATTATGAATAAATCTGCTGTAAACATCCATGTGTAGGTTTTTGTGTGGACATATGTTTTCAACTCCTTTGGGTAAATACCAAGGAGCACAATTGCTGGATCACGTGGTATGAATGTGTTTAGTTTTGTAAGAAACTGCCAAGTTTTTTCCAAGGTGGCTGTCAGCAATGAATGAGAGTTCCTGTCACTCCACATCCTCACCAGCATTTTGTGTTGTCAGTGCTCCAGATTTTGGCCAATATAAATAGGTCTACAGTGGTATCTCATCGGTGTTTTAATTTGTAATCCCCTAATGACATATGATTTTAAGCCCTTTTCATATGATTATTAATTTTTAAAAAGAAGAAAAATGTGGAGGACTTGTACTATGTAATTTCAAAACTTAAGTACAGAATTCAAGGCAACGTGGAACTGATATATTGACATACATCTGGACCAATGGAACAAAATGGAAAATGTCTGGAAATAGAGCTTTGCTTATATGGCCAAGTGATTCATGACCAAAAAGGATAATCTTTACCCATATTGCTCCTGGTACAACTGGATATTTGTATGAAAATAAATGAACCTCAATCTTTACTTCATAAAACACTAAAAATAAACTTAATTTTATCATAGACCTAAATGTAACAGATAAATTATAAAACTTCCAGAAGAATACACTGGAGAAAATCATTGTGACTTTGTGTTAGGCAGTGATGATTACAGGATACAAAAAGTCAAACCACAGAGCAAAATATTGGTAAAATGAACTTCATCAAACTTAACATATTTTGCTCTTTAAAAGAACATTAAGAAAATGAAAAGACAAGCCACAGAGTGGAGAAAAACATTTGAAAAGCTTATACCTGACAAAAATTTATATCCAGAACATATATTACCAATAAATATGTTAATACATGTACAACGTTGTTAGTTGTCAGGAAAATATATATTAGAACCACAATGAGATACACAGGCACTAGAGGGCTAAAATTTAAAAGACTGACAATATCAAATGTTGACAAGGATGTGGAGCAAATGAAAATCTCATATCCTGTTTAGAATGTAAAATGATACAGCAACTTTGGAAAACAGTTTAGCAGTGTTTTATAAGGTTAAACATATATTTACTGCATAATTCAACTATTCCATTCCTAGATATTCACCCAAGAGAAACGAAAACATGTCTGCACCAAATATAAGTGAATGTTCATAGCAGTACTACTACTTATAACAGCCAAAAGTTGGGAACATCCCATGATTCCATCAATGAATGAATGAATAAACAAATGATATCTATACCACAGAATACCACTCAGCAGCTAAAAGAAATAAACCATCAATACATGCAACAACATGGATAACTCATTAAAATGTTATACTAAGTGAAGGAAGTTAAAAGCAAAAGACTACATAATGTAGGATTCCTTCTATCTGAAGTTCTAGAAAAGACAAAAGCAGAAGAGCTATTGCCCAAGGTTAGGAGCCTAGGGAGGATTAACTGCAAAGGTACAGAAGGGAGCTTTTGGGGGTAATAGAAATGCTTGGTATCTTGCTTGTGAGGGTGGTTACAAGACTTTACAATCACCAAAAACTCAAAACAAAATGAGAAGTAAACTGGAAAAAAAAGTGTAAAAAAAAAAAACAGTCTTAGAAATAAAATATAGAAATATTCTTAGAATATTTTTTTCTTAGAAAAAAAATTTCCTTAGAAAATTTTTTTCTTAGAAATAAAAATATAGACTTTAAAATTAAAATTTGGTAAATCACAAGACTGAATGAATTCTAAAATAGATGCAAAAACTGCATTTGTGAGCTGAAACAGAATTTACTCAAAACTCAAACTAGAGAAACAAAGACTTTTTTAATGAAAGAACAGTTAAGATATATAAAGAATAAATTTAGAGGCCACATATATTTTTAAGGAATTTAATAAAAAGAGCAGAAAGGAAATAACAGAAAATAAATATTTCATGGGATAATCACTGAGAATTTTCTGGAAATGTAGAAAGACATGATCTTTCAGGCAATTCACTCTGAGTTCTAACCAGAGCAAATAAAAATAAAATCTCACCCCCCCCACACAGCTGTGAAATGGCAGAACATCAAGAATAAAGAGGGCATCTTCAAGCTAACACATAAGAAAGACAGATTACCACAAAGCTAGAACACGCTGCCAGCCGACTCCTAATCAACCATAATGAAGCATTATCTTCAAAGTAACAGGGAAAAACAATTGTCAACTCTGAACCTTGAACATGCTCATTCTTCTAATGAGAGTGAGAAATAAAGGCATTTTCTGATTTTCAGATACTAAAAGAGTTTACCAACTACAGGTCACTAAAAATACAAATTAAGAATGTTCTCTGTAACAGAAAAGGAAACTCAGAGGAAAAGACTGGGATAAGGAAACATAAGCATAGAAATAGGTCATTCAATTTAATTAGACATTGACTGTGAAAAATGACTGTTCTATGTTTTAAAATAAAAGTTTTCACAATGAACAGGGGTGGGTGTCTCTCCTGGTCTGGAGGACAAACACAGAATGATGTTAGACTCTGGAAACATTTATACTGATGCATGTCACAAAAGGCAAAAATAACCCCTGCCCACAGCAAATTTCGATATGTGAGAAATCAAATATGGCCAAGCCTATGAATTCTATGAAATTTTGGCTCTCCTCCAGCTTTTTTCCATCTAGATGAGGGGTCTCTGTGTAATCCACCCACCCGAGTCAGAGGTCCTTATTAACGTGATACTTTTCTTTGATGCCTAAATTCTTTCCTACACTAATTGAAGGCTTTGGATATGAGATATAAAACTGGATGGTGGAATTCCTGTTTAGTATATAGTGGGAGTTTAGGTATTGTTGCTGTATTAGAAATATGAGTGTGACTGCCTTTTACCTACACAATCTGCACTCTCCCGCCTCTGTGGCAGAATCACTTTTTAAAAATTATTTTTGCCGATTTTGTTGTTGTTGTGTCTTATTGGTTTCCCTGTTTCTTAATTTTTTACTGAATATCACGCATAAAAATGAGAAGTCAGAACATAAATATTTCAGCTCAACTAATTACCACGTAGTGAGCATAATCATGTAACCACCTCCCAGTTCTAGAAATAGACCACCTCCACCCAAGAAACCACTGTGTGGCTCCTCCATCCTCTCAAAGTGTTGCAAACCCTTACTTCCGTCACTGTAGTTTAAATTTGCCTCTGTTTGTATTTTCCATATGTGCAATCTTATACCATATGTTCCTCTACATCTGGCTTTTTTTTCCACTTAAAAACATGTTTGTGAGATTCATCCATATTGCTGTGTATTTGTTTATTTTTGTTTCTACATAGTACTATATTGTATGAATATCCCATAGACTACCCAGTCTTCTGCTGGAGAATTGCACACATTTTTGGTGAAAGTCAATTGCACTTCTATAGGGTGTGTAACTAAAAGTAGAATTTCTTTGTCATCGGGTACACATATAATCAGATTTAGGAGATAATGTCAGTTTTCCAAAAGTGGTTTTTGCCAATACTTCCACCCACCAGCAATATCTGAGAGGTCCTCTCGCTCTACATTTACACCGAGATTGGTTACGCCCGCCATTTTAGAGGTTGTGCAGAGTTATCTAATGTTTTCATCTCATTTCTCTCATTACTAGTAAGGTTGAGTTCTTTTTCATATTTTTAATGGCCATTTGAGTATCCTCTTCTTTGAAATGCCTCAAAGTTTCTTGCCCTTCCATTATGTTGTTTTTCTTTTTTTTTTAATTTGAAAGAGTTCTTTATACATTCTGGAAACAAGCTCTTTGTCAGTTATATGCACAGTAAATATCTTTTCCCTCTGTGTTGTTTTAAGACCTTTCAATCATTTCTGGTCATTTTTCAAAACTTTTAAATTCAAAATAATATCAGATTTACAGAAAAGGTGCAATGATGCAAAGAATTCTCTTATGCCCTTTACCGATTAAATATATGTTGATATATAACTATTTTTTTCTTTCATTCTTTTCTCTTTTTCCAAATCATTTGAGAGTATTTATTTTATCCCTAAATACTTCATGTGTATTTCCTAAAAATCAAAGGCATTCTCTTATGTAACCATAGTACAATTGAAGATCAGAAAGTTTACATGAATTCTGTACTGTTATCTACACATCTTATTCAAATGTCACCAGTTGTTGTAATAATGTTCTTTATAGCAAAAGAGAAAATACGTTTCTGGTCCTAGTTCTGATTCAGGATCATCATGCCTTATATTTAATTACCATGTCTTTAGTCTCCTTTAATCTTAATTCCTCATGCTTTATATTTCATGACAGTAAAAAATGTTTAAGCAATTAAAACTGGCTTTTTTGATAGACTGTCCCTTGAGTGGATATAACTGATGTTCCTTTATAACTTGATTCAAATCATCCTTTTGCAGCAGTAGTAACACAGAAGTGATAGTGTATTATTTTCATGGCATCATATCACGAGGCACATGATAAATTGTCCCCAAACTAGTGATGTTAACTTTGATCACACTGACTAAGGAGTGTACTGACAGTTTTCTCTACTGTAAAGTTGCAGTTTTTTTTGTAATTAGTAACTATTTGATGGGGAGATAGTTTGAAACTATGTAAATATCCTGTTTCTCAAAAACCTTTTACTCACTAGATTTAGCCACTGATGAATCTTGGCTAAATCAATTTAACTACAATTGTTGCCCAATGACAGTTTTCAAAAGAATAACAGAATTATTCCTTTGGAATGGAATTGTTTCTTCTACATTTATTGATTGGTATTCTGTTGTAAGAAATATTTTTCCATTCTCCCATTCATTTATTCATTTCTATTGGTATGAACTTATGGATTCTGATTTTCTTCAATAGGTTAAAATCCATTACTAGCACTGACTTTGAGTCTCAAATTGTTCTAGACCTTGCCAATGGAGTCCCTTCACCTGGCTCTGTATCCTTTTGAAATATTTCCATCATTCTTTTAGCAGATCCTTACTTTCTTAAATAGTAAGATGTTCTGGATTTGCCTTGTGTTTTTCCAGTACCAGATCTGGAATGAACTTACTTATCCAAGGAGTCTTCTTTCTTTTTAACAGAAAATATATTTAGAAATCAAGATCTTGGCAATATGTGTGTTCATAGCTGCTCAGTGTAATTGCTTTCGGCTCTTGGGCAGAGGTAGGAAAAATAGAGAAAATAGATAGATAGATAGATAGATAGATAGATAGATAGATAGATATCATGAGTTCTTACTGACTCCCCCAATTACATGCCAATACCCAATTATGCTCCAATAACACAAAGTTTATTCCAACTTTCCCTATAGTCACACTTGCAATTACCTTCTCTAACAGTGAGTAAATGTGTTCCCATTTTCCATCATATATTTACTTATTACTTAATCTTATAATATACTAGAATGTAAAAAATACTTTCAGAATTGCTAAGTCACACCAAACATCCCACCTAAAATTTAATAAATTGTAAATAAATACAAGTTTTTGTGTTCAGCCTGAGTATACACAGTCAAAAAGTATTTAAAAATTACTTGAGTTTATTTTTTTCCATTTGATGTGGTTCTATTATTCCTTTGAAATATAGATAAGTTCATTTGTTTTGTATACATTTGAAGGCTTTCTTTCAACATCTTTGTTGATTTTTTAAATGTATTGCATATGTGAAACATTAACATGGTTCCAGAAGTCCAAATTACAGGAAAAATAGCACTCAGAAAAGGGTCACTACCATATTACAGTTTCTAGTTTTTCTTTCCATGTTTCTTTATGAAAAATAAGTTGCTTTATGTATATCTCTTATTTGCCTTCATTTTTACAGAGCAGGAAACATACCATAGCTATTCTTTCTCTCTTTGTTTTTTAAATTTAACAAACTGTCTAGGAACTTACTCCAAATCATTCACAGACCTCTTCTGCATTCTTTTTTTTTAATGGCTGCATATTACTCCATTGTGTAAATGGCCATAGATTACTCAACAGCTCTCCTGTGTATGTGGTTTCATGTATTTTGCCATTGCAAACAATGCTTCATAAATAACCTTGTGCATGTTTATTTTTTGCATTGTTGGAGATGTATCTTCCAGGTAAATTCTTACAGTTGGAATTGCTGGTTTAAAAGAGAAGCGTCATATAGTTTTTTTAGATATTGCCAGAGTTCCCTCCAGAATAATTGCACCAATTAAATCCCCACTAGCAATGAATGAAAGTACCCCACAGCTTCATGCACAGAAAGTGTTGTCCTCAATTTTAACTCCTCTCAACCTGATAAGTGAGAAATGATATATCCGTGTTGTTTTACTCTACAATTCTCTTATTCTGAGTAAGATGGTACATGGTCCCTATATTTGGTAGAACTCGGATGAAAAACATCTGCAAAAGCCTGCTGCTTTTTTATTGGGTAGTTCCTTTAAAACTGATGTGTGAATCTTTCTATTTCCAATGGGTACAATTTTGATAAACTAGTCTTTTCCTAGAGAATTATCAATATCATCCAGGTTTCAAACTTTCTTTTCATGGAGGTCTGTAAAATAATAGTTTGAGTTTTAAAAATTTCTCCTTTTTCAATGTTATTTTCCCTCCTGAAATTTCATATTTTGTACATTTATTCTCTCTCCCTCTTTCCTTGATTAAGCTAGCTAATGCTTTGTCTATTTGTTCATTTTTTACATAAAGATTTTGATGTTTTAATTGAATTTACTGTTTTTCTATTTTCTGCCTCATTAACTTATGCTTTCATCTTTATTTTTCCTTTCTTTTGTCCCCTCATTTAGTTGATTTTATTATTGTTTTTCTATCTTTTGGAGTTGAAAGTTTAGCTCATTTTCATTCTTTCTTTTTTATTCATGTGTTTTTAAGGAATTTTCCTTGGATAACTGTCTTAAATGTATCCTATAGATTCTAATACATAGTGTTTCCATTATCAATAATTTTAGAAATTATATAGTTTCTGTTTGTATTTCCTCTTTTGACCAATAATTGTTTAATAGGAGTTTTTGTTTTTTAAATTTCAGGTGAATGGGAGAAGGGTCTTTATTTTGTGATATATTTCTAATTTTATTACCTTGTGATGAGAGAGAGCGTGGTAATAGTTCTACTTTATAGAAATCTATGATGTTTTCTAATATATTAATATGATCATTTTTGGTCAATATTGCATGTGTGGTTAATAAAAGATGTATTCTATATTATAAGGTTGTAAATGACATGTAAACCATAAGATCCACCTTACTGATTGTGTTATTCAGATCTTCTATTTTCTTACTTATTGTTTCTACTTGGGTCTGCCTTTTATTAAGAATGGGTATTAACTTTTGTCATTATTAGGGTTTTTCTATGTCTCCTTGCATTTCATGCAGTTTCTATTTTATAAAGGTGTTTGCTATGTTACTTGGTGCATAGAGTTTATAACTGCTATGTCTTCTTTGTGAGTGGTGGTGTCCTTTCTAGATAAGTGTCTTTAGTACTAAAAAGTGTCCTTCCTAGTCAAGTTTAATGCTTTTTGACTTGAAGTATACTTTGCTGATACCATGATTGCAACCTCTGCACATTTTTTAAATTGTGGTATAGTTGATTCACAATATTATATTAGTTTCAGATGTACAACTTAGTGATTCAAACTCTTAAAGTTACTATAAAATATTGACTATATTCCCTGTGCTGTACAATAGCAATCTCTGTACTCCTTTTTTCTGTTTTTTTCTGGTAGAAAAATCCCTTTATTTTTCTTGAAGAACTTTTGGTCCTTGAAATTTGGTCCACTCCAAAATGTCCATGAGTATATTTGATCCATGCCAAATGGCTTTGGACAGGACCTAATATCAAGGACCTTTTGGCATGGACCAAATGTCTCCATAGATGTTTGGACAAGACCAAATACGACCAAATATCAAAGACGTTTTGGCATGGACCAAATGTCTTATGGATGTTTTGGACAGGACCAAATGTCTGCTAACCCTTTATTTTTAGCCTTTCTGACTCACTCACTATTTTGGTGGTAAGGGAGGGGTTCTTGTAGACCAGAATTGTATCTTGTTTTGTGAGCCATGTTTAAAATATTTTTTAAAGAGTCAATTAAACCCACTCACATTTATTAATATGACAATTATGTTTGGTCACAACTCTGTCAAATTATTTTTGTTATAATTACACTGTGTTTTATATTTGCTGTTCCTTTACATGATATATTTTTCTTCATAGCTTTACTTTTAAATGATTTTATTTAAGAAGATTTGTATTTTTGTGCTTAAACTTTTATTAACTGCTTGATTCAGTTTTTAACCATCCCATTTGACTCCCATGAATTTAATAATTAAAGAGCCGATTGTACTTTCCTCTTTCACTCCCCCTTCTTCAGTGCCTTTGATTCAGGCTTAGGTCTACAGTTAAGAATGTATTAAATGCTCTCACCTGACAGTTTGGTAAAGTCTTTCTTGGTTGCTACCTTCTGGCTGGATGAAGCTTATCTTGTCATAAATTGGTCAAGAAGGCCTCATGGGTATAGTACTCCCTGATTCCTGCATGCAAAAAGCTTTTTCTACAACTTTTCTACTTGAGAAATAACTTGGTTTAATATAAAATACTTGGTTTGTATTTTCCTTCCTTGATTTCTTAAAAATGCTGCTCCATTATTGCTTTGCTTTAAATTTTTTTTTTTTTTGAGCAGCATGATACCACTGCAATTTTGTTGTCTTGAAGTTATTTAATCTTCTTGCCTGAAGGCTTTGGGATTCTTAATTTTTTTTTAAGTCTAATAATTTTATTAGAGTATGTCTCAGAGTTGATGGTTTTGGATCAACTTTCACAACTACCTGTTGGGTCTTTTCAGTATGTAGATCCAGCTCTAATTTCTAGAAACTTTTATTGGATTAGAGTTTAACTATTAATCCTTTTCCATTGTTTTGGGATTCAAATTGTGTATAAGTTGCATCTTCTTTGCTGTCTGCCATTTCAATGACTTTCTATCTGACCTTTTTCTCTACTTTATCTCATTTTCATTATCTTTGGTTTTGTCCTGCTTTTCTTCTTTGTCCTTATTCAGTTTTTTGCTTGAATCTCTTCTTCCTTGGGAACTTTAATTGCATCTTCATCTCTGATATGTTGTGTGTCATATTTTTCTTTTTCTGAAAATTTCATTTCTTCCAATTTTCTGTCCATTTGTGTTCTTAGCACTTAAATTTTTGATTCAAGGTGGATTTTTTTTCACACCCCAAATACTTCTTTAGGGATATTTAATTCAGTTTGGAGTGTTAAAATACTTTCTTCTTCTTCAGGGTTAATGTAGGCAGAGGAGTGTATTTTCATCAGCTTAAGTATTTAATTTTCCTGCTCCATCTTCTTCTTAGAGTGACATTGTAGAGATGAAGACTCTTACACCTCTACACTCAATGAACACTGATTGACAGTTTGGGGTGCTTGGAACATTCCTAGTTCAAGACATTTTCTTTTCTTGGTGTATCAATGTGTGATTTCTTTTCTGGGTGACTGTTCTTAGGAAACAATGATGGGAGTGGTTACGTGACCCTGGAATGTTTTTTGGTTTTGCTTTTTGTTTATTTTGTCCTGTAGGATCCAAACTTTCTGCTTATTGCTTATTCTGTCCTTCAAAACTCAGCTTCCAGAGTTTTCCAGAGTTTCTAGTCTCTCATCACTAGAAGTGTTGCCTTTCCAAGATGTCTCTTTAGATCTCCCAGGCCCCTCTGGTCCCTTCCCTGAGCACACTGCTCTGAAATACCAGTACTCCTTTCCAGGTTTGGGGTTTTTCTTTTTGTCTTTTTGGCGGCGGGGGGGGGGGATTTTTTACTTATTATTGACTCTTTGGAGATGGCTTTAGGTCAGGCATCGTTTCCCTCTTCTTGCCTCTGTGCAGCCTTTTGATACCCTTGTTCTCTGCAAAGTCTTGGGATGAAAGCTCAAGAAAATAGTGCCACTGTCAGTCAGTGCTTCTGTTTATGAATTTGTAGTAATTTCTGTTGATAAAAGTGTAGAAGGTGTGGAAGTTATGTGGTTTTGGTTCCTGTTGATCTGTATTGTTTAGGGAGGATTGTGGAGAGATTACAATTTAGGCAGGTGTTCCGGCCGTGTAATGGTCACATCCCTTCCCTGAGTGCTCTAGACAAGAGACGGGGTCTTTATCCCATTTTCTGTGATTTCCTGTGATAACAGGACCTACATTCTGAGGCCACCAGGGCACCAGTGGCTGTTCTTCAGACCAGACAAGGAATAAACCCAATTTTTTAGGGACCTAGAGGACGTCTGAACTCTACAACCACTTTTATTTCTCCTCTATTGTTAGAGATACGTGTCCTTGGAAAGATGAGAGGAGGTCCGGTAACATCCTTACTTTTATTTCACCCATCCCTGCGGTTCTGTGTTCTTTGTAAAAGCCATCACCCTCAGAAGTTCTACCTTTGGACAAATAAGTCAGTTTTTAACTAAACCAACACAACCACTGACCCTTTCTAGTTAAGAAAATGTCTTATTTCAATAACTGAAGCAAGCATTCCCTTGACTTTCAAAATGATAAGACTTTTGCCACCATGGGTTCCAGAATATAAGCAGGTGGTCCCCGAGGTTTTGCATACTCTATTCTTGCCTAATATCACACACTAAATCCATTCTTTCTTTAGAGAGAAATGTTGAAATTGGATGATTTTATGCAAATATTTTTATAATTTGGCAAAAGATTCACTCAGGTTCCTTCAACTCTACTCATCTTTATCTGCAGTTTGCAGTGTCAATATTCTGTGTATGTGACTTTGGATCAACAGGCAGAATATTTTTTTTGAAAGTTAGAATTCACATAACCAAATCCTTAGAGGGAAAAAAAATTGCTTAAAGTAAATTGTGCTCAATAGTGTCTCTTGTAATTTTGCTTTCACATGTGGGCCATTACAGACGCATTTGATATACATTTTTTTTTTTTTTTTGGCCATGCCCCGAGGTATGTAGGATCTTAATTACCCGACCAGGGATCAAACCCATGCCCCCTGCATTGGAAGCTCAGAGTCTTAACCACTGGACCGTCAGGGAAGTCCTGATATACTTTAAAAGCCAGTGCCGGTGGATAGAATTCATGGGATGGTGAATATTCATCCTGGCAAAACAAACCAGGAATCTAGGTGGTAAGGATACAATTCTACAAGCACCACCTCTACATGGCCTAGCACATTGATTTGATTTTCTGTGTCTTTTCTTACGATCTATGTCTGTCTGTTTTTCTGTCTCTGTCTCTCTGTCTCAGTGTGTATATCTCTCTCTCTTTCTTTGTCTATCTAATCTCTCTCATTTTCTTACCCTCTGTGTATTTTAATATGTACCATTTTAACATCAGCTAAATGATATGATAAAATTGTGTAAAGTAGAGGATTTTTATAAGGATCGTAAAGTATTTTCAGACATTAGCTGGTGACTCTTAACTTCCTGATAAGCTTTCTCCACAATAAAAACAAAAATGCAAAGAGATGGGAGAAATACCTAGAACTTGACAAGTCACCTCGTATCAAATTAAATATGGATTCAAGCTCAGGGTACATATGACAGAAATCTTATTTTCTTAATCTAGTTAATTTGAGGCTCAAAAAAGTATAAAGATGAAACTATATTCTACATTAAATAAATTGTCTTTATCATAAAAAAATATTAATAGAATTACAAAGGAAATGCCAATGGTCAAAATAAATGTTTAGCAATATTAGTGATTAAAAAGTCATTTAAAAAGTAATAAACTTTGAATATAGGAAATATATTCAATCTCCTGTGATAAATCATAATGGAAAAGAATATGAAAAAGAATATATATATGTATAACTGAGTCACTTTGATGTACAGCAGAAATTAACACAACATTGTAAATCAACTATACTTCAATAAAATTATTTTTAAAGTACTAAGCTATTATTTGCTTAACACACTGACAAAATGCTAATACTGTTGTCTTCAGGTGGGAAAACAGGCCCCCCCACAAGTGGGTGGTGGGAGAGCTGATGGCCCAGGCCACTCTGGTGGACGGCTGACAATGCACAGCAAACAGCTGTGCCATGTTTCATGTAGCTGCACCAAGTAATTCCATTCTAGGCTTTTGTCTTAAAGAAATAATCATGAACGTGAACAAAGACTTAGCGAACAGCACGTTCATTACACATTGCGACTGATAGCAATAAGCAAGTAAGTAAGCAAGTAGTAAAAACAATCCCAAACCCCCTCCCTCCAAAAAGGGAAAATAATTCAATATCCAGGCACACTGTGCTTGTAGGTTTTGGGGTTTTTTGGAGGGGCACATTGCCAGCTGAGTTCCTCCAAGGACCTGGGTGGTACTCTTCTGTCCCTGCATCAACACCACAGCTTAGAGATGCCCACCTGCCAACTTGCCAGCAAGTCTACCCCTCACGTCCCCACATTCACGCTCACCATTTCAGGGGAGGCAACCTCTGTCCCAGTCCTGGGAAAGTGAACCCATGGGAACTGCCTTTCCTCCTGCTCCATCCCCTCCACTCACACCCCACCATGGACCTCTGCTAAACTCAGCTGTGTTGCATGAAATTGCCAATATTCAACTGTTTTTTATCCAGAAAAACAGCAATTTTGTGAAGTTGAACCTGACAGAAAATTTTCCGGGAGAAAGCTCGAATGAGTGCTAAATCTCAGGAAAATCCACAGGAATTGTTGACTACTTGAAAATTACAGTGGAGGAACCAGGAAGAGAAAAACTAATCCAAGAAAGTGGAATTCTGGTGGAGCCACTGATATAAACACTGGTATAGCCACTGACATAACATTCTTACCCCAGTAAGAATGTTATTTTACAGGAGCTGATAAGCATTCTTGCTAAACCAGACGTGATGTCTGTACGTCAACTTGGCTACGTGCTGATCCCAGTTATTCCATCAAGCCTTCATCTAGGCATATCAGTGAAGGTATTTAGTAAATGTGATTAGTATCTATAATCAGCTGACTCTGTCTAAAGATTATCCTAGGTAACCTGGGGGGAGACAGGGGCTTATCTAATCAGTTGAAAGGCTTTAAGTGAAGAACTAAAGTTTCCTTATAGAAGAAGAAGAAATCCCACTTGTGGACTTTCCAGTCTGCCTTTCCTGAAGGTCCGTCATACAGACTTCAGACCTGCCTAGTCAGCGCCAGCCCTCAAGTAAGACTTCCAATATATCTATGTATCTATATCTGTCTCTCTATATCTATCTATCTATCATCTATATCTGTCTATCTATATCTATCATCTATCTATCTATCTATCTGTCTATATCTGTATCTCTCTATCATCTATATCTGTCTCTCTATGTCTATCTCTGTCTCTCTATATCTATCTCTCAACCTATAATCTATCTGTATCCATCTATCTATCTGTCTATCTAGCTAGCTAGCTAGCTAACTATCCTAGTTCTCTCTCTCTGATGGGACACTGACTGACATACCATGTTCAATTATTTGGGACAAATTCAGGTCCTTTCCTCTTTCACAGAGAAAATACCACGTTGCTCCCCCTCCCGGCTTCCCTGGTGGTTCTCTGTGTGACTGTCCATGGAACCCCTTCCTATGCCCAAGGCTTCTGACAATGCCCACAGCTGTGAGCTCCTGATGGAATTCCCTCCGTTCTAATCCATGAAAATCACGCTGACGAGGTTGCTCTTGACCTTCATTTGTCATATGTATCACCAGGCAATTGGGCTCTGATCTCAGGAAACTCGTGATCAGCTTCACATTGTGTGCTCCATTTTAGGCAAAGGCTGAATGACACTGCGTTTTGTCTCCATCCCCCATTAGAACCCGGGAAGATGGGAAGAGTAGCATTTTAATGGCTTGGAAACCATTCCCAACAGAATGATCCGAGAGAAATTTTTTCGAGGGTTACATCACTAAATGACCAAACAAAGACACAGTGTCTGGCTGCTGCCCACATGACTCCACCGTGAGCTGTACTTTCATACCCATGTGGCAGCATCAGACACACCTCTTTTCTAAGTGGTAGAAGGAATATTAGCACAGAAATGAAAACCTCAACCTCAGAGCTAGGAAGCCAGCAAAGAAGCTTAAAAATGGAGTAAACCCTATTTCTGTTGTTTGTTCTTAATAATAATAATAATAGCTGAAACAGTTTGGGCGTTATGCACATAACATGCATTACCTCATATGACACTCCTAAGAGCCCAGCGGGACGAGTCTTATTATTATATGTCCTGGTTTTACACAGGGGGACACTGGAGGCTGAAAGAGACTTTGACCAGCTATGGAAGGGAGATGTGGGGATGTGTCCCAGGTGCATGTCACTCTAAATTCCCTTCTCTTAGCTGTCAATCCTGATTAAGCAAAACTGCATTAATTAAAGGCTGAAGTACAGAAAGTAGACCATCAGCCAAGTACTGTCACATTTCTCCACGAATGATATGTATATCTGGGATTTTTAAAGTGTCACCTTAAAGTTTTTAAAAAGCCCTTTTAGGTAAAGAGAAGTGATTTGAATGAAACATAATTTGGTTGTCTTTAAGGGTATTTACAAGGGTTTTGTTTCTTTAATGGGTTACATATTCTGCAGAGCTGTCTCCGGCTGACCCGCCTTAGCAAAGAAGTCCCCATTTCCACTGAAGGAACCAGAGCTGAATGAGAGAAAGCTCACCTTTGGAGCCAGATTTGAGATTTGTTCTCCTGTCTTCTCCTTGGCTACCTTGTGAATAAGCCCTGTCTTTTCTGTAAACCTCGGATACCTCAGCATTTTGGCTTGCTGTGTTTCTGACAAAGGGAACCTGGCTCAGATAAATCACCCAGCAAAGAAAAATTCAACATAGCAGTCAGATTGTTACAAAAGTTGTCTACGCTATGTGGCTGACAGGGTCTTGGTGCCCCGGCCGGGTGTCAAGTCTGAGCCTCTGAGGTGGGAGAGCCGAGTTCAGGACACTGGACCACCAGAGAGCTCATGGCCCCACGTAATATCAATCAGCGAGAGCTCTCCATCTCAACGCTAAGACCCAGCTTCACTCAATGACCAGCAAGCACCAGTGCTGGACACCCCAGGCTAAACAACTAGCAAGACAGGAACACAACCCCCACCCATTAGCAGAGAGGCTGCCTAAAATCATACTAAGTTCACACACACCCCAAAACACACCACCGGATGCAGTCCTCCCCACCAGAAACACAAGATCCAGTCTCATCCACCAGAACACAGGCAGCAGTCCTCTCCACCAGGAAGCCTACACAACCCACTGAACCAATCTCACCCACTGGGGGCAGACACCAAAAACAACAGGAACTATGTACCTGCAGCCTGCAAAAAGAAGACCCCAAACACAGTAAGTTAAGCAAAATCAGAAGACAGAGAAATATGCAGCAGATGAAGGACAAAAGTAAAAATCCACCAGACCAAACAAATGAAGAGGAAACAGGCAGTCTACCTGAAAAAGAATTCAGAGTAATGATAGTAAAGATGATTCAAAATCTTGGACATAAAATAGAGAAAACACAAGAAATGTTTAACAAGGACCTAGAAGAACTAAAGACCAAACAAACAATGATGAACAGCACAATAAATGAAATTAAAAATTATCTAGAAGGAATCAACAGCAGAATAACTGAGGCAGGAAAACAGATAAGTGACTTGGAAGATAAAAGAATGGAAATAACTACCACAGAGCAGAATAAAGAAAAAAGAATGAAAACAATTGAGGATAGTCTTAGAGACCTCTGGGACAACATTAAATGCACCAACATTTGAATTATAGGGGTCCCAGAAGAAGAAGAGAAAAAAAAAAGGAGACTGAGAAAATATTTAAAGGGATTATTGTTGAAAACTTCCCTAACATGGAAAAGGAAATAGTCAGTCAAGTCCAGGAAGCACAGAGAGTCCCATGCAGGATAAATCCAAGGAGAAAAATGTCAAGAAACATGTTAATCAAACTACCAAAAATTAAATACAAAGAAAAGATATTAAAAGCAGCAAGGGAAAGACAACAAATAACATAGAAGGGAATCCCCATAAGGTTATCAGCTGATTTTTCAGCAGAAACCCTGCAAGACAGAAGGGAGTGGCAGGACATATTTAAAGTGATGAAAGGGAAAAACCTACAACCAAGATTACTCTACCCAGCAAGGATCTCATTCAGATTTGACAGAGAAATTAAAACGTTTACAGACAAGCCAAATCTAAGAGAATTCAGCACCACCAAACCAGCTTTACAACAAATGCTAAAGGAACTTCTCTAGGCAGGAAACACAAGAGAAGGAAAAGACCTACAGTAACAAACCCAAAACAATTAAGAAAATGATAATAGGAACATATATATCAATAATTACCTTAAATGTAAATGGATTAAATGCTCCAACTAAAAGACATAGACTGGCTGAATGGACACAAAAACAAGACCTATATATATGCTGTCTACAAGAGACCCACTTCTGACCTAGGGACACATACAGATGGAAAGTGAGGGGATGGAAAGAGATATTCCATGCAAATGTAAATCAAAAGAAAGCTGGAGTAGCAATTCTTATACCAGACAAAATAGGCTAAAATAAAGACTATTACAAGAGACAAAGAAGGACACTACATAATGATCAAGGGATCAACCCAAGAAGAAGATATAACAATTGTAAATATTTCGGAAACCAACATAGGAGCATCTCAATACATAAGGCAAATACTAACAGCCATAAAAGGGGAAATCGACAGTAACACAATCATAGTACGGGACTTTAACACACCACTTTCAACAATGGACAGATCAACCAATATGAAAATAAGTAAGAAAACACAAGCATTAAATGATACATTAAACAAGATGGACTTAATTGATATTTTAGGACATTCCATCCAAAAAACAATAGAATACACTTTCTTCTCAAGTGCTCATGGAACATTCTCCAGGATAGACCAAATCTTGGGTCACAAATTAAGCCTTGGTAAATTTAAGAAAATTGAAATTGTATCAAGTATCTTATCTGACCATAATACTATGAGACTAGATATAAATTACAGAAAAAGTCTGTAAAAAATACAAACATAAGAGATCACTGAAGAAATCAAAGAGGATATTAAAAATATCTAGAAACAAATGACAATGAAATCACGATGACCCAAAATCGATGGGATTCAGCAAAAGCAGTTCTAAGAGGAAAGTTTATAGCAATACAATCCTGCCTCAAGACACAAGAAACATCTCAAATAAACAACCTAACCTTACACCTAAAGTAATTAGAGAAAGAAAAACAAAAAAATCCCAAAGTTAGCAGAAGGAAAGAAATCATAAACATCAGTTCAGAAATAAATGAAAAAGAAATGAAGAGCAACGATCAATACAACTAAAAATCTGGTTCTTTGAGAAGATAAAAAAATGATAAACCACTTGCCAGACTTATCAAGAAAAAAAGACAGAAGACTCAAATCAACAGAATTAGAAATGAAAGAGGAGAAGTAACAACTGACACTGCACAAATACAAAGGATCATGAGAGATTACTACAAGCAACTATATGTGAATAAAACGGACAACCTGGAAGAAATGAACAAATTCTTAGAAAGCACAACCTTCTGAGACTGAACCACGAAGAAACAGAAAATATAAACAGACAAATCATAAGCACTGTAATTGAAACTGTGATTAAAAATGTTCCAACGGGGCTTCCCTGGTGGCGCAGTGGTTGGGAGTCTGCCCGCCGATGCAGGGGACACGGGTTCGTGCCCTGGTCTGGGAAGATCCCACATGCTGTGAAGCGGCTGGGTCCGTGAGCCATGACCGCTGAGCCTGTGCGTCAGGAGCCTGTGCTCCACAATGGGAGAGGCCACAACAGTGAGACGCCTGCGTACCGCAAAAAAAAAAAAAAATGTTCCAACAAACAAAAGCCCAGGACCAGATGGCTTCACAGGCGAATTCTATCAAACATTTAGAGAAGAGCTAACACCTACCCTTCTCAAACTCTTCCAAAATATACCAGAGGGAAGAACACTCCCAAACACTTTCTACGAGGCCACCATCACCCTGATACCAAAACCAGACATGTCACAAAGAAAGAAAACTACAGGCAAATATCACTGATGAACATAGATGCAAAAATCCTCAACAAAATACTAACAAACAGAATCCAGCAGCACATTAAAAGGATCATACACCATGATCAAGTGGGGTTTATCCCAGGAATGCAAGGATTCTTCAATATATGCAAATAAATCAATGTGATACACCATATTAACCAACTGAAGGAGAAAAACCATATGATCATCTCAGTAGATGCAGAAAAAGCTTTCAAAAAAATTCAACAACCATTTATGATAAAAACTTTCCACAAAGTAGGCATAGAGGGAACTTACCTCAACATAATAATGGCCGTATATGACAAACTCACAGCCAACATCATTCTCAATGGTGAAAAACTGAAACCATTTCCACTAAGATCTAGAACAAGACAAGGTTGCCCGCTCTCACCACTATTATTTAACATAGTTTTGGAAGTTTTAGCCACAGCAATCAGAGAAGAAAAAGAAACAAAAGGAATCCACATCAGAAAGGATGTAAAACTGTCACTGTTTGCAGATGACCTGATACTATACATAGAGATACCTAAAGATGCTACCAGAAAACTACTAGAGCTAATCAGTGAATTTGGTAAAGTAGCAGGATATAAAATTAATGCACAGAAATCTCTTGCATTCCTATACATTAATGATGAAAGATCTGACAGAGAAATTAAGGAAACGCTCCCATGTACCACTGCAACAACAACAAAAAAAATACCTAGGAATAAACCTAACTAAGGAGACAAAAGACCTGTATGCAGAAAACTATAATACACTGATGAAAGAAATTAAAGATGATACAAACAGATGGAGAGATATACTATGTTCTTAGATTGGAAGAATCAACATTGTGAAAATGACTATACTATCCAAAGCAATCTACAGATTCAATTCAATCCCTATTGAACTACCAATGACATTTTTCACAGACCTAAAACAAAAAATTTCACAATTTGTATGGAAACACAAAAGACCCCGAATAGCCAAAGCAATCTTGAAAAAGAAAAACGGAGCTGGAGGAATCAGGCTCCCTGACTTCAGACTATACTACAGAGCTACAGTAATCAAGACAGTATGGTACTGGCACAAAAACAGAAACATAGATCAATGGAATAGGATAGAAAGCCCAGAGTTAAACCCATGAACCTATGGTCACCTTATCTGTGATAAAGGAGGCAAGAATATGCAATGGAGAAAAGACAGTCTCTTCAATACATGGTGCTAGGAAACTGGACAGCTACATATAAAAGAATGAAATTAGAACACTCCCTAATACCATACAGAGCAATAAACTCAAAATGGATTAGAGACGTAAATGTAAGGCCAGACACTATAAAATTCTTAGAGGAAAACATGGGCAGAACACTCTATGAAATAAATCACAGCAAGATCCTTTTTGACCCATCTCCTAGAGAAATGGAAATAAAAACAAAAATAAACAAATGGGTCCTAATGAAACTTAAAAGCTTTTGCACAGCAAAGGAAACCATAAACAAGACGAAAAGACAACCCTCAGAACAGGAGAAAATATTTGCAAACAAAGCAACTGACAAAGGATTAATCTTCAAAATATGCAAGCAGCTCCTGCAGCTCAACATGAATAAAACAAACAACCCAATCCAAAAATGGGCAGAAGACCTAAATAGACATTTCTCCAAAGAAGATATATGGATGGCCAACAAACACATGAAAGGATGCTCTACATCACTAATCATTAGAGAAATGCAAATCAAAAGTACAATGAGGTATCACCTCGCACCTGTCAGAATGGCCATCATCAAAAAATCTACAAATAATAAGTCCTGGAGAGGGTGTGGAGAAAAGGAACCCTCTTGCACTGTTAGTGGGAAAGTAAATTGATACAGCCACTATGGAGAACAGTATGGAGGTTCCTTAAAAAGCTAAAAATAGAACTACCATACGACCCAGCAATCCCACTATTGGGCATATACCCTGAGAAAACCATAGTTCAAAAAGAGCCATGTATCACAATGTTCATTGCAGTACTTATTTACAATAGCCAGGACATGGAATCAACCTAAATGTCCATCGACAGATGAATGGATAAAGCAGATGTGGCACATGTATACAATGGAATATTACTCAGCCATAAAAAGAAACGAAATTCAGTTATTTCTAGTGAGGTGGTTGGACCTAGAGACTGTCATACAGAGTGAAGTAAGTCAGAAAGAGAAAAACAAATACTGAATGCTAACACATATATATGGAATCTAAAAAAAAAAATGGTTCTGAAGAACATAGGAGCAGGACAGGAATAAAGACACAGTCATAGATAATTGACTTGAGGACATGGGGAGAGGGAAGGCTAAGCTGAGATGAAGTGAGAGAGTGGCATGGACATATATGCACTACCAAATGTAGAATAGATCGCTAGTGGGAAGCAGCTGCATAGCACAGGGAGATCAGCTCAGTGGTTTGTGACCACCTAGAGGGGTGGGATAGGGAGGGTGGGAGGGAGGGAGATGCAAGAGGGAGGAGATATGGGGATGTATGTAAATGTATAGCTGATTCACTTTGTGATACATCAGCAACTAACACAACAATGTAAAGCAATTATACTTTAATAAAGATTTTTAAAAAAAGAAAGAAAGAAAGAAAGAAAGAAAGAAAGAAAGAAAGAAAGAAAGAAAGAAAAGAAAGAAAGCTTGTCTTTGGCCCCATCTGCTTCCACCCCTTCCTCCTGCCACCTGGAGTGTCCCTCCTGCCCATCCTCAGGGTGTGGGGAGGGTGAAACAATTAACAACAAGGTGGCTGATGGGGGCTCCAAATGGACTCCACCTTCTGGGTGCAGGAGCGCTGGACCACAGACACCTGGCAAATGTCCCTAACCCCCCAGGGACCTGGCAGTGAAGTCACTGTTTGAGACACACAAATGCACAAGCCCCTTCCGGAATAACCTGTGGCTTCAGCCAATTTCACATTTTTCACTCACGTCTTTTACGACACAATTTTGTCTCTCGTTCTGGATGGCTCCATTAGATTCACTTCTCCTCACATACTCTAAGCCCAGTTACACCAAATGTGTTGCTGTTCCCTGACACTGCAGTGCTGCTTCACGCCCACGTGCCTTTGCCGTCCCCTCTGCAGAGACTAGCCATCCCTCTTCACCTCTGGCTCCTCCCTCAGGGCCCTGGGAAATGGCCGACCCAGTAGATTCTGGCAAGAACGTATTGTCCACTAGTAGGGAGTGGGAGAAAGGTTCAAAGTACCCACAGTGACTCCATAACATATTTATTATTAATTTCCAAATTATGTGGGTCCGACGGGCAATGTGGGATATTTTGTCCCACGTTGGAAGAGAAAGTGGATTTAGACCCATGCATCATGGAACCCAGGGTCTTCGAGGTCAGACACCAGCACTAGAGAGATGGAGGTCTGGCCCCATGGGGCCCGGGATGCATGAGCTTCTGCACTGCAAACTCAAGCTCACACAACCTGTCACCTGCACCTGCACCTGCCCCTCTGCCTCAGTCCCCATCGCATCTGGGGTACCTGGGAACCACTGCCATGCACACATGCTCAAATAGCATGGAGCCTCAGCCTCAATCACGCGTTTAGACACAGACAGTCATCCTAGAAACTCTTCATCCCAACAGCCACATCTTGCCAACGGGGTTGGAGAAGCCAGGCCAGCCGGGACTTGGAACCCACGTCACCACGCTCACTGTCACTGGTGCTGAACTCCGCGCTGGTCCATTTTAAATGAGGAAGCAAGAGGGGAAAGAGAAGAACCCAGGGGTTGGAGTTTATAGCGTTTCTGAAACCATGGCAACCGAAGTGATATTTGTCTTTTCTTGTTATACGATGCAACTGATGGGGGCATATGTGATATAATTTAAAAGGGAACCCAAAAATTGGCGGTGGGGGAGGTTTAAGGCAGAATCTGTTCCCACCCTCATACCTGCTGAGTCTGAACACAGCAAGGACAATGGCTGGACCATAAATAAAAATAGAACTCTGACCCACGACCTGTGAGATGAATATTCAAAGTGTTCGGAAACTTTCAGAGCAATGATGTTATATCGCTTCTAATTATAGCCATTGAAACCTAACTTTATGTCTATTGAATCTAATAATAAAAATTGGGGATTTATTGTTTGTATGTCTTTTTTCTTTCTTTTTTCATAAATTCATTTCTATTGTATTTATGAAAATGTTGGCCTGCAATGGATCAAAAAAATAAAAAGAAAATTAAAACTGATCTTCACTACAGAGAAATGGAGACTCGCTGTTCTACCCTGCTCTATTCCCTTTCAGCATTGAATAAATAAACAAATGTTAACTGAATGTGAGAATAAATCATTATCTATTCAATCCACATGAGGTCAGTGTGATTTTGAGAGGTGAAGATTCCTATTCCAAGTTTCCCAAGGGAACCCAAGCCCTCTGTGCTATAGGTTTTTGAGCCATAAGAGCGATGCTCTTAAGAGCTAGAAAGCGCGTCACATTAAAACCTAAACCAAAAGCAAATTGGCCTGCACACGATAGCAGTAAATAGCAGTAAATTACTTACTGAACAAGTGAGATTTGAATGACATTTCTTTTTTTTTTTTGAGTATATCGTTTTTTTTTTAATGTTACCTTTTATTTGACAATGCTTCCTGTGTAATATAATATACCAAATATACCAAATACGCATCATTAAGTATCTCTCTTTGAGATGCTTCAGGACAATATCACTTTGTTTTCCCTTAATAAAATCCATTTCTTCATAACATTTTTGTTTTTTACATCTTTATTGGACTATAATTATTTTACAATGGTGTGTTAGTTTCTGTTTTATAACAAAGTGAATCAGTTATACATATACATACATACATTTCTGGGAATAAAATAGTAACAGAAATACAGAGAAATCAAAGGTACTAGTATTTTGTTAGGTATTAGACTATTTGTAATTCAAAACAACTGTTTTAAAGGACAGCATCTAGTTTTCATATACTAGAATCTACCGGGGCCACTCTCCATGGATGTGGGAAACATTTCCTCAGGATCCATCTTATTCAAAGGGCTGGTTTGGCAAGTAAATACGTCTAGAAACAGCCTTGGAAAGTCCCATTCCTGCACCTGCCAAAGTACACACTTTTATCAATCTCAGGTCGAATTTCAGAAGTTGCTTCATTGTTATTCCCATAGCCAACAAAACATTGACAAAAATAGTCATGATAATTAGCATTATTGTGAGAAATGCTCTGCCCCAAACCAACACTGCCCAAGTATCCTACTGGATAAAAGTACAATAGACCCTTGTTCGTGTGCCCTGATCACCTGTTCAGTCACGAAGAAAACAACACTCGTGACCCTAAACCAATGGTTCTTGACCATTCATCCACTTTGGCACATGTGACTGATGGGGCTTCCTTATGGGACACAGTCCCTTGGGCAATATGACATCAACCACATTCCAGAGACGGCAGCCGTAACTCAAGAACATGTAACAGGATGCAGGTCCATGACGGGATGCTGTGAAAAGGCTAAATATTAGTACATCCCCTGCAGACTTTGTTACATCACCAGTGACAAACTTTGACACCCCTCACAGCCCACCAGCGTGTCACAACTCTGGGGTGGAAACCTTATCTACAATCACGGTGACATATTTCATCAGGCCCTGGGGGTGACCAGAGCAATGGAGCCATACTCACCTGAGCATTCATTTCGTAAACACATCTTCCACTGAGAAAGCCATTAGGACACAGAAGTTGGATAAACCTAGGAACTCTGTCCTCGAGCAGCTCATAGCCAGTGGGAAAATAAGGATGCCACTGATACCTGTGGGTGCAGAAGTGATGAAGGATGAAGACGCAGGATGCAGGGGTCTTTGGAGACAAGCATCTCAGCTGTGATGTTTGGCACTTGGAAGCACAATGTGATTGGAAAGTCTGGCCATGCCACACGTGATCATTTTCTTAGTTTCATTTTAATTATATATGTACCCTTCAACCCCTAAAGCACAGAGGATCTAATTAAGGTATTTAAAGGGTATCTGGGATTTGTTTAATCAAGCATTGTAAGACACGCAGATATGGAAATGACTGCCACACGGGAAGAAGGTTGTACTCACAGTTCCCTAGAAGCAGGAGCGTCCAGAGAAGTGCCAGGATTAGGCAGGAGGTGGCGGGGGTGGGGGAGGAAGACGGGCGAGAGGCTTGATGGTGAAGGAGCAGACAAAACAGGGCCAGCAGGTTTAGAGCTAGCTAGTTGGAATCATTTCACTGTCGTGCCCTTGGGCCTGGGATGAATAGGGCAGGTGTGTAGAGGCCCAGCCCAGCGTGTGAGAGCCCGGTAAAGAAGGTGTTCTGGATGGGTTGGCTGGCATATGGGAAATGTGTTTGGAGATAAGTCCTTCACTACCTCTAGGAACTGGCCGCCCTGGGAGAGGCAGGGTCTCCAGGTTCAGCAAGGCCCCAGATGTCAAAGCATCAAAAATACAGGAAACAAAAAGACATCGTGAATATCAGAGGCAGGTGCCCCTCAGCACCGCATCACTGTTACTCCCCTGCCCGCCTGAATCACAGGAAACCTGCAAGTTGGAAAACTCACGAAAGCCTTTGGCCACCTTGGAGGACACACATGTACACAGTGGCCTCAATATCGGATCCCATCAGACACTGTGAGGCCCTAAATATGAGACCAGAGAATGTATTCTTTCAGCTAAGCTCGGTAGGAACTAAAGGGTACACTTGGAAAGCTAACGCCCCCAAGCATCAACCCTGACAGTGTTGAGGGGATTTGGGAAGGAGCCTCGTTTCCCGGCAGTAGACTCACAAACCTCATTCCCCACTAACTCCCCCTCTTCGCTGACATGTCAGCACCACCCATCTGCCTTGTCGAAGGCCACGTGGGCTCTCCGCTCTGCTAGAAACGTTCTGTGTACTCTGGCATCTAAGCCTCACAGCCCCTCGGGAGGGAGGAATTACGCTTACTTCCAGAGGAGGCAAATAGAGTAAAAGGCTTAAATAACATACCCGAAGTCACACAGCTGGGGGTTAGTGCAGCCAGCTCGTCGCGACTGTCTGACTCCCACTGTCCTCCCGCCCAGCCTCTCAACCACCATCCCAGGTGGACGCCTCTGAGAAAGCCGAGGCGATTCCCCCGGGCGTCTTCCCGGTCCCTTGTGGTCTCCAAAATGGAAAAGAAGCATTGAAATCTGCCCCACTGGGGGCTCAGCCAGCTCAGCCCACAGAGCTGCCCTGTTCTGTCTGAGCCTTTTTCCTGCAGGATCATTGAGAGAGCTCATCTCGGGCTGACAGTAAAGGAGCATTTACTTGGCACGTCCCAGGCAATGGACTCCAAGCGATTATAATCAGCTCATCTTTACAATAATGCTGGAAGATCTAACCTCTGAGAAGTCACCCTTCTTCTGCCCACACTCTCTACCTACAATCAAGGCTTGCTCCTTGACAATTTCAGCCCCACTCCTATTTGAGGAAGGATGTTAATAGTTCTTTAAGTCATTTATGTGCGCCAGGAGCTTTACATACCCGTGGGGGAGGAAAAATAATTTCCCCTCTACCCTTCTAGGTTCTCGGCTGAGAGCCTCCTGTCATAAAAGGCAGAGTGACTGGAGAAAACGAACAGAAGTTTACCGATACGTATACCTCCTTTGTACACAGAAGATTCCTAGGAAAACTGAATAACTCCCAGAAATGTCCCACATCATCACCTTAAATGCCATTTGCAGCTAAAGACAAAAGAAGATATCGGGGGTGGGGTGTGGCCAGTTACAAGTGGCCAGGAGAACACAGTGAACGAGGGTGAGGAAGCCATGCAGCAGCTTTAAGACTTGCCTTCTCTACTGATGACAGTTTCTAGAGATTTTGTCGTCCTTTTCTTCCTGGTCCAGAGGGGAGATACCCTTACAGGAGGAGATTTCCTTTACAAAGGTAAAAGTCTCCTTTAGAAGGGTAACTTCTACTTGGTTTTCATAGACTGTCCTATGTCCACTGTTTCCTAAAAAAAATCTTCTCAAGATAATCCTTACACCAAAGAGGCGTAATATTTTGGGGTGCATGTTCGGCTCTCCTTCCCACACCGTCTCCTTAGTGCCCACCTCAGATCCATGAAGATGGTCCAGATGACAGTGGCTAAGATGCTTGCCTGGGGTCATGTGGCCCATAAGGGTTACATGCTGGATTCGCACCCAGAAGGATCGGGTTAGAAAAACCCAATCTCTCCGTGCACAATATCCTAGGCTTTGGCAGAAGGCAAACCCAGCTGCCTGGAGCCCCACCACTGGTCCTTCTCGACTTCTGCTGCCAGCTGCCCCATGGGTCCCAGACAGGCTGTGGAGAGACACCAGCCGGCTTTCTCACCCCCACTTCTGGAGCTAGACAATAGCCCTCCGCGGAGGCCCAGAGGTAGAGCCTCTTCCCTCAGCATTCCTGCCTCACACCTGCTTAAGGGAGGATTCTCTCAACTTCCAGACGAGGAAGGTACTGGTGTTACCAACGTTTCTGCTGGAAACAGTGTCCTGGAAGCCTGGGTGGGGACCAGGGAGAAGGAAGTGGCCGAGGTTGGTGGGAGGGAGATGAACGAGCCAGTAACGTGATGCCCTCTCAGAACGTTCCTCCTGAAATAGCAGTTTAGTATGGAGGTGAAGAAAATGTGACTTTATGTAAATAAAATTTCTGACTTACTCGCCCTGCAGAGCGTGGAGTCCCTCTCCTGTGCAGCCTCTCCCCCAGTGCTGGCGGGTGCCTCCCACCCTTTGATATGCTCCTGCCTAAGTCCCAGAGGAAGCAGATGCCTGTGGGCTTGAGACCGTGATTAGGGGAGGCCAGCGCCGGAGGACAGGCAGGAGATGCGTTCCCACACTGGCCACGACCTGGCATCAAGGGCAATGGCTCGCTTGGTGTCCAGACGGTCCTCAGAGTGGCAGCGGGGAACACCGGGTGTCAGGAGCATCCATCTGGGGGGGCGGGGTAGAACTGGCTGCCAGCTCCCGTCCCCAGTGGCTCAAACATTCTTCTGATGGGAGTCAGTATCCCAGTCACCTTCCTCCCCAGAGCTGGGGTTTGGCAGCCGCCCGAGTTTGTAACCGTCACCCTGGGGAGCGACTCCACACAGATGGTCAGTTCGTGTTTCCTGGTGAGTCCACTGAAGCCAAAAATGGCCCTTTTCCAATTGCCATGGGCTCCTTCCTGTGTCCTGTCCCCAGGCATGTCCAAACTCGAACCAGGATCTCCAACCGGGCAGGAAGCACAGACTCCCAGGGGTGCCTGGAAGATACCATGAAAGAGTTAATCCTGCCTCCCCCTCACTTCCTTCTCAGATGTGCACATTCTCACCCTATAGACCAGCCATCGATGAACACATCGATGCATCAGTGTTGCATGAAATAAGCCTCATGCCTCAGTCTTGTGTGAAAGCACCCCGTTCAGTCAGGGCCCTGTCCCTCAGCTGAACCTGTCACAGGCCATTCCACGGTCCCATCAGGCTGGACGCTTCTGGGTGGAGGGTCCAGGGTAAGATCATGGATCGTGGCTATTGCAAACTGTGGCCTTTCTTTTGCTGTGAAACGGGTGCCTTGGTGTATTCGTCCTGCAGAGATTCCCTAACAAAGTAAACGGGATGGTTTCAAACAACAGAATTTTATTCACTCTCCGATCTGGAGGTGAAAAGTCTGAAACACAGATACCAACAGGCTGATTCTTTCGGGAAGGTCTGGGGGAGAATCTGCTCCTAGCCGCTCTCCCAGCTCCTGGCGGCTGCCAGCCATCCTGCTGCTGCCAGGCGTGGCTACATATCCCCGCGGTCTCTGCCATTGTCCTCATGTGGCATCTCCCCACACTCCCCGACTGTGTCTGAGCCTCTTCTCTTCTTACAAAGACACTTGTCATACTGGATTAAGGCCCACCCTGCTCTAGGATGACCTTTTAGCTTGATTATGTCTGCAAAGATCCTTTTCCAAATAAGGTCACATTCAGATGCTGGGGTTAGGCCTTCAACGTATGTTTCAGGGGGACACAATTCCACCTGTGGCGCTGGGCACAGGATGTCCTGTCAAACTGTAGACAGAGATGCTCTGTAGGTCTTGTATCGGGGGTGCTGGTGGAGGCACGGGGACGGGGGTCAGACTCACGTTCACTGTAGCGACACATTGATCATCCCTCCCGGGTAGGAGGTGTCCATGTCTTTGACCCTTTATACTTAATACCTCCTGATCAATATTTGAAATACATGTTGACTTGATCAACTGTGTACTAATAATCATTATGAGGCTTATTTCTTCAAACCAGAAGAAATTTTCTTTCTAAACATTTGTTTATCAAAAATGTTTACATTTCAATTATAGACATTCCAAATGTTAAAGAAGAGCTTGCAATGTCTGTTGGCTTTTTCATAGATAATGGTCAGTACCAGATCATTTGTGTATTTATAGTCCATGGTTACATTTTTTAAAGTGATGAAACAATTTTAATCTAAAATGTCTATGATCGCGTATTGATATCAGCAACGTCCTGGGCAACTGTTGAAACTTTTATGAAAACCTGCTGACAGATGTCAACTTAGCAGTGCACGAGGAAGAGACACAGTTTTTCAAGTTCATCTTGGGGGTAGATAGGTGTGAGACCCCCTGTCCTAGGGGCACCCAGAGACGGCGGGGGAGGGGAGGCAGAGTCTAGCTGGCTTCCCCCTGCTCCTCCCGGGTCTCCCGGCGGGAATGGGGACTCAGAGGGGGTGGGGCAATGGGGTGACGGTGCCTGTCTCTCAGGCTGGGGGCAAAGGCGGATGAGAGGGGCAGATCTCCACCCTTTGATCCCCCAAAGGCGTATGGGCAGAGAAGAGAGTTCCTGAAAGCTGCAGGCAGACCAACAGGGAGCTGCCTCCTCCCAACAGGCACTTGCAACCTACCCCTCCCCATTGCACACCCTCCCACCGTCCCCCCAGGCTCAGCTCATCCTTCGTCTCAGGTTCCCCAAGGGTTTCAGTGACCCGCACACCCGCAGGAGGAAGCCTACACCCCTTTATTGAAATTCAAGGTCACTGCAGGCAGGCTGCTCATCTCCCATCAGTCGCACTGTTGGCCGGCCAGCCTCCCCAGCCCCAGACCCCCGCATCTCCTGTCCCCCAACCCACCCCGCCTCATGCAGCGGGGAACACCCTCCCTGGGCCACATGCTCCCCACAGGGCTCAGTTCAAGCACCCCCTATTCCCGGAAGTTGTCTGGATCCCTGGAGAACAAGAGTTCAGAGTCAGAACACACAGAGTCTTAAAAGTGCCGGCCCTGAAGGAGCGGGGAAGGTGGGGACTGTCACTCGAGGGGAGGCCAGGGGGAGGGGGCAGGTGCCTAAGAGGCACCTGGCACTCCGTGTGGGGAGGGGGGGTTAGCCTACGTCTTCTCCTTTAAACCTTAAAAACCCCATTGCTCCAACCAGCAACAGCTTTCACATCTTCCGCGATGTCCGGCAAACTTCCTGAGAGCACATAGAGCTGCAGAACCGCAGAGATGGATACGGCGCAGCCTCTGTCCTAAAGAGCCCGTGCCAAATAAGGGAGATAGATCACCAGACACAGTCTCTCCTGTCTGCACCCACTGCTCTTGGGGCAAAGGTGAGTGACAGAGAACCCTGTGGCCACTTCTTCCCCTGCCAAAGTGACTTCTGGGCGGAGGTAGCAGAAGCCAGGCAGTGACTCTCCATTTGAACTTCAGTGCAGCCTGGATCCCCGTGTCCCCGGCCATCATCAGAACAGGAGCCGTGTCCTGTCCATCATTTTGATGTTTGTTGACAGCCGACTGGTGAAACACACCCAGGAAGGTACGTGAATGGGGTGAAGGAGCAGAGAGCGTGGCTGGGGGCTTCTCTGTGAGCAAAACACATAGAATATCCATCGGTTCCTTGGATGGGGAAACTGAGACCATCCTTCTTTTTTTTTTTTTTTTTTTTTTTTTTTTGTGGTACGCGGGCCTCTCACTGTTGTGGCCTCTCCCGTTGCGGAGCACAGGCGCCGGACGCACAGGCTCAGCCGCCATGGCTCACGGGCCCAGCCGCTCCGCGGCATGTGGGATCTTCTCGGACCGGGGCACGAACCCGTGTCCCCTGCATCGGCAGGCAGACTCCCAACCACTGCGCCACCAGGGAAGCCCGAGACCATCCTTCTTAAGTGACCCAATATTAAGTTGAATGTGATGAAGCTTTGATTTTAAAAAAAACTTGAGAGTAAATACACCAAATCAGTCAAGACCGTGGGATTATTTTATGGTTGCTTCCTTACTTTTCTTTCAAATTTAAACATAGTGTTTAATGGAATATTTTTTAAGAGAAATAATGGAGGCTACATAGGAACAGGACTATTTCTACTACAAAGGAAGCGATGAAGGTGATCACTAGGTAACCCCCTCTCCGGCCCATCCCCACGCACTGCGGCTCCTGACACCCCCAGCCCCTGTCCCTCCACCACCAGACGGGACCCCTGGAACTCTCCTGGGCGCTCAGCCCCCATCAGCCAGGGGGCACCCCAGAGGGCTTGTCCCTGTGCATGACTCAGAGTCTCTGCCAGGCCAGTCCAGCCCCTGGGGAAAGCTGCCTCTTCAAGAATGATTCTCCAGCACCCCACGAGGTGCTGGCGACTCACCTCATCCCGCCCAGACCCTCCCGGTCCCCCTGCAGCCTGCAAGCTCTCTCCTTCCCTCCTTCCCACCCGAAGGCAGCATCCCCTTTCCCTTAACCTCTGGAGCTACCTGCACTCAGGCTGGGGGGCTCACCCTGCTCAGTGGAGAGTCACCCACCCAGCCACAGCTCTGTGTCCTTCTAGCCCACTTCCTGCCCGAACCTGGGTGTGCAGGTCACAGCTGTGCCATCCGCAAGACTAAGGTCCACAGAGGGAGCTGGGAGGCACCCCTGCTTTCTCCCAGCCTGCTGACAGGTCATAAAGGCAATGCCCCACCTGCTCCCTGTTAATAGTTCTCTGATTTATTAATCCCTGTAGGGAAAGAGGGAGGGGCTGGCTTCCCCGGAGCTTGGCCGCGTCCACCCACAGGGCTGCATCTCCGCCCGCTGAATAACACACACCCGTCTCAGCCCTTGGACCCTGCTATGACCTCTGTTCCTCCACCTTGGAAACCCAGTCCCAAAGCTGCCCACCTCTCACTACTTCCTGCCCAGCTCAGAGGACCTCCCTTCACCCCCATCTCTCCCCCGTGTCTCCATCCTCCCGGGCTCCACTTCTCCCATCGTTTGCTGTCTTGACCTGCATCCTCTCCAGAACCTTGGACTCCCTCAAACACACACCCAAGCCCCACCCTTCCGGATGCGTGGACAAGGGTGCCACCCCTGCCCTCAGCCGCGTCCCCGCCCATGTGAGCACGTCCCCCTCACTGGACTCTGGTTGATTCTCAGCCCTCCCTGTGCTGGACCGCAGTCTCTTACTGTCGGGGTGGGGGTCAGCCCCCTCTCAGTTCCCACGACAGCATCTACCAGACTTGGCCACAGTTTTCAAAGGTGCCCTTCCTCCACCTTCTTCCCTCCCTGCCGAGGACTCCGCTCCAACTTAACAAGACAGTAGAGGCCGCTCCTGCAAAGCCCTGGACCCTCTCCCTCTCCCTCCACCCTCCCCTCCTTCTATTTCAAAGACACAGGATGTCCCCCCTGTTCGGTTGGGACCCACAACCCTGCTTCGCAGACCCTGGCTCCCTTCCCCTTTTCTTTGCTTTTCACCTTCATCCTTAACCTCCTCCTGCCTACTGTCTGTCCCATTCTCTTTAACAAACAACCCAAACAACCCTCTGGCTCCAATTTCCCCATCTGCCCTGTATGCCCCCTTCCCTTCCCACCAAGCATCCAGAAAACCGGATTTGGGACTGTCTTCACTGCCCCCCACCACATTCAGAAGCCCCCTGGGCTCAGGGTCATGGCCTCCTGCAGCTCTGAGACTGCTGTCAGAAATCACCTGGGCCACCACACCCAAACCCACCACGGCTCAGAACTTGTCCTTCTCAAACTCCCACACTGGGCTTTAATTGACAGTTTGCCCCTTCTACAACAGAGACAGTCTGCTTTATTCACCATCCTACTTGGGGGCCACTCACAGTGCCTGAAACATCTATCAAATGAATGCAGGAATCAACGGACATGTGCCACGGCCTTGTTCTTGAAACCCTTTCTTCCCTCAGTTTCTCTAATATTATTCCCTTCTGGATTTTCTCTACTGTTTCTCCCCAGGTCCCTTCAGGGGATCCTCTCGTGTCTGTTCAGGGTTCTGTCCACAGCCTCCTTTCCCACCTCTCTGCCGGCAGATGTCGGCACAGTGGCCACGAACAGACCTTTCAGAGCCAGACAGAGCTGGGCTCAGATCTCCGCTCCCACATGGACTTGCAGGGATGACTCAGCCAGTTACTAAGCAATGCTGAGACTGTCTCTTTCTCAGAAAAATGGAGATAAGGCTGCCCATCACGTAAGACGGTGGTAAGAAAATGAAGTAATGATAAAAAGTACAATGCCAAGCTATTGTGGTGTCTAAATAAATGGTGATGAAGAAGATGACAAAGCAGTGTCCCCAGATGAGCTCAGGCCCTCCCAACACTTGGCCACTCCTGTGGTTTGATAGCTCCCAAATATTCGTGTTTAGCACAGACCTCACCTCTGAGCTCCAGACCTGTATCCAAAGTTTACACTGCTATACATAAAAGAGATAAACAACAAGGACCTACTGTATAGCACAGGGAACTACATTCAATATCTTGTAATAACCTATAATGGAAAAGAATCTGAAAAAGAATATATACATATATATATAACTGAATCACTTTGCTGTACATGTGAATCATTCTAAATCAACTATACTTCAATAAAAATTGTTTTCATTAAAAAAATAGAACTCCTCACTTTCCTCCTCAAAATTTGCTCTTCCTTGGGCTTCCCTGGTGGCGCAGTGGTTGAGAGTCCGCCTGCCGACGCAGGGGACACGGGTTCGTGCCCCGGTCCAGGAAGATCTCACATGCCGCGGAGCGGCTGGGCCCGTGAGCCATGGCCGCTGAGCCTGCGCGTCCGGAGCCTGTGCTCCGCAACGGGAGGGGCCACAACAGTGAGAGGCCCGCGTACCGCAAAAAAAAAAAAAAAAAAAAAAAAAAATTTGCTCTTCCTCCTATGTTGCCATTCTTAGTGAATTATGCTGTGGTCTACCAAGTTCATTGCCCGAGTGGATAGTAAGAAGAAAAAAAAAACAGAAAGCAGCTTTAGTTCACTTGTTGAAGAATGATCAAAATAGCTATGAAGGACATTTTAGAGACAGTTGGTGAAATTTCCCTATGAACTAGATGTTAAATTATATTGAAGAATTATTGTCAATTTTCTTGTGTGTGTTGGTAGCACAGTGGTCATATAGGAGATTGCCCTGGCTCTTAGCAGATGCGGGCTGAGGTGTGTAGGGATGAAATGCATTGATGTCTGCAAAATCTACTTTCAAGTGGTTTGGAAAAAATTTGTACACAATATACATACACACTCACACATATATATATACATATATATAGTCTCACAGACACATACATGAATGGATAAAGCAAATGTGGCAAATGTTTAAAAATTGTTGAATATATGAGTTCATCATAGTAAGTACACTTTCAAATTCTCTGTTTGAAGATTTTCTAATAAAAAGTTGGAACGAAAAGCAGAATAAAAATGTTTGAAAGGAGTGGCTGGGTGGTGGTTGCGCTATGTCCCCAGTGGACTGGGACTTTTCCTCAGTCTAGATTTTACTAAAGAGCAGATTTGCATTCTTGGCAGCCGAGTCATTACTTCTTACTACTTGCTCTGATCTAAACCCTAGCGTTCTCCTTTCCCACGTACCGCTCCACTGCCCAGCTACCCCAGCCCACAGGGGACAGCGAGGTTAGGACTCCAGTCCCTGGAGGATTCCACTTTGAATGGCTTGACTCTCCACCCCAGCATTGTGTGTTATTAAAAATTTTTATCGAAGTATAGTTGATTTACAATGTTGTGTTAATTTCTGCTGTATAGCAAAGTGGTTCAGTTATACATACATATATTCTTTTTCATATTCTTTTCCATTATGGTTTATCACAGGAATTGAGTAGAGTTTCCTGTGCTATACAGTACGACCTTGATGTTCATCCATTTTATATATAATAGTTTGCATCTGCTAGTCCCAAACTCCCAGTCCTTCCCTCCCCCACCCCCTCACCCTTGGCAACCACAAGCCTGTTCTCTATGTCTGTGTGTGTTTCTGTTTCATAGATATGTTCATTTGTGTCATATTTTAGATCGCATATATAAGTGATATTATATGGTATTTGTCTTTCTCTTTCTGACTTAGTATGATCATCTCTAGGTCCATCCATGTTGCTGCAAATGGCAGTATTTCATTCTTTTTTATGGCTGAGTAGTATTCCATTGTATATGTGTACCACATCTTCTTTATCCATTCATCTGACAGTGGACGTTTAGGTTCTTTCCATGACTTGGCTATTATAAATCATGCTGCTATGAACATAGGGGTGTTTTATGCATTTTTTGATCATTTTAACTTATTTATCTTTACCCAAATAATGGAGAAAAAAGGTAAGAAGAAGGTCAGGTTTGAGGATAACGTCCTTGCCATGGTCCTAGACACTATACTCCGGAATCATCCTTTGAAACTTGTTACAAACACTCATTGTATTACCTCCCAGTGCATCTCTCTAGCTTGTCCATAGAATTTCTCTCTCTTTTTTTCAGTATTGCAATAATACTGCTCATTTCCAGTCTCATAGCATCAATGTGGTGTTCTAGGATTCCCCCCAGCTCCCCCACAGAAGTTCAGTGTTGTCATTAGGAGGTCCTCAGCCCCTGGATCCAGGAGGCATGAGCTGAACTTGAGCCACTCTGTCAGGGGTCACAGAGTCAAGTGTCTGTAAGAGCCAGGTGGGGTGGAGAGAGCAAAGGTCAGAGGGATGGGGTACCCATCTGAGGTCAGCAGGCTGCTCAGAATTCACCATCTAGGAACAAGGGTCCACTGGCCAAATTTTCAAATGTTGCAATAGACACCAGAATTGCAAGGAGTTTTAAGGAGAAATATGCAGATTTAAAGATTTTTGATTCCCACTTTTAATAGGAGATTCCATGCAGGACAAAAAAAAAAACCATCAGTGGAACATCTGACGGTGGCTCCTGGGAGGCAGGCATCTGGACCCTCCCACACGCCCACGTGGCTTCATGCTGGTGCTAGTGCCGGCTGCTGCTTGACACAGGAACAAAGGGCCAGTTTACTGTGATTGTTGCCATCATTTGGTTTCTGTCTGTCTGTCAGTGTCTGCCATCCATCATAATGCCACAAGCCGCAGGCCTGCTTCAGCCCGGTTCTTCGGTCTGAGCTCTTTTGTTGCTTTAGGGATTCCTGTGACCACCGCCCCACCCCAGCACACATTAAGCCCTTTCCTCCCTGATGCTATTCTTATAAACGCAGGCTTCTCTCATAGCCCCTGTGGGATGTGATGCCATTTTTCTATCTTCTATTGCTGTGCTGTTTAAATCTGAGCTCGCTAGAGTTCCTTAGGGGGCTTTGCCATTTTCTCTACTTGCGAGCCCTGCCCCTGATTGTCTAAGTGATTCTTTTTTTTTCTTTTATTGTGCTGAGAACATTTAACATGAGATCTACCTTCCTAACACATGTTTAAGTGCACAACACAGTAGTGCTGACCACAGTCACACTGTTGTCCAGCCGGGCTCCAGGACTTCCCACCTTGAATAACTGATACTCAGAACAGCCCTGCCCCATTTTCCCGACCCCCAGCCTCTGGCAATCACCCCTCTGTCCCTGTGCATTTGATTGTTTTAGATTCCTCATATAACTGGGCTCTTGCAGGATTTGTCCTTCTGCGTCTGGCTTATGTGACTCAGCACAAGGTCCTCCAGGTTCATCCGTGTCTTTAAGTGATTCTGACTTGGGCTCAGGAGCCAGTAGGAGATGGCACTCCAGGGAAAAACTCAGGACCTGCTCCACGCCCCCCCCCCACCCCATCTCCTTTTTGTTCCTAAACTCTGTTTTCTTTATCCTTATTTCTACCTGACTCTGAGCTCCCTCATCCAGCCCTTACGTGTGTGTCTGGCCCCTTGGGATTTAGCATTAACCTGGTCCTGCCGGCCCGTTTTGAACTTGGCTCTCTCTGATGGCTTCTGTCTTGACTCATTGCTTTAGCGTCCAATCACTTTGGAAGGAACGTCATATCCTCCGCCCGCTTCCCGAGAAAGTCAAGCCCTGATTGACTCCCAACTTCCACCTGGCAAGACAAGTCCCGTGCCTTTCTTCCCTGTTTGGCTTGAAAGGAGGAGATGAAGGATTCATATTACATCCCCCTCCTTTACCCTCTTTAAAGGGCACAGTAAGAATAGATACCTCATTGAGAAAAGTCCATAGTTTACATTAGGGTTCACTCTTGGTGTTGTACATTCTACGGGTTTGGACAAATGTATAATGACACGTATCCATCATTTTCACAGCCCTAAAAATTCTCTGTATTTCCCCTATTCATCCCTTCTCCCAACACCCAACCTGTGGCAACATCTGATCTTTTTTTACTCTCTCCATAGTTTTGTCTTTTTCAGAATATAGATGGAATCATAGAGCCTTTTCAGATTGGTTTCTTTCACTTATTAATATGCAATTCAAGTTCCTCCAAGTCTTTTCAGGCCTTGGTAGCTTATTTTTTCAGAGCTGAATAATATTTCATTGTCTGGCTACACCAGACACTGTTTATCAATTTACCTACAAGAGGGCATCTTGGTCGCTTCCAAATTTTGGTAATTCTGAATAAAGCTGCTATACACATCGCTATACAGGTTTTTGTGTGGATGTAAGTTTTCACCTCATTTGGGTAAATACCAAGAAGCACAGTTGCTGGATCATATGGTAAGAATATGTTTAACTTTGTAAGAAACTGTCAAACTGTCTTCCAAAGTGGCTGCACCACTTTTTCATCCCCATCAGCAATGAATTCCTGTTGCTCCACAACCTCACCAGCATTTGGTGTTGGTGTTGTCAGTGTTCCGGATTTTGACTTTCCCTAACGACATATGATATGGAACATCTTTTCATGTAGTTTCTTGCCACCTGTATATCTTCTTTGATAACATTATCTTTTTTGATAAGTTTAAGGTCTTTGGCCAATTTTTAATTGAGTTGTTTGTTTCCTTACTGTTGAGTTTTAAGAATTCTTTGTATATTTTGGATTAACAGTTCTTTATCAGATGACAGTGCCATTTGCAAATACTTTTTTCCCAGTGTGTGGGTTGTCTTCTCTTTCTCTTGACCTTATCTTTCACAGGACAGAAATTTTTTACCTTAATGAAGTCTAGTTTATCAATTATTTCTCTCGTGAATTGTGCCGCTGACATTTTGTCTAAACGTCCTTGCCATACCCAGGTTTTCTCCTATGTTAGCTTCTAGGAGTTTTACGGTTTTGCATTTTACATTTAGGTCTGTGATCCATTTTGAGTTAGTTTTTGTGGAAGGGTATCTAGATTTGGTTTTTTTCTTACATGGGGATGCCCAGTTGTTTCAGCATCATTTGTTGAAGAGACTATCTTTGCTCCATTGTGTGGTGTTTGCCCCCTTTCACAGATCAGTTGACCATATTTCTTTGGCTTTATTTCCAGGCTCTCTACTCTCTTCTATTGATCTCTTTGTCTGCTCTCTCACTGACACAACATTGTTGGATTACTGTAGCTTTATGATAAGTCTTGATGTCAGGGAGTGTGAGTCTTCAACTTTGTTCTTATTCAACATTGTGTTGGCAGTTCTGGGTCTTTTGCTTCTCCACACAAGCCCTACTATATAAGGTACACCATATGGTACACCTCTCCGTATCAACTTTAGGATCAGTTTGTTGATATCCACAAAATAACTTTCTGGGATTTTGATTTGGGCTGCATTGTATCTATAGACCAAGTTGGGAAGAACTGACATCTTAACAATATTGAGTCTTCCTATCCTTGAACATGAATATCTCTTCCTTTATTCAGTTCTTTGACTTTGTTCATCAGAATTTTATTCTTTTCCTCATATAGATCTTATACAAAGTTTGTTAGATTTATGCCTAAGTATTTCATTTTTAGGGTGCTAATCTAAATGGTATTACATTTTAAATTTCCAATTCCACTTGTTCATTGCTGATATATAGAAAAACAATTGGCTTTTGCATATTAACTTTGTATCCTGCAACCTCACTATAACCACTATTAGTGGTTATAACCACTTATTAGTTCTAGGATTTTTTTTGTTGTTGTTGATTCTTTCAGATTTTTACATAGACTATCATGTCATCTGTGAACAAAGTTTTATATCTTCCTTCCCAATCCATATACGTTTTATTTCCTTTTCTTATCTTATTGCATTAGCTAGGGCTTCCAGTACAACACTGAAAAGGAGTGCTGAGAGGGAGAAACCTTTGTTTTGTACCTCATCTTAATGACAAAACTTCAAGTTTCTCATCATTAAGTATGAAGTTAACTTTAGGTTTTTTGTAGATATTCTTTACCAAGTTGAGGAGGTTCCTCTTTATTCCCAGTTTACTGAGAGTTTTTCAGCCAAATGGTAAAGTCTGATTTTTAACATGTACCTATAAATATTAATTATACATGACATGTCAGGATTTGTGCTGATAATGGGAACAGACCCAGGCTTCTTTCCCACGCACTGGTTAAGTCATTGTGAAATTTCCTTCATACACACTCACACACATGTGCTGCATGTGCTCCACTCAGAGGGACTGCCTGCTTCCATTCTGGTGCCAATGGATTCATACCAGGTAGTTTCATTTTCATGGTTCTTTTTAGTGATGTCCAAGAATTTCTTGTCCAACAGTAAAGTTATGGTTTTTCTTTTGGGGCCTTGCTTCTGTGACATCACCGCTTTTAATTTTGCAAGTTTTCTTTTCCATAAATGTGTACTCAGGGATCTCTTGACAGATCTTGCACTCCTTTCATTTATTCCTAACCCTGGCCCATGAGTACACACTGAATTGTGAGTTTCCTGACACTTTATTAATATGATGATTACCACTATAGTTTCCCAATAAATAGCTCCAGTTACTTTTGCCTGGGGACAACTTCTTGCTATAATAGAGACAATTTAACATAAGTATGGGGCTCAGATAAACATCACAGGCTTGACTACAGTTGGACGGACTAGGGCAGGTTGGGACTGCCATCCTCTTCCCTCCCAAAACATTGATTTATTCGTTTCATTCTAATACTTTTGGTTGCTCTATGTGCCAGGAATACTGGGGATACAGCAACAAAGATGGATAAGAAAGTAAAACATCTCTACCTTTAAAGAGTTTATTTTCAAGGCAGAAGAAGTTACAAAAAACAAGGTGAAAAAGGTACAGAAATAAAATACCGGATATGTTAGCTGGTGATAAGTGCTGTGGTTGAATATAAATGAGGAAATGGGGACAGGGCTGGGGACTTACAGAGAAGGTGACATTTGAGTAAAGACCCAGGGGTAGTAAGGGAGTGAGTTTGTCATCATTTATGGGGGATAATCAGAAGACGAGGGAAGAGCAAGGGTAGAAGTAAGTGATGGAGCTTGCCCGGCACACCCCATGCATAGCAGTGGGGAGAGATATGGTCAGAGAGGTCAACGGGATGAGATGGGGAGGGACTCACAGGCCACCATAAAGACTTTGGCATCAACTCAATATGAAGGGATGCCATCAGAGTTCTAATGGAGAGGAGACAGGCTGTAACTCACATTTCAGCAGGACCGCTCTGGGGCCACGTAGAGAGGGGATGAAGGGCGAGCAGGCGTGGAAGTAGGTGAGCACTCATTCTCCCTAACCCACTGGCTCCTCCTCCATGTTTTCTGCTACACACAACTTGGGAATGGAGCCCAGTCTGGGGTCCCACCACCAGGTGGTGTCTCCTGTCAAACACAGGTCACGGGATTTCAAAGTCAAGTCCCTTTTCTTCCTCTAAGTTTGCACCTCCAGATGCTAGGCAGACCTGTCCCAAAACAAAACTGTGGGCAGGGTCTATAGAACACCAAAGAGAAATCCTCCTGGTTAGACAGAGGGAAGGGGCTCACGGTGCAGCATCTACCATATGGCAGCTTAGGCAATTGCTAGGCACTTGACATATGTGATTTGATTAAACATCACAACAACCTGTAAGATTCAGAATTGCTGGGGGTTCAAGGTGGACTTTGGTGAGCAATTTCCACCCTTTACCTCTTTCTCCCTCCCGGAGTCTCACTGATCTGAAAAAAAGTGTGGCAAATAATTAACTTGATTATGAAAAGTAGGTAGCTCCCTGGAGAGGTAGATTAGAGGGAACAGTGGGCTTCACAATTCAGTCTCCAGCTGAGGCCTCAGGAGCTCACAAACCCAAGATTACACATTTGGTCCCAGGCTAAATGAAGCCCTACCTCAGGGAGCTAACTGTAAGATAAAGGTGGAGCACGCATAAGCTGAAACTTGAAGCCATTAAAACTGTGCTCTGAAGGCTGTCACCATTCTCCCCCTACTGAGGAAGAATGAGTAAAGGTTAAGGAGGAAGAGCTAGACTTCCTCTTGCTGGATTACCTGGGGCAGGTGGGGGTGACAGAGGCGAATGAGTGAGGTTGGGTTGGAGGGACATACTTGCACTGCCTTAAATGCCCATCCGGTCTGGGAGACCCCACCCCTTGTCTTTGAGGTGCTCAAACTTTCATGTGAACGTGTGAGGAAGAAGAGGGGTTCTATCATTCCCACTGTCCCCCACAGGAAGCACTAACTGAAGGTCAGGACAAGATGTGCCTCAGCTGTTGACTGATCCCAGAGGCTGTGAGGGCCAATGACAGGCAGACACATTCTTCCAGCAACAGAGAGATGTGACCAGAGACCTAGGGTCCAGGGTCTGAACTCCCAGACAGGGGAGAATAACTCAGGACCGTGATGACTCACGCACCTTGAATGAGCTCTGGGAGATGGAACATCAGGCCACCCACAGGGGTGCTGAGGTCACTATTAGGATCTAAATGGTCTCCAAAATTCATTTGTTGAAATGCTAACCCTCAGTAACTCAGAGTGTGACTGTAATTGGAAATAGAGTCTTTAAAGAGGTAGTTAAATCAAAATGAGTTTATTAGGGTGGGTCCTAACTGAATAGGACAGGTGTCCTTATAAGAAGAGGACACTAGGACACGGACAGGCACAGAGGAAAGACCATGTGAGGACACGGGGAGAGGACAGCCATTCCAGCCAAGGAGGGAGGGCTCAGGAGGAACCAGCCCTGCAGACACCTTAATCTCGGACTTCCAGTCTCCAGAACTGTGAGAGAATAAATGATGCTTAAGCCACCCCGTCTGAGATATTTTTCTATGGCAGCCCTAGCAGACTAGTACAGCTGCCTTGACAATGATACTGGCTCCTCTGGGTCTCTAAGCAGCATTATGGCTCTAACGCCCCAAAAGAGATGGAGTCTTGCATCGACGTGACTCAGAAATAGAGCTGTGTTTGTGAACAGGATTGCGAACACCCTTGCTGCAGTTCTGGTCCTGTGACCTCCACATCTGTTGCCTCCTTCCATCAGCTTCTTCACCCTCTGCCAGGCCACACCCATCTCCTCCATCATCAGGACTCTAGTTGGGCTCCCCTCCACCCCCTCATCACTGCACATCAAACTCGCCATGGCATGTCTTCCCTGCAACATGCTGACCCAGCAACACGGCGAAAAGCCTGCCCTTATCCCAAGATTTTGGCAGAATCTCTTTCTCTGGGGCGTGTTCCTTCACTCTTCCCTGGCACTCACGTTTGGATCCTCTTCCATCTGTTAGAACCTGCACTCCCACGTTTTCTGTTTGTGTTCACACAGTCAGAATGGCACATGAGCAGAAGCTGTGCCACTCCTGTATTCTGTACCCACAGCAGACATTACTAGGTGATCGGTCACTCCCAGCCATTCAGTTCATTCAGGCATGAAAACTGTTCTCCATGCGTCTTTAGGTGGCGACGCCGATGGATAGAGCAGTGAAGAAGAGAGAAGATGATCAGCCTGGGAGAAGACAGTTGCTGCCCGTGGGTTTCATCTTCTCCTTTAGCAGGAACGCAGACTGCAGACATGTACACGCACACACACGAAGGTGAGCCTTGCCTCCAGCGGGAAGACGGACATATTTACTTGCTGGTCCCTGGACTTGTTGACTGACCTTACACACGTCTCCCTTACGTCTGGATTGCCAAGTGAAATTCTACCCTTCGATCGCTCCCTTTGGAAATTCCCTAATTGCCACAGTAAAAACCTCCCTTCCCTCCCCAGCTCTGCTGGCCCTCAGCCTTGAGATTTCCTAATGGAAACCGCTCACTTCTCCTGGACTCCCAGGGGGTAATTAGGAGTCTGGGACTGCAGCTCCCTTGCTCTCCATAGTATGAAGGCAAAGCCATTGCCAAAACTGCTGTCGATGTCAACGCATCCCTTCCTTGAAGAGAGCATACGAAGGGGTTGTTTCATGTTGACTGTCTCTGTATATTTATTGACCGAAACATTTGCGCTGTTGATTTTCACATTTGTAATTTTAGACCACAGATTCCGAGCATGTTTAATCATAGAGCAAAGCTCACATTTAATGAGAAAAATGTCAAGTATATTGTTATCCACCATAAAAGCTGTGAAAAATATCTCTGCCATCTGCAATGTGCCTTCTGCTGCTGCATCTAAGAATTTTACTAGTAACAATGTGAAATTAACAGTAGGGCAAACATTTAAAAATGGAAACTTGCTGAACTTCCTCCTACGAAACCAGAAAGAAGTACAGACCATCCCTCACAGTCACGTCCGTATCCCTTGCCCAGATTCCTGCAATAACCTGTGACCGGACCTCTTGGCATCCTGTTCCTCCAAATGCATCTTCAACATTGCTGCCAGAATGATTTTCTAAATTCTAGACCTGGCTGTCTACTCAAACACTTTATGTGGTATTTCCTTTCCCCAGCATTGCCAGCTCTGTGACCCAGCTCCTGGCTGTCCTTCCAGCCTCCATAACCACACCCTCCTGTTGCCCAGGCCAAGTCACTGATCACTGACTGAACTCACCATACCACGTTGTCTCTGATGGGACACGTTTGACCTCAAATGTCACCTCCTCTGTGACTCCTGCAGGCAGAATCAATTGGTTTTCTCTTTGTGTGCAGGGAGCAACATATGTCCACCTCTATAGGAGGACTTGTCATGTGAAATCCTAACCCTAAGATCAGCGTCTTCCCAGTTCAACTCTGAGCTCCTCTGTTGCAGGGACAGTCTTTCCTCCACGGTCACTGTCCAGCCCAGCCCAGCCCAGCCCCTGCCGCCATGATGCAAGCTTCTATGTTTTGAATTGACTTGGATGATAACAAAGTCACTGTAAAAGGGGCAGGAGAAGTGGATGAGGTTTCCTCCCCAGGAACTTGCTCTTTTGACTCTGGCAATACAAAACCTTGCCATTATGCCGCCCGTGTTTATTTCTAGGGTTTCTCTCTGTATTTTAGCTCTTTCCCATACTGAAAGAAATGACAGCCCTGTCAGTCAGAGAGCAACTGATCGTGATAAAAATTCTCCTTTTAGACGGTGAGTTCACTTGTTCTTAGGTCATTCTTCACCACAAACTGCAGGCTCATTATACGAGGGGACTGTGGTATCTCTGTGAAGCCACACGCTTAGAAGTTTATAATTTGCCTCGACAGATGACTCAGGTCTGGAGATTTCACTGCTTATTTGAGCGTGGCTTGGGTGGGGACGTGAGGGTAAACATGGCCTCATCTTGCGCACTGGCACGGATCTGTGGATTCCAGGGAGCAATACCTGTTCTCGGGAAAGATGCCTGCTTCTTGTTTGGGTGCTGGCGAGAAGGAGCAGTTCTCTCTGGGACAGACACCTGCCCGCTCAGCAGGTATCAGCCAGCTCTGTTCCTGACACCCCACCCTCCCTCCCTCTGAGTCCCACCAAGACTTCAGTTGCAAGAGATAAACTCACCTTACGTGATTTTCAGCAAGAAAAATGGAACTTTGGTAGGATATTGGGTTATCTCAGGAAACCCAGAGAAAGGACGCATTGGCAGGCTTAATGTGGAAGTGGAACCAGGAAATAGCAGGAAATGAACTCCAGGCAGGTTTTCCCCCTCCACCCTCACCCCAGGTCCCACTCTGGCCAAACAGGGCCTGCTCTGAGGTCATAGGTTCACAGACCTCCGTTCAGAGACCAGCCAGGTCCTCCCCATCTTCTGATCTCCCAGCATGAACCTAGTTTCTGCCAGGAATCACCTTTGGCCCAGGAGATAGATGCATGTGATATACAGAGAGCCTGTCCCTGCAGGGGAAAGGGTGTGGACCGCATGGACACCCAAGACGATGGTGGCAATCCATCCCCTCCTATCCTTGCCTTGTACCAAACCTTCTGGAGCAAATAATGGGCAGGTTGACAGGGGAGAACATCTATTCCCACCTGCTCTCCATATCAGTCATGTGGTCTGGCTTGGGGTGAACTGCATCCCCTCAAAAGATGTTGAAGTCCCAACTCCCAGTATCTCATTTGGAAATGAGGTCTTTCCAGATGAGGTCAAGTTAAGACAAGGCCTTCCAGTTGGGACTTAATATGACTGACGTCCTTATAAAAAGAGGGAATGTGCAAACCAAGCATGATTTATGCTTGGTTATGCTGTCAGACGTGTTCCACTAAAATTCTAAAAAGGAAAAAAGCCCTGGAAACAATTCCAGAATAAGCTATATATTATGAATGTCATTAATAATGGTGAGAATGCAAAACTAATTGAGTTGAGGAGACATGGTTCTTTTCTTTTATGGTCAATGTGCAAAACTTTGTGGTGCCTCACCAGATAAACATTAAGCCCATTATTACACACACACACACACACACACACACACACACACACACACAAAGAGGGAATGTGGGCACAGAGTGACATGCACTTGCAGAAACCATGTGAGCGTGAAGGCAGATGTCAGCAGAGGGATGCCAGAGATCACCAGCAAACAGCCAGCAGCTAAGGGACAGGCATGAGACAGGTCCTCATCACAGAAGGAAGGAAGCAACTCTGCCAGCACCTTGATCCCAGACTTCCGGCCTCCAGAACTGAGACAGCACATTTCTGTCGTCTAAGCCACTCAGTCTGTGGAGATTTGTTACGGCAGCCCTAGCAAACCGACACACGGTCCTTCACAAAAAAAGAGCCAGGCTGGGCGGGGTTAAGGTGATCTTTCTGATGCCCTCAACTTGGAAGGGGCGAGAATGACTTGGGCACTACCACTGAGGCCATAACTTATCCTCAACACGGATGGTCCCTGAATTGGAGATTTTCCCTACAGGCAGGTCAAGAGGGTTGAGTTTAAGTGTTCAATTACCACATATATATTATATATAATATATATGTAATATTATATATATATATATATATATATATATATATATACACATAAAAGTATAGACTGAATGATTCCCCTTAAAATTCATACATACAAATTCTAACTCTAAGGTGATGGTATATGGAGATGGGGCCTTTGACAGTTGATTAGGTCATGAGGATGAAGCCCTCGTGATGGGGTTAATGCCATTATAAAAGAGACCCCAGAGAGCTAGACACAGTGAGAAGACGGACATCTAAGAACCAGGAAGCAGATCCTCACCAGACACTGAATCTGCAAGAGTCATGATCTTGGACTTCCGTCCTCCAGAACTGTGATAAATAAGTGGTGTATTTATATGTAATATATGTATGTATATTTACCAGAGAAGTCACATAGAAATAGAGAACTTCAAAATCAAAGAAAGCTTTTTGTTTTGAGGAAATACTTTTCTTTTGACCATTTGTATTATTCCTTTTGCCCACTGTCCTCTTAGGCTCAGTAGTGGATTTTTATTTGAGACATTTTTTCTTTTTGGCAAAATTATTGGTTGGAACCGTTTGTGGAATTCTCTCTTTTTCCGGAAATCAACTAAAAACCCAGGTTGAGAACTGCTCATCTATTAAGCATAATTCAGGCTGAAAGAGGAATGGGCTGGGTCTGTCCACCATGCCTGGAACCGTGCTGTCCGAGGTGGCAGCCAATGGCCATGTGTGGCTATTTCAGTTACAATGAGTTAAAATTGAATGGACTTCCTCAGTCACAACAGTCAGGTGCTCATCAGCCACAGGTGGCTGCCTCATCACAGAGCTTAGCTGTAAAGTGTTTTTGTCCTTGAGGACAGCTCGGTCATGCAGTACTTACTGCTCAGGAGAAGCAAATGCTGGAGTACAAAGACATGACCCTCCAATTCCAGCTCTGCAATTTCCTGCTCATTTGCCTCACCTGAGGCAAAATGTTCTCTGTTTTTGAGCTTTTTATTCCTTCCTACTAAAAGAGAAAGAAAAACAGCTTTTTCCCCTAATGGACTTGACTTGGGATTGAAAGGAAATGGATGAAATCGGTTTAGTGCAACAGATATGAACCAGGCATTGTAGACAGAGACATAACACATCCTCCTAGCCTCATGGGGCTTGCAGCCACATAGAGACAGACAAGGTTTTAAAAGAATTCTAATACAGGCAATAACAAATATGTGTGAGATATTAAGATAGGATGAAATGATGACACAAAGATGGAAGGATTCCTTGGGGGGCTGTGCAGGCATTTGCAGAAGACTCCATCTAGGAAGTGTTTCTAAGAGAGACAGTGTTGAGGATTAATAGGAGTTTGACAGGCAGATAAGGTGCCCCCTAGTTTTCTGGTATGGAATATATACAGTAAAATCTAGATCTCTCCTTTCCTACGCTATTCCTTTCCTGTGTTTATGGATCTAATTAAGGAAGCATTCAAACTTTGTTTTCCAGAACACACTATTCAAACAACATCTTAAATGAAAATGTGATATATAAAAAAAACGTTAAAAAGATGCTGGGGATTCTACTTCTGGCCAACATGGGGTAACAGATGTCGTATTTATCCTCCTGACTGGAAAAAAAATAACAAAATTTAAGAAATAACAGTTTTCAAGATACCTGACAACACTTAAGAAAAGACAGTGATCACCAAGAAACAGGAAACAGACTAGATGAGACCTGAAATTGTAGCAGCACACAGGGAGTGACCCAGGTGCCAGAAGACTCCATAATTTGAGGAGGCAGAGCTGAGAGGCCAGTTTGTTAGACAGTCAGAGTTCACATGACAGAGTGCAGGAGGGAGAGAGAGAGAGATCTGCAAAGCTTCCCCTAGGAGTATTCACAAGTACTGATCTCTGAATTAATGTGAAGACATTACCTGAGGCCAGGGTTATGAACCCGGTTATCCCAGTAATGATCATGGGGAACACTACTGGAACTCACACACCAGCCAGATGGGAAACTTCAAATATCACGGGGGTAGAGTACTCAGAAGGATGTGCCAGGGTCCAGCACATGTGGGCTCTGCTCTGGTCCATGCCCTGGCTGGGAGGGGCCAGCCTGAGGTCACATGCACAGGCCCTGGTGGTCAGCAGCATGCCATCCTTCCTTGGTCCTGCCTAAAAAAAAAAAAAATTAAATAATTTTAGTTTTCAAGCAGCTCAACTTTTTCCTAGAAGAAAGTTGCAGAATATTTATGAGAATACAAAAATATCCAGTCCTCAACAAGGTAAAATTCACAATGTCTGCACTGTGAACAAGATTCCCAGGCATTCAGAGATGTCAGAAAACACCTAATAAGGAGGAAACCCCACCAGTGAGAATGGACCCAGAAAGGACACACATGTAAGAATTATCAGACAAAGGTATTAAAAGCTATTATAATTGTGTTCTGTATGTTCAAAAACTTAGAGCCAAATATGACATGTATTTCCAAAGACACAAGCTGAATTACTGGAGATGGAAACTGTAACATCTGAGACTGATGGTGCACCGCATGGAATTAATGGCATGCTAGGCATCGTAGAAGAACAGATGAGTGAACTCAAAGATGCAGAAATAGCAATTTTCCTAAATAAAACACATAGAGAAAAAAGAATAATAACAAAGAGATGAAATAATAAATAAAATGATTTATTCCAAAATAAAACACATAGAGAAAAAAGAATAATAACAAAGAGATGAAGGGAGGCTCAGTGCACTGTGAAACGAGTCCAAGCAGCCTGATAGAGATGTCCTTGGATTCCTCAAATGAGAGAGGAGAAAGTAGCTGAAAGTTTTCCTAATTCGTTGTCTTTATAAAGTCATAGATCTAAGAAGCTCAATGAACTTCAAGTACCAAAAAACGTGAAAAATAATTAAGCCAAGGTACATCATACTCAAAATACTCAAAACCAATGATATAGAAAAAAAATCTTAAAAGCAGTCAGTGGGGGAGAAAAACTATTGCATAAAGAGCAACAAAGTTAAGGAAGACAGCAGAATTCTTGTTGGAAAAGAGTAAGCGACTAGAGAGTGGAGTAACATTTTTAAAGTATATATTTTTTTAAAAACCTGTCAATCTAGATTTCTATACCTAACAAAGATAATTACTGAAAAGCAAACAAAATAAATAACTTTTCAGTTATAAAGACCTGCAAAAGAAAAATGATACCAGATAGAAATCTGTATCTACACATAATAATGAACCTCACCAGAAATCATAAATATGTGTGTAAATTAAAAATGACTTTTGGGCTTCCCTGGTGGCGCAGTGGTTAAGAGTCCACCTGCCAGTGCAGGGGACATGGATTCGACCCCTGGTTCGAGAAGATCCCACATGCCGCGGAGCAACTAAACCCATGTGCCACAACTACTGAGTCTGTGCTCTAGAGCCCGTGAGACACAACTACTGTGCCCGCACACCACAACTACTGAAGCCCTCGTGCCTACAGCCTGTGCTCCACAACAAGAAAAGCCACAGCAATGAGAAGCCCACGCACCGCAACAAAGAGTAGCCCCCACTCGCCGCAACTAGAGAAAGTCCGCACACAGCAACAAAGACCCAATGCAGCCAAAAACAAATAAATTAATTAATTTTAAAACATGATTTAAAAAAATTTTTTTAAACATCTCTAAAAGATAATTGACCACTTAAGCTAAAATAATAACAATGTAGTGAGGGGTTTATAACATATGTAGAAGTAAAACATATGACAAGAATAGCATGAAGAGCTAATAACAATAATATTAGTATCAGAAAAATAGAATTTAAGACCAAAATTGCTACTAAACACAAAAGGGATATTTTATAATAACAAAAGGATCAATCCACCAAAAATATATAACAGATAAATATAAACACATATAAACCTAACCAAAGAACCCTATAATACATAAAGAAAAGACTGAAAGAATTGAAGGGAGAAATAGACAATTCAACAATAATAACTGGGGACTTCAATACCCTACTTTCAATAATGGATTAAACAACTTGACAAGATAAACAATGAAAAAGAAGATTAAACTACACTCTAAAGCAACCAGACCTCACAGACATCTCATGAATCCTCTACCCAACAACCACCACAGACATGTTCTTCTCAAGTGCCTGTGAACATTCTCCAGGGCAGACCACAAGTTAGGCTATAAAATAAATCTAAATAGAATTTAAAGGCTTGAAGTCATGCAAAGTATACTCTCTGACCAAAATAGAATGCAATTAGAAATGAGAAACAGATGGGAATTTGAGTTCACAAATATGTGGAAAAGTGTTTTAATTTTAGATTTACAGAAAAGTTGCCAAGATAATACAGGGACTTCCTATACACCCTTCACTGAGTTTCCCCAAGTTGTTAAACTCTTTCACAACTATGGGATGTTAGTCACAACCAGGAAGTTAGCATTGGGACAAACCTATTAATGACACTGCAGACATCATTCGGATTTCATCAATTTTTCCACCAGTGTCCTTTTTCTGTCCCAGAATCCCATCCAGGATTCCACCTGGCTTTCAGTCTCCTTAGTTCCTCCCATCTGTGAGAGTTTCTCAGCCTTTCCTTGTTTTTTAAGACCATCAATCATGCTTTTGAAGAGTGCTGGCCAGGAATTTTGGATGATGGCCATCAAGTTGAGTTCGTCTAATGTTTTTCATGATTAGGCCGGGGCTGTGTTTTTTGGAATGAATCCCACAGAAGTGAAGTGTCCTTCTCACTCGTCCTGTCAGGGGTCCCTGACATCAACATGACGTGTCACTGCTGAGGTTGACCTTGACCTGGGTTAGGGTGGGGCCTGCCAGGTTTGTCCACTGGAAAGTTACCATGTTTCCCTTTCCATACTCTCTCAGAGGAGGTGAGTCCCTAAGTCCACCCATACTTAAGGGGAGGGGAATTAGGCTCCACCTACATCTTAGAGCAGGCAGTATCTACATAGACACCCCCCTCTACTGTTTGTAGTTCTTCAGTAAGGAGGGCTCATCTCTTCTCCCTTATTTATTTACTTTTTCACTCATTTTTTGCACCAGCGCAGACTCATGGATTATTCTGGCTTTGGCCATGGGGCACTCTTTCAGGATGGTTCCTATGCCCTTTTGACATGTTCCCATCCTTCTTTTATTTTCCTTCTTTCATTTTCCAAATGTGTCTTTACCTTCAGGGGGCAGATATAATGGTTTCCACTTCTCTGCAGCTCCACCAATTTCTGCAGAGGGTTGAGTGTGTGCTGTAGTTACTGCTTACTCTGGTTCACACTCTACTATGTGCACATTCCCTAGTCAGTGACCGATGAAAGCTCACTGATGGATTGAAAACAAAAAGGCGGAAGAGGGAGCAGATCCCTTGCTGCTTCTCTGCCACATGCCACCAGGGCCCTGTGTTTGTTTGTTTTCCTTCAACTTTGATAGAATTTCTTCATTGCAAATACAAGAAGGTAACTATCTTTTGTCCCAATATAGAACAGTTGTCAGGAATATATCGGCTTCTTCTGCCACTTGTTTAGGGTGAGAAGATCTTGATTCTTCATGCTTAGAATCAGAAACAACAGAGGACACGTACCAGTCCTTTGGGCTTCGTTTCCAATGAACAAATCAGGGATCCCATCACAGTGAAATTGGGCTGCCTGGTGAGTTTCACGGTGGTGAACAGGATGTGTTCTTACCGAACCCCGATCTCCGTCTCTTGTCAGTAGTAATTTTTAAAAAGCTACTCTCGTGGTCATGACGGAGAGATTTACAGATGTTCCAGGAAAGCTCTTCGTCTGGAATTTATGCAGCAAAGCACATATTGACTTTGTGTCCCTCAGAGCACCAGGATTTATTATTCCTGAAGATGTAGTAGCCCTGACTTTGGCTTGGTCAATATTTATCTCATGAGTTGATAAATCTGCCATAAATTTCAACAAAAGCCAACAGCTTCTGATCCTGGACTGTGCTCTGCAGAGACCCACACACACATTCTGGCTCTTTTTCGTAGCGAACCACGGGTGAAACCTGTGAAGTATTCTCAGGGATGCTTTATTTTTAGTGAATTCGGTCTGGTTATGACAGCAGAGTCTTATCCAAATAACTCAATGTGGGTGGAAATTATAGACTCTGAATCTTTTTGTCTTTTTTTCAGTCGTTTTGACCAAAGGATCTTCTGCTTAGCGCAGTTTTTTCAAAAGCTGATCTAAATGCCAACCTCAGCCCAGCCAGGGAAGGTGACATCTGACCTCTCATTCCTGTGCCCATCACTCAAGGCTTAATCTTAGTTGCCCTTTTTTAATTTTACCAGGGCGTGATCTCCTACTAGCCTTCCATGAGCTGAAAATCCTCGTTTGGTGTTTGTTGGTTGAATAGTTTGTCACCGTTTAAAACTACAGAGTGCCCCAGGGGCAGCCAAAGAGCCTGTCTCCTCTACCTGGAAGTGACCTGGTGGTCGTGTCGCCAGATGACTCCTCCTCTAGAGCTTGAAAGGACCTCTCCCCACGATGAGGCCCCGGGCAGCTCCCCTCGGGTGGAATACATAGTACAGTGTGTAAGTTTGTAGACACCAGCACTCCTGGTTGTGTGCCGTGTTCTGCCTACCCTTCACAGACCACCGACATGGGGATGCCCGCTTGCCACACAATTGCTGGACTTTACCATGCGGTTTTACTGGGGCCCAAAGGAGCCTGACTCACAGAGAAAACAATTTAAATTTAAAAAAAATTGTAACTATTTCTTTGAATTTTAAAATTGCTTTCCAGGTTTACTGAGATAAAATTAACATATGACATTGTGTAACTTAAGGTGTACAACGGGATGACTTGATATACATACACATTGTGAAATGAAGACCACGATAAGGTTAGTTGACAGCCATCTGCTCACATAGTTGCCATTGATGTGTGTGTATCTTTTGCTGTTGTTTTTGCTTGTTTTATTAGCCTAGATTTCTGGAAACGTTAAGGTGGCATTCCCTGTTCTGTCTGTCACAGTAAGTCATCAAAACATGAAACAGTCCCTAATGAAGGCAATCCCTCACCTTCACGTGTCAGAGTAAGCATACAACAGAAAGCCTCTCAATCTAGGGCAGCGCGACTGTGACCGCTAGTTGCAAAAGGCAGGTGTTTCCAATCTTTCTTTGAAAACAAAGTATTGGATTTCGAGAAGAGAAAGCTCTGCTTTGCCTCGCAGAGAAGATGCTTTAAAGTCCACTCGGTGTTATCCTGCCCTGAAGAGAGCTGTTTTGATGTGTCAACAGGTGAATCTCTACAGAAGGTTTGCTTTCCACATTCCACCATAAATCTCCACCTCATGGAGATTTTAGGAAAAGATTTTTCAGCTGCCCAGGGTCACGTTTTCATTCATCAAGAAGACCTTGTTGTGGTGGTGGCAATGGTGGTGGTGGTCGTCTTTTGGAGGGGTTTTTGGAAGGGAGGAGTGGGTTTATTTATATTATCTTGCTTTGTTGCCTGAACTGCTAGAGAAGTTAGGTTGTTGATGGAATACTGTACTCTATAAAACCTAAGACATAGGCTTGTCAAAATGACCTCAAACAATTACTCAAGCATTCAGTGTAGCAAAAATTCTTCCCAGATAGTAGGGTATGTATTTTCTAATATTTATGTTGGGAGGCCGTAGTAGATGAAAGCAAGGATTCTGGAGCCAGGCCACCTGGATTTGGATCCAGTTTCTCCCACTTACCTGCTGGCTGATTTTGGGGAAAGTAATTTTCTCTTTGTGCCTGTTTCCTCATAAGTAAAACTGAGATTGTTGTAGTACTCTGACTAGCATTGTTATGAGAATTAATTGAGTTCATATTTGAAAAGCACTTACAATAGTGTAGGGCATACTGTAAATACTACATTGTGTTTTATAAATACGCTGGAATCTTAAAACGATAATGACTTTTGTTTAATAAACACCTGCAGTCAGCCAGTGTCTTCATGCACTTTGTCACATTTAACCCTCACAACAAGGGTTGTTTTACTTTACAGATGTAGAACCAGACCCAAAAGAGAGCAGGTGCTTTGCATCAGGTGCCTGGGCAAGTGGAAAGATGTAGGATTTGAATTCAGGTCTTTTGAGTCAAAAACCCTGATAGTACTTTCATTATAACATTGCCTTTCATAAGACTCAAAAGCTACATTAGCTGAGCAATTATTATGTACCTGCCACCTTCACATATGTTATCTCAATGACTGCAACAAACCCGCTGAGTTTCTTGCTCCCATTTCAAGGCAGGACGTGGGGATCATAGAAATGAAGTTGTGTGTGTAGTAGACCCAGGGTTCAAATCCAGGTCTTCTGTGACAGGGCACCAGCCACCACACCCCCAAAACCACAAGGACTCACCTGTGTTGAACAGGCATTCTGAGCAGCTCTCACAATGCTATCCTCCCATACCCTGGCTTTTTGATTTGAAATTTTTCAGGCCTACAGAGATGTTGAAAGAATTAGACAGTGAATATCTGATTATCCTTCAACTAGGTTCAAAAATTATTGTTATTGGAAGAGTTTTGCAACATATAGAAAAGTTGCAAAGAAATATTAAGTGGGCCAAGGAAGGCCACTTTTCAATAAATAATAAGTATATAAAGGGTAAAATACACAAGATATACCTGTGTTGAATATGTATGCACCAGATAACATACCATGAAAATTCATAAAGCAACTACCATAGATGCTACTATGAGAACAAACAGAAACACACCCAGAGGATGACTTTAATCCATTTCTCTCCACCCATAAAACATTAAATAAGGACACCAAACATACATAAACCCTAAATAATAAGTGGTGCTCAAAGAAGCAGTGGGATCCCAGAGGGAGAGACCTGCTCCAGGATGGCAGGACGGCCAGCCAGGGCAGGAGGAGGGCACACCAGTCAGAGATATCTCTTTGTGACCATACCTACAGCTGCGGGGAGGCCTCAAACCCCAAACTGCTAAGTGGCAAGATAAAAACCACAGCCCTTGAAGAAAAATGGGGACAGGAGTCCTTCCTCCCTCTGCCTAACTACAAAAACAAACGGACTCCCTTTGCGTGAAGCTCTTCCTTTGGGGACTCACTCATCAAAGCGGCCTCTGCTTAGGTGGCCGGGGTCAGAGGTCCTCAGAAGCCAGGTGGTAGCTGTGTAGAAAGCAAGGGAGCAGTCGAGTTGCCTGCATCAAAAGTGCAAGCTCTGCCGGGGCATTCTTTTGAGCACTGTGCAGACCACACAGCATCCCTCTCCAAGGGCACCAGTTTTTCTCTCTTGATTTGCACCTAAGGCGATCTTACTTCCCGTCCCTGGCCCAAAGTCTGAGACTGGGATTTTTTGAGATGGTTTACTGCATCTGTCAAGAAGGAGCTGTTTAAGGATGCATCTTGTGTAAGGGCGGGGGTGCCAAGGCCTGAACTGGCTGCCGGTCTGTTGGCAAAAACTCTAGGCATCTCTAGCTCCTCCTAATTCTCACCCAGAGTTTTCTTCATATTCAAGTGATAAATAAATATTTTATTTGTATTAAACATTATATTAAAGTGTAACAAGGATATTAGACACACCCAAATCAGACATAAGTACCAAATAGTATCTTCCGTTTTGGTGGGTTTTATGATTTTCACATGCTTTGGTGTAGATTGCTCTCTCTAAGAGTCTCACATTCATGCCTCATGGGACCTTCAGCCAACCGTGTCCAGGTGACACAGGTGGGATGAGGGTATGGGGGAGACCAAATCCTCGGTATTTCAGAAACAGGCTGGAACTGTGAAAGAAGGGGAATCATGACAGGTAAGCCACTATTACATTTGTTTTGTGACCGTGTACAAATCATAACAATTTCCACCAATAGTGGAGTAAGATAAGTCTTGAAATATTAATCTCTGTGCTTTTCTCTTCCCACTTCCCTGCAGGCGACCTCCTTCCAGTCCGTTGGGAACATCCACAGGGCTTCCAGGAGGAACAGAACTGTTCCAGAGAAGAAGGAAGGGAGGGAGGGATGGAGGGGGGAGAGAGGAAGGGAAGCAGGAAGGGTGAAAAGAGAGAGCGAGCTAATATTCATTTATCTGCCTGTGTGTCTTGACTATTAACAGGGGTCTGAGACGCAAAGGGAAGGCTTCAGGGGAGTAAGGAGGAAGGTGTAAACAACCAGCAGAGGCCACTCTGGCCGGCTTGGGCGTTAGGCAGCTCACGGCTTCTCTGGGAAGCAGAAGAGCCAGGTCTGGAACGGCCACAGGAGCATCAGCCATACCTGCTCCTCTGCAGGCATGGCCCCCTCCTGCCACACCAGCCTCAAAAGGCAGTACCCCTGCTTGCCGCTCTGGGAAGCAACCCGATCATGGGGTCTGCAGAGGACTTGACACTGTTCCTCCTTCACATTACGGTCTCCTGCAAGTGTATGGGATCGGCAGAGCCCAGGTCTGCCTGAACCTGCAGGTCTACACCCCGGCTGTAGGTTGGGGAAGTGAGTCCTGGCTTCTGTCCTGGGGGCGGGACTCATAACATGGAAAGTTACCCCCACACGGGACAGGTGTTCCGGGGGTTGTCCACCACCCCAAAGAGGAAAAGTGGAACCAGGATGGAGAGAGAATTCAACAGCCTCCCCTGCTCAGGCACAGCCTCTACCCCGGGGAAAAGGTAAGAAGGAGGAGAGTGGGGGCAGGGAAGGAGAGCCACCGGTCCTGTAGGACTGCGGAGGGGGACTCGGGTCCTCAAAAGGAAATGGCCACGCATCAATTGTGCCTGGCACTTGGTGCCCACGTGGCAGAGGGACGTGGACAAGTCACTCACAGCAGGTCAAGAGAGCATCCAGGGCCGCCTCCATGCAGCGGCAGGGCTGCAGGGCCCGGGCTCTGCTCTGAGACCCCTCGGTGACACACACTCCCCGTCTTCCAGTGAGGGATGCCTGCCTGGGCCTTTGGGCGTGTCCAGCCCCATCCCGACAACCTCATGTGGACCCTCTCCCCTTGAGTAGCCCAGGAGCAAACAGAGCACAGGGGCCTCGGCATCCCGAGGGGTGGGCGTGTGGTGGGAAAAGAAGCTGTCCCAGAACTAGGGGGGAACTCACATGTGATGAAGCCCACCCCCACTGCATCCTAAGGAGATAAACTGTTTTTGCAAATAGGTTATCCTTTGGAAGCCAGGCTCTGCTGAGACAAGGAAAACACAAGAGCTCAGGAGAGAGCACAGGCACGAGCAAGCAAGAAAGTATCAATAGAATATTTATATATCCTCCAAGGTTCCTCCCACAGGACACTTGTTGATTACAGAGGGAAAATGATAACTTTACAGTGGGAAACATGGTTGAGGTCATCTTAATCAAGTGGTCCGACATCACAGTCCTCCTGACAGGATGCTCTGAGAAGAATAAACATTTCTGGGGTATTCCTGCCAAAAATGCACAACCTAACCCTAGTCGGGAGGAGACATCAGACAAACCCTAAATGAAGGACATTCTAGGAAATAACTGACCAGCACTCTGCAAAAGGATCAAGGTCGCGAGAGACAAAGCAAGACTCAGGCACTGACAAAACACAGCAAATAACTGTAACGTGCGACCGTGGGTTGTTTCCTGGACCAGAAAAAAGATATTAGTGGGAGGGGTTTTGAAATGTCAATAAGGCTGTAGATTATTAGTCATGTTGCATCAGTGTTAATTTCATGATTTTGATAAGTGGTCTGTGGTTATATAAGGTTTAGGGAAGCTCAGTGAAAAGCGTATAGGAATTCTTGGTATGATTTTTGGCAACTTTATTGTAAGTCTGGGTTTATTTCAAAATGCGAAGTTGAAATTAATGAAATTGTATGAATTGGTATAGAGAAGGAGGAGGGGAAGGAGGAGTAAGAAAGAACAGTTTGCAAATGTCTTTACAGAGCAGCAACCAGGTCTGGATGACTCTGTTCATGGTTCTTGATGGTGGGTGGAGAAAACCGCCCTCTGCCTACGACAACTTACCCACTGAGGAGAGAAGGACGGGACTGAGAAACAGGTATATCAGAAGTACTTAGTCTGGGGCTTCCCTGGTGACGCAGTGGTTGAGAGTCCGCCTGCCGATGCAGGGGACGCGGGTTCGTGCCCTGTTCCGGGAAGATCCCACATGCCACGGAGCGGCTGGACCCGTGAGCCATGGCCGCTGAGCCTGCGCGTCCAGAGCCTGTGCTCTGCAACGGGAGAGGCCACAACAGTGAGAGGCCCGCGTACCACACACACACACAAAAGTACTTAGTCTAGTACAGGACTGTAAGTTCTCTGATTAAGTCAGCACCAAGTCTTCTTCCTTATTTCTCTCTAGACTGAACCTCCAGGGTGACATGGTGGGTGTGACAGTCACCCAAATAGGCATGTTCGAACCCCAAACACTGGTGCTATTGGCAGGCTTGAGCAACTGCACTAGTTGGGGAGTTTGTCCAGGGAAGGCTATACATTCCTGCCTGGAGGAAAGCCTGCCTGTGGGCACCACAACCACAACAGCAGCAGGTATGTGGACAGGTGAGCTCGTGGCACTTCTCCCAGCTGCCTGTGGCTTATTTGGTGCACACAGTGTCCGAGTACCCAAGTGAGAGAGGGAAATGCTGAAAGTATCAATAACTTGGCAGGGGCATGGGGTCATGTAAAAGGTCACTGCTGATGGACATTTGAAATTGAGGAAAGGATTTCAGCTTCAGGCTAAGATGGAATAGCAGGGGCCAGATTTGCCCTCCCACCTGAAACAAGTAAGAAAATGGACAAGACACATGAAACAGTGGTTTTCCAACACTGGACAACAGGCAGCACGAGACAGGAATCCCAAAGTGAGGAAGGAAGGAGGTGAGCTCCATGGTGGCTGCAGGACCCTCCTTGGAGAGCTTCCAGGGGTCAGCACAGGGAGGGAATCCTCAGGCCAAGCCCAACAGTCCCCCTGAGAGGAGGGGCAGGGACACCATGGCGGTTACAGTGCACAGAATGCAGAACCAGAGAGGAGACTCTGCAGAGAGGGAGGGCAGCTCTGAAAATCAGTTCCTATACACCAATCAGAACACATGGATAGAAACTGAACCAAAGCTGGAACCACCCAAAGCTGCAGAGGAAACAGCACCTCCTGTTGACACAGAAGCAAGGATAGTTCCTGCTCCCACAAGTCAGAGGGGGACACTTCTTGGGTAGAGTACCCAGAAGAGGTCTCAAAAATAAAGCAGCATGAGCTCTAGACAAAAGGTTGCTTTGGATCTAACCAAGCTTTCAAGCAAGTCTCAAAAGTATCAAACCGGCTCCAAGTAATTTAATGGCATCACAAAACACAGACCGAAAACATTTACAGGAATAAAAAAAACATGGAGAACACAAAACCAATATGTAACTCATAATATCTGCATCCAATCAAAAATTATTACTCACACAAAGAATCCTAAAGATACGTCCCAAGATGAGGATAAAAGTCAATTAGTAGAAACAGACCTGTAATGACACAGACAACGTAATTAGTATACAAAACCATTAAAAGAGTTAACAGTTACTAAAACCCGTTCTATGTGTTCAAGAAAGTAGAACAAGATTGAGCATGTTAAGGAGAGACATAGAAGATATTCTAAAGAATCAAATCAAATTCCGGAGATGAGAAAACTCTGGAGAGGATTAGACACTGCAGAAGAGAAGGCTCGTGAATCTGAAAACACAGCAAGAGGACCTATCCAAAATGAAACACAGAGATGCAGAAAACAGGGAAAGAGCACCCATGAGCTGTAGGACAACTCCACAAGTCTAATGTGTGCATAACTGAAGTCAGTGAAAGGGTGGAGAGGGGGCCGAGGGGAGAAAAAATATTTGAAGAACAAAGGGCTGAACATTTTTCCAAATCTGGTGGAAACTATTGATATAAAACCATAGACCCAAGAGCCTCAAAGAACCCCAAACAAGAAATATGAAGAAAATTATGCTAAGGCATATGTACAAATTAATAAACAGAAACATTAATTGAAATGGAGTCGGGGGGTGAGAAGGGAAAGCTCTCATGCCCCATGATGACAGCAGAGCCCAGCAGGAAGAAGAGAGACTCCTCTTATTGCCTGGCAAGAGCATGGCCAACAAGAGACGGCCACAACCCAGCCAATGAGAAGCCTCTCTACTTGGAACTCTCACTTCCTCCAGTGGACTCTATTGACCACAGCCCTCCCACCTCCCTCTTCCCCTCTTTAAAAGATCTCTCCTCTCCTTGCTGTGGGGGGACTTGAATGTGTCTCACGATGGTTGTAGATTTCAAATTGCAATTCTTTGTTGATCCCCCCAAAAATCATTTTTCTGGAGAAATAACTGGCAGTCTATCAGTTGTAGATCGACATTTTGTGGCTCCTACAGGGATCCAGAGAAGACTGCTGACCTTTCCGAGGCTGGTGAGGGAACAGGTGCATTACCCACATTGAGCCCATTGGTGCTCCCTGCTTTTCTCACCAACCCGGGGGTTTAAAGGTAAGTGTTTCTCCTGAATCTGAGCTTCTGCCCTGTTTGCATTTTGAAGCTCTCCACGTTTTATTTGGAATCTATTTTTAAAGGTTTTTCCTTTCTAGATCAAGGCCTTGTTCCGTATAAGTGTACTCGTTGGCACTTGGCCCTGACTCCTCTGAAAATGGGCTGTTCCAAGTGGAACTGGCAAGCCTCACACCATTCCTTTGGGAAGAGGGTCTGATTCATTGGAACTGCACAGATAAGCCTTTGGCCTGACTCCTTCAGGACTGGGCTACCTCATTAGAGCTGAGCTGAGCATCCTTCAGCCTGGCTCTTTTGGGAGCAGACTCTTCCCTTAGAACTCACTGGTATTAGGTCTAGGGTTGTCTGAGCTGTTTAAGCTGTTTCAGCTGGTTAGACTGTTTTGGAAATTGTTCTTTTATTCTAGAGAAAACCCCTGAGAAATGGGACCCCAGTTATCTAAATATTTTAAGGGCACACACAAACACACAGGAACCCCAGCTGATTTTACGTTTAAAAACTGTGGTCCTTCCTCATATGCATTTGTAACTAAACATATTGACTTAGCCAAACACAATTCAGAGCATCAACAGCCATTATGGGGAACTTTTGAAATCCCTAAACATTTCTTAAAACTGGATAATCGTAGCTCTAAAATTTCCAAAATTGAATGGAATATCTATTTTGATTGGTATTTTGAGGTTTCCAAATGTTATCAGGAGCCTAATTGCCTCTCTGCAAAATAAGATTTAAAGATTAACTGAGGCATTTAGGTTGCTTCCATGCCTTAGCTACTGTAAATAGTACTGCTATGAACATTGGGGTGCACGTGTCTTTTAGAATTAGAGTTTTCTCTGGATATATGCCCAGGAGAGGGATTGCTGGATCATATGGTAACTCTATGTTTAGTTTTCTGAGGAACCTCCATACTGTTCTCCATAGTGGCTGCACCAATTTACACTCCCGCCAACAGTGTAGGGTTCTCTTTTCTCCACACCCTCTCCAGCATTTATTGTTTGCAGACCTTTTAATGATGGCCATTCTGACTGGTGTGAGGTGATACCTCATTATAGTTTCAATTTGCATTTCTCTAATAATTAGTGATATAGAGCATCTTCTCATGACCTATTGACCATCTATAATTCTTCTTTGGAGAAATGTCTATTTAGGTCTTCTGCCTATTTTTTTGACTGGGTTGTTTGGTTTTTTTTTGATATTAAGCTGTATGAGCTGTTTGTACATTTTGGAAATTAATCCCTTGTCAGTAGCATTATTTGCAAATATTTTCTCCCAGTCCATAGTTTGTCTTTTCATTTTGTTTATGGTTTCTTTTGCTGTGCAAAAGCTTTTAAGACATGGAAGCAACCTAAATGTCCATCAACAGATGAAAGGATGAAGAAGATGTGGTGTGTACACACACACACACACACACACACACACACACACACACAAAATGGAATACTACTCAGCCATACAAAAGGATGAAATAATGCTATTTGAAGCAACAAGGATGGACCTAGAGATTATCATACTAAGTGAAGTAAGTCAGTTAGAGAAAGACAAATACATATGATATCACTTATATGTGAAATCTAAAATAATGTTACAAATGAACTTATTTACAAAACAGAAATAGACTCACAGACATAAAAACAAATTTATGGTTACCAAAGGGGACAGGGGGTAAGGAATAAATTAGGGATTTGGGATTAACAGATACACACTACCATATATAAAATAAACAACAAGGACCTACTGTATAGCACAGGGAACTATATTCAATGTAATAACCTGTAATGAAAAAGAATCTGAAAATGTATATATATATATATATATATATATATATATATATATATATATGGATTAACTGAGGCAAGTAAATGATTAAAGAAAGATAAGGTGGCATCTGAAGTCTCAGGTTCCTCTTGCCTGGCTCCTTTGTCTCAGACTCCATCTCCAGTACCATCTTCCTCCTTCCCTTCTATACCGCCTATACCTACGCTATACTCTCAATTGCCTGACACTAATTCTTTTGCCGAACTTCCTTTCTTCTCTGGAACTCTCCTCACCCCCTTTTCTTCTGAACTTGTCAGAACCTGTCCCTTTAAAATTAAGCCTTCTGAGGACCCAGAGGCTAAACCCTTAATTTCTTACATTCCCTGGACTAAAACAGAACTGTGAGCCATAGTCAAAGTTTTTCCCAAAGTAACTAGAAATCCTCACTGATTTGCTGAAGAATTTAATATAGTCATTCAAACTTACCAACTTGATTTCTATGACTTATATCAGCTGGTTTACATGCTTGTCAGTGAAGGCCAGGCCCAGAATTGGATAAAAACCACTAACTGGTAAAGTCCTGAAAGGTCTCTAGGATTACAACTGGGAGACCAGCCCACTAACTTATTATACGATCAGGCTCAGGCAATTGCTCGCTGACTTCACTCAGCAATCCCTGGGGCTTTTCTAAAACCTCTTGATTGGAACAAAATTCAGTCTTGTGTACAAAAATCTGATCAACCTGTTCATGACTATTATAATCAACTTCAGGTTGTTTTTAAAGAAAATTCTAGGGACTTCCTTGGGGGTCCAGCGGTTAAGATTCTGCACTTCCACTGCAGGGGGCATGGGTTCGATCCCTGGTCAGGGAACTAAGATCCCGCGTGCAGTGTGGCCAAAAAAAAAAAAAAAAAAAGAAGAAAGAAAAAGAAAATTCTGGTCTTCCTTTAGATGTTGGTCTCACCTGCGTAGCTTTTAACTCTGTGTTTATTAATGGGTTGAACCAAGACCTTTTCACTCTAATAAAAATGACCAGGATGGAAAGGGAAACCATGTCCTCTCCAGCTCTGGTTAATCTGGCAAACCAGCTCTCTCACTCCAGATGAGTCATCTCGAAGGAAGACCACCAAAGTTCTTAATCTTCAACTCCCTCAAATGAAGGTTCCTAAACAAAACTAAAACCCTCCTAGTTTCTGCTATTATTGTAAAGAGCCAGGACATTGGAAAAGAGATTGTTACAAATCTAAACTCTTCAGGTGCCTTCAGCCCTCTAACCAGCCTTTCCAAGTCCTCCCAGTTTTCAAAGATGGGGCTCTGAAGAGCTATGGGAGCTCTTTCTAATCCTGCCTTTTTTTTGAGAAACACTTCTCCAGATGAGAGATGAATCTCTTCCAGTCCTAACTGACCCCAGAGCCACACTCTCAGTGCTCAGCCCCACTACTATAAAGCAGCCCCTGCATCAGAGGACTAAAACAGCTCAAGTAGTGGGGAATCTCCATTGAACCTCAAGAGGTTCCTGTCTCTGAATATATTCCTTTTTGTTTAGGCGCTTTGAGAGATACACATCCTTTTCTCCTTAGTTCCTCCACCCCTAACCATTTATTAGGCCGAGACTTCTTAGAGAAATATCATGCTAGAATTTATTTCTCCCCAAAGGGGGAAATGATTCTAGAATTTGACAGTAGTCATCCAAGTAACCCACCACATGAATTAAATGACCCTTTGACATCTTTTATTTCCTCTGTCTCTCATCGTACTAGAGCTGATTCTGGAAGCACTTTATCACTGGTCCCTGTTGAGTCAGCTACCACCATCCTTATGAACAAATATCAAACTGATGTTGGAAAAATGTAATTTTAATGCCTTAAAGGGTTTGATGAACCCACCTGCCTTGGGTATCCCGATTATCATATTCCCTTTTTCCTTTTTGTATATGAAAAGGAAGGGAATGCCCTTCAGTCCTCACCCAAAACAGGGGGGCGGCCACCATCGACCCATAGGGTATAATAGCCAGTAAATGGACCCTGTGGCATGGGGATACCCCCTTGCCTTACAGCCATTATGACCACTGCCTTTTTGGTTAAGGCCACCAAGAAAACCACTGTGGGACCCCCTTAGCGATCTTTGTACCTCATGCAATAGAAGCCCTCCTGAATTCTCACCACACTCAACATCTCTGTCCTCAGCCTCAATTCCTATGAAATCTTTCTGTCCATTGCTCCTCACATAACTCTCTTACGTTATACCATAATAACACTGTGTTCTAATAACATTAACCCAGCTGCTCTTCTCCCCTCCATCACTTACGAAGTCCCTCATGGCTTAGCACTGACGGACTACCTCCTGACTCCTCATAATGATCTGCAGGAAATTCCTCTGGGTAATGCTGACTTCTCATGGTTCACTGATGGCTCTTATTTAACAGGTGACGATGGCAAATATTGTGCTGGGTATGCTATTGCAATTCCTTTTGATGTTGTTGAGGCAGCACTTTTACCTATGGCTACTTCAGCCATCAGGCTGGATTTTACACTCTTAGATGGGCTTGTACTTTAGCCAGCAACAAAACTGCTAACATTTACACTGATAGTAGACACACTTTCAGAGTATCTCATGATTTTGGGATGTTGTGTAAGCAACGTGGCTTCCTTACTTCCAGTGGAAATAAAATTTAAAATGGCCCCTATGTTCAGAAATTGGATGTAATACTCTTACCTGCCACTTTAGCTGTTATTAACATTCCAGGGCATTCTAAACTTGACTCTCTGAGAGCTAAGGGAAATTACTTTGCTAATATTTCTGCAAAGGAATATTGCCCTTAAAGAGACCAAGAGCAGCCAAACCTCTATCATGGTCCAAAGGGATATTTCCCCAAATGATAACTTAGAAAAACTGGTTAGAGAAGCCCAAAAACTGGCCTCAGGAAAGAGAAGACAAGATTGGAAATTCAGCAATTGTTGGTACAATAAAAAGAGAAAGCTCTGGTTCAGACCAAATAACAACACACTTCTACAGGAGTATCTAAAATTTCCATTCCTCACCACTGTATTTTGCATTGTCATTAGTCTACTGACAAAATGATAGCCATCACGAATCAATACTGGCGAAAAACATTAACAAGGCTACAAAATGTGCCTACCTCACTGGTCTCACTTGTCCACAATACAAGCCAGGGAAGCCTGTACTATTCCCGGACATTTTAAACTGCCTAATGGACCATTTGAGGTCTGGCAAATGGATTTCACCAGCTTCCATCATCTCATGGATGTAAATATGTTTAGTCATGGTCTGTATGTCTTCACACTGGACTGAAGCTTTCCGTTGCAGACAGGCTACTGCCTTTTCAGTGGCTAAAGTCCTTTTGGGTGGCTCGCTGTGGTTGCAGACCCCAAATTGCAACTCTTTGTTCCTCTCAAGTAAACCCATTTATGTTGTAGAAATAACTGTAGTCTATTTGTTTTAGGTCAACACACATCAAATTGCTTAAAACCAATAATAAAGAATCTTAAACGCAGCAAGAGAAGAAAGAACACATCACATACAGAGAAGCAAAGCAGACTGTAGACTGCTTGCCAGAAACGCGCAGAAGTAAATCAGACAGAGAAAGACAAACACAGGCAGACTTCGTTTTATTGGGCTTCACTTTACTGTGTTTCACAAATATTGTGCTTTTTACAAATTAAGCCTTTGTGGCAACCCTGCATTGAGCAAGTCTATGGGCACCATTTTTCCAATAGCAGATTCACAGTACAAAAAAATGTCCTTCCTTCAGGCAGAAGAAAAATAACACCAAATGGAAATCTGTGTCTACACATAGGTATAAAGGATATCAGATGCAAATGTGTGGGTAAACAAAAGATCTCTTTTTCTGGTTTTTAAAAAGTCTCTAAAATATAATCGACTGTTTAAATCACTCCAAATACAGATGTCTTGTGGGGTTTATAACACATGTAGATGTAAAAGGCACGACAATGATGCCCAGAGGCCAGGAGACGAACTGGAGTGCCCTGGGGGCAGGTTCGTGGAGTGACATGAGAGGTGCGCTACCACCTCATACCCACGTCTTCCTGCACTTGGACTTGGGGACCTAGTTGGAAATCCTGGTTTCCTTCTGAGCTTTGAGAGACTATGCGAAGGTCCACTAACGTTTCTGAGCCTCGTTTTTTTCTTCTATCGAAAAGGGATATTTTTGTCATTGCTACTCACGTGGTTCACAAGAATTTTAGAAATTCAGAATCTCGGGTCCTACCCCAAACCTACTGAACCAGAACTTTCATTTTAACAAGCTTCTCATATGACTCATACACAGCAAAGAATCAACGCGAGAGGACCCAGTTGGTGGAGAGCAGAAGCAAGCACATTCTTCACGTGCACACACTGCTTCCCTGGACAGTGACGCTGCTGCCAGAACACAGGCCCCCAGGCATGCATCCCGCACTAATGGCCAGCATGATTTCAAGACCGACCGAGGATGTCAGAGCCATTTTTAGACTTTGCTAACAGGCCCTGTAGGTGAGAGGGAAGTGCCGGTTGTGCGCACCACAGCCACAGCAGAGGGAAGTGCTGCTGGTGACCAGTGGTGAGGGGCGCCAGGCAGGGCTTGCTCCCTGGCCCAGGACAGTGTCCTGCCAGGTCCCACTGTCACAACGGAATGCCGGTCCAGGCTTTGAGGGACGCTTGGCATCATACGTGTCCGAAGCTCTTTGGTGGACAGCTTTTTGCCTATCTTCTTGTAAACCCGTGGACAGCAACTTCTGTAAATGTATAGGAATGTTTGTCTCCTCATTAGCGGGAGAGTGGATTTCCTGCTGGCAGGGGATCAGGGCAGGGCCTTCCTCTGTGTGGGGGGAGCAAAAGGGGAGGCACCAGCTTCTCTTCTCAGGAGGTACCAGGTCCTTCTCTTGTTTGGGGCCGCTGAGTTCAGCCCCACAGGGTCTGGAACTTGGCAGTGAGGTGCTGCAAGGCTGCAGGTGGGTATTTAAGCATCTCCGTTTCTTTCTGTAGCACAAGATGGAGGGCAGTCCTGTTGTCTTTCCCGTCCTGAGATAAGGACAAGTGGCCCCTGGTCACCTGAGGGCTTAGGCTCAGGGCCAAGGGCTGTGAGTTTCTTAGTATGTGTGTGTGTGTGTGTGTGTGTGTGTGTGGGGACCTGGTCTGGGGTTCCCACTGCCTTATCCTCCTTGAGGTGTGGACGGGCAATCTGGCTCCGGTAGCCAGTTGGAAGTGAGCTCTTTGCAGTTGGATATTTATTCGTGTTGTCATCTTCTCAGCCCCTGGCTATGGGTCCCTTGCCTCTACAATGAGGAGTCCAATTCCACAGTTTGGGGTGGGGTTCAAGAATCTATTTTTAGGGGAGGGATCAGAATGGCAGAGTAAGAGGACACGGAGCTCACCTCCCCTCACAAACACATCCAAAATACATCTACACATGCAATAATTCTCACTGAAAACTAACTGGAAACTGGCAGGATGACTCCTGTACAAGCTAGACTGTAGGAAAGGTACCCATGTAATCTGGTAGGAAGGGAAGAAAAGCATCAAGACCTGTGTCCCTGGGAGGGGACCCAGACGAAAAGGGAGATTACGTGGGTGAAGATCCTTCCTGGGGAGTGAATGGCTCAAGCCACAGACTGTGGTCCTACATGGGGGAGACAAGCCCCATTGGCTGGTTGGAGGACCACGGGGACAGATAGAAGGGCTGTGGGGAGCCTGGACTCCACTTGTGAGGAGCGAGCACGCTGGCTGACCCCAGAGGCAGGGTGGAGACAGGTCTGCTCTAGTGGCTGCTGGGTTCAGTGGGTTTAGGTCTGCTCTAGTGGCTGCCTCTGTGACCACCTCGCTGTGTGCCTCAGCCCAAGCCAAGCAAATGCTCTGGCCTCCCTCATTCCCCGTCGCAGCATGGCACTGGACCTGGGGCAGCCAGGACTGGGGAAAAGACTCAACAGTGGGACACAAGGTGACCCAGTCCCAGGATGGAGCCTGGGTGTTGGTGGCCATTGTCAGGCGCTGCCCCAGAAGCTGCCCAGACCTCTGACAGCGGCCCCTGACACAGATACACGCGGAGAGTCCATGCAGGTCCCACCTGCCCGGGAGTGTGGCGCCACAACAGGGGGAAAGTGGCAGAGGCTGGTGGCACTGACCAGCTGTGAGGGACAAAGGGGACTTGCACGTGACGCTGCATCTGAGCATTGCCTTGGGCTCCTACACAGGGAGTGCATCAGACCTCCGTCTGTGCATGGGCCACACTTGCTTCAACACTCCTCTTCTCTGGGGCAAAGGTCCTGGTGCAGGAAGAGAGGGAACACGCACACTTAAAAGGAACAGAGCCAGCCTGTGCCTGACCCTCAGGGTTTCTGCTCCAGCAACTTGGGATCAGACCCTGCCCCTGAAAGGGTGGTGACACCCACTGAGCAGAGAGGAAGCTCCACCTCACACCTGGCTCTAGCTCTAGCCCCTTCATCCCCAGCCCCATCCCCTACCAAGGTGAGAGTGGCCAGCACACCCCGAGGAAGAACATGACTGATGTCCAGGTGAAATCCAGCCCTCCCACCAAAGGCACTGGGCACGTGTAATCTGTATAGGCACGCTTCCCCGTGAAAACACCCCTTCAAGACCGCAGTAGGTAACCATTTCACCTAAATTCATACAGGCAGAGAAAGTTAAACAAAATGAGGAGACAGAGGAAATAGTCTCACGGGAAAGAGAAAGAGAAAAGATAACCCCTGAAAAAATAAATAATGAAGCAGAAATAAACAATTTACAAGGTAAAGAATTTAAAACTTTGCTAATAAAAATGTTAGCTGAATTAGGGGAAAAAATTGCAAACAGTGAACGCTTTAGGAAGGACCTAGAAAATATAAAAAAGACCCAATTCGAAATATAAAAAAGACTCCATAAGAAATGAAGAATTCAATAGCTGAAGCAAAAGACACACTGGAAGGAATGAGAGCAGAATAAATGATACAGAAGGATGCATGAGGGATCTGGAAGCTAGAATAATGGAAATCACCCAATCAGAACAGCCGACAGAAAGATAAATTTTAAAAATGGAAAGCAATTTAAGAGATCTCTGAGAAAACGTTAAGCATACCAATATTTGCATGCTAGGGGTCCAAGAAGAAGGGAGAAACCAGCACAAAGATTAAAGACAAAAAATTATAAAAGCAGTTATAACCACAATAAACAGTTAAGGGATAAACACGAAGATGTGAAAAATAATTTCTTTGTATCATCTTCAGAACACTTCCAAATTCATTCTACAAGGCTATCATTACCCTGATACCAAAACCAGACAAAGACAGTACCAAAATTATGAAATTACAGGCTGATATTTTTGATGAATACAGATACAAAAACCCTCAACAGAATATTAGCAAACCAAATCCAATAATATTTAAAAGGATCATAAACCATGATCCAGTTGGATTTATTCCAACTGATCTGAACTGATGGTTCAACACTTGCATATCAATCATTGTGGTACAGCACCTTAACAAAAGGAAAGATAAAAATCACGCAGTCATCTCAATAGAAGCAGAAAAAAACATTTGGCAAAATTCCACATCTCCTTCATGATAAAAACGCTCATCAAAGTGGGTGCAGACGGAACATCTCAACATAATAAAGGCCATTTATGACGAACCCACAGTTAACATCATACTCAGTGGTGAAGAGCTGAAAGCCTTCCCTCAGGAAAATTCAGAAACAAGACAAGGGTGCCCACTTCACCACTTCTATTTAACATTGTACTGGAAGTCCTACCCACAGCCATCAGACAAGAAAAATAAATAAAAGGCATCCAAAATGGAGGGAAGAAGTAAAACTGTCACTATTTACAGAAAACGTGATACTATATATAGAAAACCCTAAAGCCTACACCAAAAAACTACTAGAACTGAGAAATGAATCAGCAAGGTTGCAGGATACAAGATTAACATAGACAGAAACCTGTTGCATTTCTATACACCAGTAATGAGTTATCAGAAAGAGTAATTTTAAAAATCCCATTTAAAATTGCATCAAAAAGAATAAAATACCCAGGAATAAACTTGACCAAGGAGGTGCAAGACCCATACTCTGAAAACTATAAAACCCTGATGAAGGAAACCGAAGATGATACAAAGAAATTGAAAGATGTCCCATGCTCTTGGGCTGGAACAATTAATATTGTTAAAATGGCCATACTGCTCAAAGGAATCTACAGATTTAATGCAATCCCTATCAAAATACTCATGACATTTTTCACAGGACTAGAACATATAATCCTAAAATTCATATGGAACCATAAAAGACCCTGAATTGCCAAAGCAATCTTGAGAAAAAAGAACAAAGCTGGAGGTATCACCCTCCAAAATTCACACTTTACCTACAAAGCCACAGTAATCAACACAGCATGGTAGGCCCAAAAACAGACACATAGATCAATGGAACAGGATAGACAGCCCAGAAATAAACCCACGCACCTATGGTTAATTAATCTACAACAAAGGAGGCAAGAATATACAATGGAGAAAAGACGGTCTTTTCAATAAGTGGTGCTGGGAAAACTGTATAGCTACATGTAAAAGAATGAAATTAGAACAATTTCCTCACACCATACACAAAAATAAACTCAAAATGGATTAGATACCTGAAACCATAAAACTCCTAGAAGAGAACATAGGTAGAACATCCTTTGACATAAATTGTAGCAATATTTTTTTGATCTGTCTCCTAATGCAAAAGAAATAAAAGCAAAAATAAACAAATGAGACCTAATTAAACTTAAAAGCTCTTGCACAGCATAGGAAACCATTGACAAAATGTAAAGACAACCTACAGAATGAGGGAAAATATTTGCAAATGATATGACAAACAAAGAGTTAATATCCAAAATATATAAACAGTTCCTACAGCTCAATAACAAAAAAACAAACAACCCAATCAAAAAATGGGCAGAAGACCTGATTAGACACTTTTTCAAGATGATATATGGATGGCCAACAGGCACATGGAAAGATGCTCAGCATCTGTAATTATTAGAGAAATGCAAACAAAACAACAAGGAAATATCACCTCACACCTGTCAGAATGGCTATCATCAAAAAGTTTATAAATAACAAATGTTGGCGAGGATGTGGAGAAATTGAAACCCTCCTACAGGACTTCCCTGGTGGTGCAGTGGTTAAGAATCCACCTGCCAATGCAGGGGACACAGGTTCGAGCCCTGGTCCGGGAAGATCCCACATGCCATGGAGCAACTAAGCCTGTGCGCCACAACTACTGAGCCTGCGCTCTAGAGCCCGCGAGCCACAACTACTGAGCCCGCGTGCCACAACTGCTGAAGCCCACGCACCTAGAGCCCATGCTCTGCAACAAGAGAAGCCACCGCAATGAGAAGCCCGCGCACCACAACGAAGAGTAGCCCCCACTCGCTGCAACAAAGACCCAATGCAGACAAAAATAAAATGTAAATAAATTAACTTAAAGAAAAAAAGAAACCCTTCTACACTGTTGGTGGGAATGTAAATTGGTGTAGCCACTATGGAAAACAATATGGAGTTTCCTCAAAAAAAATTAAACTAGAACTACCATATGATCTAGGAATTCCATTCCTGGGTATATGTCCAGAAAAAAATGAAAATACTAATTTGAAAAGATATATGCACCCCAATGTTCATAGCAACACTATTCACAATAGCCAAGACACAGAAGCAACCCAAGTGCCCATCCACAGATGAATGGATAAAGAAGGAGTGGTACATATATACAATGGAATATTATTCAGCCATAAAAAAGAATGTAATAATGCCATTTGCAACAACATGGATGGACCTAGAGAATATTATACTTAGTGAAGTAAGTCCGACAGAGAAAGGCAAATACTGTATGATAGCACTTAGATGTAGAATCTAAAAAATAATACAAACAGATGTGTATAGCAAAACAGAAACACACTCACAGACATAGAAAACAAGCCAGTGGTTACCAGTGGGGAGAAGGAAAGGAGGAGGGGAAGTTAGGGGTATGGGATTAAGAGATACAAACTACTGGGCTTCCCTGGTGGCGCATTGGTTGAGAGTCCGCCTGCCGATGCAGGGGACGCGGGTTTGCGCCCCGGTCCGGGAAGATCCCACATGCCGTGGAGCGGCTGGGCCCGTGAGCCATGGTCGCTGAGCCTGCGCGTCCGGAGCCTGTGCTCCGCAACGGGAGAGGCCACAGCAGTGAGAGGCCCACGTACCGCAAAAAAACAAACAAACAAAAAAAAGAGATACACTACTATGTATAAAATAGATAAGCAACAAGGATCTATTGTATTACACAGGGAATTATAGCCATTCTCTTATAATAACTTTAATGGAGTATAATCTGCAAAAATACTGAATCACTATGCCATACACCTGAACCTAACATAATATTGTAAATAATATATGCTTCATTAAAAAAAGAACCTATTTTTCACTACTGCCCCAGGTCATATTCACTATCAAGGAAACTGGTGAAATATTTTGCGGAACATTTGATTCCCACAAAGCAAAGCCTACAGCTCCTTTTGAAGTCTGGGGAGAGCCGCCGTGAGACTCCTGGAGGGCTCCTTAGAGAGAGATCACTGCCCTGTTCCCAGTCAGGAGGTCCGGGCAGGGCCCAGGCCCCCAGGCAACGCTGATCTTGCTGATGAGAAATCTCACTTTGAAAACACCGACCTAGGCAGTACTTCGCAGTTTACAAAGCCCTTTCATGCATTCTACCTCACTGAACCCAAGCTACTAAAGAATTGCTAAGTCAAAGCTGCTTGGATTTCAGGAGTCCTGTGGGTAACACTGGGGAATTGCGACACAGCTGACGGGGCCAGGACCTCGAAGAGATTTTAACTGAGCACATCTTTGCTCCAGGAGCTGGTCACCATTGGTTCAGAGAAGTGAAGTCACCTGTCCAAGGTTGACCGGCTCGAAAGGAGAAGTCAGATTTGAATCCAGGCAGTGGCACTGCCTTTCCTACACATGACAAGAAAGTACTTGGTGTTCAAAAATACTTGTGATACATGCCACGGAGCGGCTGGGCCCGTGAGCCATGGCCGCTGAGCCTGCGCGTCCGGAGCCTGTGCTCCGCAACGGGAGAGGCCACAGCAGTGAGAGGCCCGCGTACCGCAAAAAAAAAAAAAAATAAATAAATAAATAAATAAAAATACTTGTGATATGAAGCCTAGGTACCGGATCCTGGGTTAGCCCACTTCCTCTGGTTTTATAGAACGGAGGCTCAGTCAGTGCACTGCCCCACACTGGGAAGCTGCAAAGCAAAGAGCCTCTGTGCTTCACGTCCCCCCTCCGCCTGTCAGCAGGGACTCCTTTCCCTGGGGTACCTTGGCCTCCCAGCAAATCTCCATTTTCCTCTGTCCATCACTTGGTTTCTACTGCTGACTCACGTATGATCTCATGGCCTTGTCTTGCTGCTACCTCACTGTGTACTGGGTCAGTGTGTCCTTATTTCCCAAACAGATGCTCTCAGGCGGGAACTGGAGGTGGGCGCTCAGTCGTGCCAGGCTACCTCATCAGTCACCACTAGCCTCTGATTGGCTACTGGGGGTCAGGTGACCATCTGGGGCCCTACCTCTGGGCAGGGGAGAGAGGCGTGGCCTCATCTCAGGAATCAGAGCCCACTGCGTGAGCAGTGTCTGTCCACTAAATGAGTTAGCATGATGTTGACCTAAGAAAAATGTCGAGAGATGCCAAGAGTATCAAGTTACAGCTAAATCACACAGATTTCCGCTAAGCCATCTTCTGCTTGCCACAGCTGGGCATGGGAGAGGCTCCCAGGGACTCTGCCCAGGTAGGGGGGCTGAGGGGCCACCATCCCAGGCTGAGTGCTGTCGCCCGGAGTCATGTCCTCTGGGGCCGAGACAGCCTGCACAGGACACCTAACGTTTTTAAATGGGTGTAAATGTGGTTTAAATAAATGTCAGAGGCGATTTTACTCAACAGAATCTGTAGCAGGAAATGCACTGAGCACCCAGGAGGTGGGGGGCTGCAGGGAGCCAGCTGACATCTCCTTCCTTCAGCAGTAGCTCCATCAAAGGGGGGCCTGGAGACTGGTCCCATTCTTCTCATCCATCAGGACATCTCTGACACTGGGCTGCTCATGGAATCAATGCCACGACAGCAGCTCGTTTCAACAAAACGCATGTGAGCCCCATTCCACGCTGGACACAGAAAGCACAGGTATAAACAGTGAGAGGAACCTAGGGGCCCCTGTGGTCTGATGGACAGAAAGCAAGGACCCACTGGTAAGAGTAAAAATAAGGGGGCACAAAGCTTTGGAGTCAAGATCCGGAGTGTCTGTATGGAGTCTTCCTGCCTCTAAGCCAGTGGTTCCCTAAGGCCGGCATGCCAGGCTGGCCCACCCCCAGGGTCTGATACAGTCGGCCCGGGTGAGGCCCAGAATCTGCATTTCTAACAGGCCTGCGGGAGGTGTAGACACTGCTGGCCAGGGGACTACACTCAGAGCTCTGCTCGACGTAGCTGCGGCGGATCCCTCTGCGTCTTGCCAGGCAACTGGGGAGGCAGGGACGGCACTCCAGCCCGTGAGAAGAAAGTGGGGAGCAGGTCGGGTCCCCCCACTCGTAATGGCAAGTTCCGTTACTGGACCTGCCGAGACAGGTCTTTGGGTTGAGAACGTGAGTCAGCTGAGGACATGCTGCCCTGCAATCTTCGGCCAGTCGGTGAAAAAGGGGAGTCGTGGAGGCGGATGGGAGACTCTGAGAAAAGGAGGATGGAGACGGCCAACAAACACAAGAGAAGATGCTCAACGTCGCTAATGATTAGAGAAATGCAAACCAAAACTACAATGAGGTATCACCTCACTCTAGTCAGAATGGACATCATCAAAAAATCTACAAACAATAAACGCTGGAGCAGGTGTGGAGAAAAGGGAACCCTCCTACACTGTTGGTGGGAATGTAAGTTAGTGCAGTCACTATGGTGAACAGTATGGAGATTCCTTAAAAAATGAAACATGGAGTTACCATATGATCCTGCAGTCCCACTCCTGGACATAAACCAAAGAAAACTCTAATTCAAAAAGATACATGCACCCCAGTGTTCATAGCAGTACTATTTACAATAGTCAAGACAAGGAAGCAGCCTAAATGTCCATCAACAGATGAATGGATAAAGAAGATGTGGTACCTATATACAGTGGAATATTACTCAGCCATAAAAAGGAACAAAATAGTGTCATTTGCAGAGACATGGACGGACCTAGAGACTGTCATACAGAGTGAAGTAAGTCAGACAAAGACAAATATCGTATAATATCACTTATATGTGGAATCTAGAAAAATGGTACAGATGAACTTATTCACAAAACGGAAATACAGACACAGATGTAGAGAGCAAACTTATGATAATCAAGGGGGGAAGGAGGGTGGGATGAATTGGGAGATTGGGATTGATATATATATACTTCGATACTATGTATAAAATAGATAACTAATGAGAACCTACTGTAGAGCACAGGGACCTCTACTCAGTGCTCTGTGGTGACCTAGATGGGAAGGAAATCCAAAAAAGAGCAGATCTATGTATACGTATAACTGATTCACTTTGCTGTAGAGCAGAAAGTAACACAACATTGTAAAGCAACTATACTCCAATAAAAGTTAATTTAAAGAAAAGAAGAAAAGGAGGACGGCTGCCCAGAGAGCCAGACAACCTCATCCTCCTGTTCTCCCCTCCCTCCTTCCGCCTCTCCCCCCTACCGGGTACTCCCCTTCCCTTTCCCTCCTTTCTCTCTCCCTCCCTCTCTGTCTATCCCTCCCAGACACATGCCTTGACAGTCTATCCTCCCTAGTTTGCATTTACCATGTTCACATGAGCTTTGACAGCACTTAGACTGTGGATGGGTCAGGCATCCATGTACTTGCTCAAGTTCTTTTTATAAGGCCCACCCTGAGCTCACACCTAGACTGGCCTGTGGGTGACCTTCCTGGAGGTTCTTAGTCCCGGGCCAGCCCAGCACCCTCCCTTGAGGTCCTCAGCCTTGGTTTCTGGGGGAGGGGGCAGTGCTAGAACCTAGAAGAACAAGGGATGAGAAGGTGGCAGCAAGGATGCAGGCCATAAAGAAGCCAAGTCGTGCCCCGCAGAGGGCTGAGGCTGGCCTTAATTAAGAACGTGTCCTAAAGGCCTCTGGTCGAGAGGAATGTTCTGAGGGTCAGCACACATGGGACTCTTTAGGTGGAGGGGAAAGTAAAAAACTCTCCTTATTCCATAATCACATCTTATATTCCAGCTGGGAGCCAACCTGCCCTCTGACCACAGCTGCAGGACTGACCCCAGGCGAGGCCACAGGAAAACCTCTCTCCCAGTCCAAGTCAGCGCCCAGAAAATTGTGAGCCAAGAAGATGGTGATGGTTTCTGGATGCTAAGTTGCATGAGTGGCCTGTGAAATTCCTTTGGAGACAAAAGCAAACTAAATGTGGTGCCCTCTACGGTCAGTCTGCCCCGTCACACCCCCTCCCAGAACCTGCAGCCTCGTGTGAATTTCGAGTTGGACCAGAGAGATGGTCCAACTCCTCTCCTATGAGTATGAACCACGGAATCTCAGAAGGGGCTGCTGGCAATGGAAAAGGGGCTGTAGGGTGATTTATCAGCCAGCGCTGATGGACCCGTGACAACCTGAAGGATGCCCAGTCAGGAGAAGCAGACACTGCGGGGCAGGTGCTGGCCAGCAGGTGGGAGGGCAGGGAGAGGCCAGGGCGTCCAGAGCTGCCCCTTCCTCCTACTCCTGGCCCATCCCCAGAGCAGCCTCTCCTGGGTGACATAAGTGAACCTCCTGATGAGCTAAGGGAAGGCAGACTGCAATATTCTAAGAGATATGTAAAGGAATTAAAAAAAAAAAAAAAAAAAAGCAGCTTGCCCAAAGGTGTTTATTGAAGTGCAGTTCACAGCAGCAAAAAAATCGGAAAGGGCTGAAATGCCCCGTCCCCGACCCCAAGAGGAGCCTGGGGAGGGGCGGCCGTGTAGAAAAGGATGCCTGCAAGCAGCTTGGAAGAAAACTGCAAACTCCCTCCCAGCACGTGGAGATGGAGACACGCACATCATGATGCTTGGGAAAAGGCAAAAGGTTATATAAATAGTTGACATTTTCAGTATTTTCAACTGTTCCTGTAAACTTGTGAATATCAGGGAAATTCACATGAAAGGAAAACTCTTCTTTCACAGGAGGCTACAAAAAGAGAAGCTCCCTGCTGACCAGCATCGCTTTCTCTTTTCCTTTCCTCAGCGCATCTCTACCAGCCACTCCCTCCCCTGTCTGCCTGGACTGGTGTCTCCAGGGTTGTGTGAGCACCCCTCAGGGGAGGAGGGGCCAGAGGGCTCAGCTCACAGGCGGCCCTGCCGGCCCTTTGGAGGACCTGTGAACACAAGAGGGCAGGGATGCCACAGGCCGTCTTGTCCCAGGCAGGAGGCAGAGAAGTGCTTTCCGTGGACACTGTCATCTGACTCATGAGTGTCGTTCAAAGTCTCTTCCTCCCCCAGAAGGAAGGCAGCAAGGCTTGTACCAGGTCGGGCCATCCTTCTGGCAGGAGAAGCACAAAGAGTAATGTTCTTGGGGGCTGTGTGGATCCCCAGCGTTTACTGAAGGCTCCCCACCTGTGTGCTATTACTTCCCCCGGGGTTCCAGGTGGGGAAAGAGGGCCAAGGAAGTGCCACAGCAAGCACCAGAGCAGGACGGCACCTGCTTCAGGTGTGGCTGATCTGAGCATCACCGAGGTGCCTCGCAGGTAACAGTTCTAATAAACGCACTGACTCAGCACACGCCCTGGGTCGGGACCTGGTTGGGGACTCTAGGTGCTTTATCTAATCAATTTCATCCCCCTGTAATTGATCCTGCCTTATGTCTGAGGACACCGAGACTCAGTGCGATTGGGTGAGCTGCCCAAGGCCCCAATTAAGTGAAATCTGTGCTGGTCACCATAACAGCTCTCAGCGGCTTTTCTGGAAGAAGAAGCTGTCCTCTGTGTTGTTGGAATGGGCACATCGTCCTCGAAAGACCCTAATGTGGGTTCAGCGACAGTGCCAACTCTTGGGTTGGGTGGGGGCCCTGTGTAGGTGTCTTTTGCAGTTAGTGAGGGCATTTGGCATGCTCTGGGACATGTGATTCGGATGCCAGCAACAGATGTGGGTGACCTTATTCCCTAGAAAGTTCCCCAAAGCAAAGTGTTATTGTGCGCCCTCTATATCTTTTTCAAAGACGATACAAATAGAGCATAGCAGAATGCCAAGGGCATCTTCTGGAAGCGCCCCGGCTCTGTTGCAGCCAGAGTTTTCCCACGGGATCTGGGGGATAAGGTGACAGCCCTGAGTCTCAGGAGAGGGCTGGTCCTTTTCCAGCCCGGCTGGCGTGTGCAGCTTCCCGCGCAATCCCTGGGCAGGGAGTGTGCTCCGTAGATGATGTGATCCTGGAGCCCTACCTTATACTTGAAGGTCTGGAGTAGCTTTGCTGCCAGGAGAGAAGAGCAGAGGCTTCTGGGCAGAAAGGTGCCACTGTGATGCTGCTTCTCTTTAGTGGGTGTCTTCTCTGCGCCCTCTGAGTGGGCATCTCTATCCGTCATGGTGCTTTGAGCAACAGCAGTCGGAAATCTCCACGGTGAGGACATGCGCTGGCTCTTGGGACCAGAAGCCCAGGGCTGGGTGGTCCAAGAGGACTTCATGGGCTGCGTTCCCTCCGCTGCTCCACTGGGAGGTCCACGGGCAGGCTTCCTCCTCAGCCGGCCCCCTGGAGCCAGGAGGGCTGCCAGAGCGATGGGGGCACCCTACTTTCCTGTTCACAACCCGTGGCCCACAGAGAAAGGACCCCATGTGGTTTTGTCCAAAGGGACACCTGAAGGGGCCCCATGGAGGAGCTCAGGACACAGACCTCGCGTAGATGTGTATCCAGGTTTTCTGGCCTTGGGGCATCTGCATTTTACCGCCCACAGCTCTTGACTTCCCAACTCACTCCCTGCTGGACCGAAGCCCTGTCTTGTCCTTGGCTGGGCACTGAGGACCTGCCATGGACTTCTGCCAGTGACTGCACCTGGCAGCCACCTCCATCCCCTTGCCCTACGATGGATGCTCAAATGCCACCTGGCATCTCATCATCAGGAGGGTCACCCACTTGCAAGAGTCCTACCTCCTGTGGACTTTCGGGTTTGCTACCTGGCTGCATTTGCTCCAGCCGCCTTCTGTCTTCTCTAGGGATGGCTCCTCCCATGGCCTATTTCTGGGTCTGCCCACCTGTGGGTGCCTCTGGTCTCAGATGGTCAGAATTCTCAAGCTAGCATCCAAGCCAAGTCCTCAAACTCCCTAAAAGCTGGTGCGGGGGGAGCTTTGCAGGTCAAAATCCCGAACTTGAATAAAAAAAGATGTCCTATCTTCCTCCGCACTGGACTCGGGGCCACAAAGAAAGGAGATCACGTTTTATGATCCCCAACACAGATGACAGCCCCTTTCCTGAAGGGAGAGAAGTTCACTATATTGAAATCTAATTGCAGAATTTTACCCAAAGAAATCTCACTAGGTCACACATTTAAATAAGCCATTATGTGGAAAATAATAAAATGATGAGAAATGACAGTGGACACAGCTGGGGAAGGTGGACAGGGGTGGGACTTGGGTGAGACAAGTGTGGCTTTAAACCCTAGAGCTGTCATTTACTGGCTAGGTGACCTTGAGAAGTCAGCTAGCTTCCCTGAGTCAGCTCTCTGGACTATAAAATCGGGATGATAGCTGGTGGGAATGTATATTGGTGCGGCCACTATGGGAAACAGTATGGAGGTTCCTTAAAAAGCTAGAAATAGAGGTATCTTATGATCCAGCAATCCCATTCCTGGGCATATATCCAGAGAAACTCTAATTCTAAAAGATACATGCACCCTAATGTTCATAGCAGCAGTATCTACAATAGCCGTGACATGGAAGCAGCCTAAATGCCCATCAACAGGTGAATGGATAAAGAAGATGTGGTACATATATACCATGGAATATTACTCAGCCATAAAAAAGAATGAAATAATGCCATTTGCAGCAACATGGATGTACAAGAGATTATTATACTAAGTGAAGTAGGTCAGAAAGAGAAAAACAAATACTATATGATATCACTTATACTTGGAATCTAAAAACATAATACAAGTGAACTTATTTACAAAATGGAAACAGACTCACAGGCATAGAAAACAAACTTATGGTTACCAAAGGGGAAAGGTTGGGGCGGGGGGAGGGATAAATTAGGAGTTTGGGTTTAACAGATACAGGCTACTATATAAAATAGATAAACAACAAGAACCTACTGTATAGCACAGGGAACTATATTCAATATCTTGTAATAAACCATAATGGAAAAGAATATGAAAAAGAATATATATATATATACGTTTAACTAAATCACTTTGCTGTACACCTGAAACATTGTAAATCAACTACACTTCAATAGAAAAAAATAGCACCGTAAAGCACTAAATAAACACTTATTAAATGTGAAAAGAAAGATTGGAAGGATAATATTTACCTCAAAATGTATTGCTAGGATTAACTGAAATAGGTGTATATATATATATATAAAGTATGGTGTATAGTGTGAGGTATGCCTCATAGCTCTCGCCTGCCTGGGGTGAGACAGCTGCTTAAGAAACGGGGCTTGTTTTGAGGACAATGAAAAAGGAGGAGAAGATAAAATAAAAGGTAAGGGGAAGAAGAAGAGGAAATACCGAGTTTCTCCTGGAAAAATCTGTCACAGAGTCCCTCAACCTTTAAATCTTATGAGTTCTAAACAATAATGGTCCTGGGTGACACTTACCTCTGCACAAAGAAGAAAGACTTTGCACGTTATCATAAAACACGATTCTCCTCTGTGCAGTTGACACCTTCACACGTGCCCAACAGAAGCACCGGCCTCAGGATGGATGCCCACACTCCCCTGATCCCCATCCGCCTGGATGGGGTTTCTTCTTCAACAGCGAGGGCTGGTTGCGGGATGCTTATCAGCTACATCTCCAGGATTAGTTGTTCTATTTTCTGTGAGTCTCACACCACTTGCTGGCAGATTAATCCTCTTAAAGAATGACTAACTGAAGGGGTTTCTGGTTTTAGCAATTTAAACATTAAGATGCTGCTTTAGGGCTTCCCTGGTGGCGCAGTGGTTAAGAATCCGCCTGCCAATGGAGGGGACACGGGCTCGAGCCCTGGTCTGGGAAGATCCCACATGTCATGGAGTAACTAAGCCCGCGAGCCACAACTACTGAGCCCATGAGCCACAACTATTGAGCCCGCGCACCTAGAGCCCGTGCTCCGCAGCAAGAGAAGCCACCGCAGTGAGAAGCCTGCGCACCGCAACGAAGAGTAGCCCCCACTCGCTGCAACTAGAGAAAGCCCGCGCGCAGCAACGAAGACCCAACGCAGCCAAAAATAAAACAAATAAAATAAATTTATGAAAAAAAAAAGATGCTGCCTTAAAATCACAGTCACTACCCTTCTCACACACCACACCAGCTACGCTTGCGAGTACAAAATCTTCCGTCGCTCTAGATCAATTTCACCAATTAAATAGTTCTGTTCTTATTTTAGATTCTCCTATTAGCTCTTGAACGCTGGTTATTAAAACCATAAAGTGTACTGGGCTGAAAATCTATTTCATTAAGGAAAGTTTGTACACTATTAGTGGTTAATTAACTTCTAATTGAGTGAAGGGGCTGACTTGACTTTTGTTTTAAGTAGTTGAAAAGGAGCTCCTGATTTAGAGGCATGAGCTAGCATACTTAGGGATTCAGAATTGTATGTCATCCCCCAGATCCTAATTCCCAGGACGCTTCTTCTACAGGAGGTGGGGTCTTGGCTTTCCACTGCCACAAGGGCCACGTCCTTTTGTCTAGAGGTGGCTTGCTGTCCATTTACCAGCCACCCTTCTGAACCTTCTTTCTTGTGAGGTTAAAAGTGCCCGATGCTCACTTACCTTTTTATCTTTTGCTGCTAGGGCGTGGGCCCGAGACCATATTCTGGCCACATGAGAAGAAATCTCCTGGAGCCTTCTGGAAGGAGGCAAGGGAGGAGAAGTGTCCCCGTCCTGCTTGTGAACACAGCTATAAGGAGCAGCAATGTCCAGAGCTAGACCTCTACACCAGAGGCACTGTGACCTCTACATCAAGGGTGACCAGGGCCTGGGTCATGGATGATGGTGGCAGGCCCTGCTCTGTTCCCTGCAGCCCAGAGCATCCTGAGGGGCACGGCATTCTTTCAGCTAAGATGGAGATGACCCAGAATGAGCACGGGAGGCGGGGTGCAAAGGCTCCCTGTCCACGCCAGCCACAGGCCACGCTGAAGGATCAGCAGAGCTGCCCTCCCTGTGAGCCGGGCACCGTGCTCACTGCTGCCCGTGGTCTCCACCGCCGCATCCAAGCCTAGAGCCACCAGAGGGGCTGCCTGACAAACTCAGCCTGGAAGAAATGTGTGGCTCACGGGGGGGCATCTACGGCTTTCTCAAAGTCCACAGCCACAAGACACCGACGCAAGCAGGATTCCCAGGCAGCTTGGTGGACCCGCGACTTTCCACTCTCCCCCGCGGCAGGGCCATGGCCTTGGCAAAGCAGCAAAGCAGCCCGGGGGGAACCTACATGCCCCGCAGCCAGGCTGGGTGGCCCCGGAAATGGCTGCCACTTGGGAACGGGGACCGCTTTTGCTGTCTGTGCTGAGTTTTCAAGGGACGCTAAGACTGTGATTTTAGGCAAAAGATTCAGGCTTTTAACCCTATTCTAAACATTTTAAGCACAGTAGAGACCACCCCCTTTCTCTCCTCTCCCAAGCCCACCAAAAATCCATTGACCACAGTCAGCTCGTGCTCGGCTGCCTGCGGGAGTTTCCTGCACTTCCTCTCCCTCCCCAGCTCCTCTTCCGCTCTGCCAGGAACCTCCAGCCCCACCCACGGCCTTCAAATGCCTGCCTCCAAGAGAACCTCTTGTCCTCTCCGTCACAGGCCACCAGCAGAAGCCCCCCAGCTGGTCTCCTGGCACCACAGTGAAGCCAGGTGGAGCCAGGACACAGCTGGGATCCTCCAAGTCTTGCAAGTCACCCAGTGGAGCAGGTAGACATCTGTATGCAAAACAAAACAAAACCTTGACCCGCACCTCCCGTCATCTATAAAAACCAACTCATAAAACTTAAAGCTTAAAAACTGTAAAACTTCTAGGAGAAAACATAGGAGAAACTTGTTGCAATCCTGGGTTAGGGAAGAATTTCTTAGATGGGATACAAAAAACACACAAAAGGATAAATTGATAAATTTTAACTCACAAAATGAAAAACTTCTCTTCTTTGAAAGATACTGTTAAAAAATGAAAAAGTCTGGGAGAATATATTTGCAAAACACATATCTGCTAAAGTCCAGGTATGCAGAATATATAAAGAATGCTCAGAACTCAATGATAAGAAAACAAACTAAAAAAAAAAAAAACGGGCCAGAGATCTATACTTCAGAAAAGAATGTATATGTATAGCAAGTAAGCACATGAAAAAGTGCTCCATGGTATTTGCCGTGAGGAAAACGTGAATTAAAATCAGAATGAGACATCATTACCTACCAGTCAGGATGGCTAAAATTAAAAAGGCTGACAACACCAAGTGCTGATCAAGACACAGAACAACTGAAACACATGTTTTTTGGTGCAGATGCAAATGGCACAGTCACTTTGAAAACAGCCTGTCAATTTCTTACAAAGTTAAACACATTTCATTTGACCCCGAGATCTCGCTCCTACTTACGTTCCCAGAAAAACCCACGTAGCCTTTTTATTCATAATTGTCCCAAACTGGGACTAGCGCAAATGTCCATCAGTTAGTGAATGGATGAACAAATTGAGGAACATCCATACAGGGAATAGTAATCAGCATTGAAAAGGAACAAGCTGTTGATTCACGGATCGACATGGATGAATCCAAAGGCTGCATACTGTGTGATGCCATTCATGTGACCATCTTGAAAAGGCAAATCGTTAGGACAGAAAGCAGCTCAGTGGCTTCCGGGTGTGGGGAAGGGGAACGAGGGAACCTTTGCGGGAGATGAAATCGTTCTACATCTTCACCGATGTCATGGTAACACAACCGTATACCTTTACAAAACGCTGCAAAATACGAATTTTTCTGAAGGCAAATTAAATCTCAATAAAAACCAGACTTAAGAAACATCCTTCAGGTGACTACCTGGTTGTAAAGTCATCTGATTCAAGCTTCCTCAGGAAAAGGAGAGTTTTATATATTAAGACATCATAAGGAAAATGGGTTTCATGGAAATTTGACACAAGAGGTACAGGAGCCCAGGCTCAGGGAGACAGGAGAAAGAGGGTGTCTGTCTGGGGCTGACTTTCAGCCTCTCCCTTCACAGACTGAGGCTGGAGCAGTCAGTTGTTCCTCACCTGGTCTCTGGGGCCAGACCCCCTGCGGATCCCAGGTGCAGACATCTGGCTGGCCCGTCCTTCCACCCACCAGCAAACACACACCTTGGGCCAAGTGCCATCAATTGCTGTGTAGGGACCAAAGAAGGGTGTGGGTATTGGGGGACTATGGACAGTTCCACATGGGGGGAAACTGTGCCGGTGGACCCCAAACAGACAGATCGGACCCTCCCACCACCTTTGGGTTAAAGTAGAAACGCCAGAGCATGATGGAGAAGTCCCTCCTTACCTTTGCATCCTGGTATCTCGTCAAGCCTCCTGACGCCCTCGTTTGCTCTGGCCCGGTATTTTATGATGAAATGCAACTACTTGGTAAGTTCTTTCTTGGCTCTGGTAGGGCCCGGAAGTCTCCCTCCATCTGAGAGGTCTTTTCTTTGGGTCCTTCTTTGTGGAACTGACCATCTTGGATACTCCGGGACTTGCTGGGGCACTGCTGCCTCTAGGAAGCCTTCCTGGAATGCTGCCAGGCTCCCCACCTCTGTATGCCAGGGGCAGCCTGTATTTCTTATCCTGACTGCAGGTGGGTCCTGCCCCCACCAGTCCTTACCGCTGACCACCGGTTTCCAGCACTCCCTTCCTGGTGCACCCGCCTGTGTCCAGTGGGGCCATAGGCCTGGCCTCCCCCCACAGGAGCGGGAGTGAGGCCGGGCCACACTGGCCAGAGCATTTCACTGTCAGGGTGCCGTTCACCTCATTCTCTTTTCCTTCGTCAAGGCCGTTGGCAATGTTTGAGCGGAGCCCGGGCCCCAGGGCACAGCATTCACGTCCTCCGTTCATTTGCTCTGCTGATGCTTTCACTCGCAGGATATGGCTTCCCAGCGACGGATGACATTCCCCCAGAGCGCCCACTGAGCGCCAGGCACTCCCCCTGCTGGGATGGCACCTGGTTATCCTTGTCCCATGCCCACAGTCAACAGGGGAGAAGGCATTAATCAATTCCTTCCTAATTATAATTAGTCTATCAAAGTCTCTACTTCCAGCTGAAGGAGCCTCTAGCACATCCTTGGATAACTGAGCTCCTCACGATCACGAAATCCCGTTTTCTGTCCTGACGCCTAACTGCTACCAGTGCATTTCCCTCAAGTGAAGCTCTTGAGCCCAAAGCCACACCGCGGGGCTGGTTCTCCAGGGTAATTTGCATCCCACGTGGCTGTACTGTACGGTGGCGGCTTCCATCCTACCGAACAGGAGCACGCGGCCCCGGGGGCATTTAGAATTTGCAGCAGGAGAAGGCACTAAGCTGCAGTTTGCCCACACGATCGGCTGGCCCGGATCGCCACACAGGGCACAGCTGCAGCTTCTACAGCCACAACCAGAGTGACAAGTTCATGAACTTGGATCATGTAGTAGTGCTGAGTGGGCCCTGCCCAGAAGGACCATGCAAGGTCTACGCGGAGCTGGGAAATGTGGGGAATGAGGGCCTGTCCTAGGAATTCTGGGGGTTGCTGTCACCATGAAAACCCTTGAGGACATTTATTTTCATCCCTTCTCAGTGAAGAGTAACGTTTGAAAACCCATACGTTTTCAGACAGCTAAATACAATACCTGACCCTACAGTGGAGGATCTTGGGATGGAGGGGAAAGAAATACTATAAAAGACATGGTCAGACCAACTGGCAAAACTGGAATATGGACCAAGAATAGATACACATATTTTATCAATATAAAGCTACGAATGTGGTAACTGCACTGTGATTATGTAAGATAACACCCCTACTCGTAGGAAAGACATATCAAAATATACAGGGGTAAGGGGTTATAATAGGGTATGGAACTTACCTACAAATGATTCAGGAAAAAATGTCTATGCTTAAAGTGCTTTTCAAATATCTATTAAAGCCCGCTGAGTATCAGCCTTTCCGGCTGGTGCAGGCTCTCCTTGCTCATTGGAGCCTTTGGCAAAGCTGTAAGAGTCAAAGCTCATACAACTTTCGAGAAGTGGCCCAACTCTTTTTTACTCTTCTTTAATTTGCTCTGGATCCTTTGTCTACAACAGGAGTCTTTGTGCTCACTTTGGTTCTTCCAGGAACTAAGCTCCGTCCCATTATTCCCTCTAGATTTTCATCCTTGGGGTTTTCTGAACTTGGACCAATGGGGAGACATTTTCTGGAGGCTTATTTCAGTTACAAGAAAGGATGAACTTTCATGGATAAATCAGGCCAAAGGTGGGAAAAACAAGAGCTATAAAAAGTGCCCTAAAGAGTTTTGGCAGAATCCTTACTCTGCACTTACCAGTTACTTGACCTTCGACAAGTTATCTAACCTCTGGGAGATTTGGTTTCCTAGTCTGTGCAGTGGGCATCTCCTAGTAACAAGTTCAGAGGGTTAAATAAGAGGATTAATGAAAGTTGGGCACAAAACGCATGCTCAGTAAAGGTAAGCTATTACTGCAGCTGCTTTTATAACGTCAAATCCCAGAAAGACATAATTATTATCATCCTATTTGTATTATAATTTTGATTCAGTAGAGATTAATAATCATATTAATGATAATGGTATCCACTAATTCAGGGGTTCCTTCTTACCAGTCGTTTTATGTTGCAAGTAACATCTCATTTAACCCCCAGGACATCACTCCGGAGGCGGGCTTATTAGCCCATTTCAAAGATAAGGACTTTGAGGCCCGGTGGCATTAAGAAAATATGCAGGGCCTCCCACTCCACCCACGCTCTGGTGCTGGCACTCAGATGCGGAAACCGTGGCTACGAGAGAGTCTAGGCTCCAGACCCGGCTGGCGGCGAGCGGACACTCGAGCCCAGGTTTCCCGGTCCCGGGAGGGACCGCAGCCCACGGCACAGCCCGTGCAGCCACCTCGCCTCCGTCCTGTCCTCTCGCTACGCCCGGGACGTAGGATCGAGGCCGCACAGTTCCTTCTTGACTTTCAAAGAATTCGCTTGCAAATTGCCTTCCAGGACAGGTCCGATGTGTGTTTCGCCGACGCCCCAGCCTGGGTGGTCGGGGTCCCGCGTCCGGGGGTCCCGGGGGCGGGACGAGGCGTCCCGGCGCCCCCGCCCGGCTGCGGGTCCCCAGCTCCCCGCGCCGGCCCTCGGCAGCAGCAGCGGCCTCCGGGAGCTCCGGCCACACACCCCCCGCGCCCCGCCCTGCGTCCAGGCCGCGGCCCCGCCCGCGCTGGCGCCCCCGAGCGGTCCGGGCGGCGGCGGCG